>NW_012102079.1:0-15587 GCF_000951045.1 Mandrillus leucophaeus | reverse complement strand
GGGAGGAAGGAAGGAAAAGGAAAGAAAGAAATGCTCTGTGATACAGAATGTAAAACTCAAGGCAAGGGTATTGTATTAGAGGAAACTGGTATGAGGCATGAAGCAGATATGAGGGCCTTGTATTCCATTCACAAGTACAGTAGGCAATGAGGCATGTGTAATTATGAGGGTGAGAGAACTTTCACAAAGGAACCATGACAACAGGGACTTCACCAAGCTGGGTAGAAAAAGCATCAAACTAATGATGTTCAGCTGGGCAACCCCTCACAATGTTTCCACTTCAATGATGACACTGTTCTCCTCCTTCATTCAGTACTGAGATTGCTAATTCAAATTACTGGCAGTATACTGGATTTAAATAAGGAAGGGCAGAGTGTAGTCAGAAAAACATAATGAGGCAAAACAGAATTCACAGAAGCCCATTTTTCACAAGGTCTAGCAATCTGGTGATATGACACTAGTGTTTAAATACCAAGGCTTCTTCTGTTTACATGGGAGATTCTTTCAAAAATAACAACAGTCCTTGTGGAGATGGCAGGGATTCCTGTGGTCCTAGACCTTGCCGACACTTCATCATCCTCAGGTTCAAGACCCCATCCTAATGGGATAAGCCAACATTTCCCAGGAGAGATGTGAGAAAGCACAAGTAACAAGAGCCATTGAGATCTCAGCCTTGTGGGAGGCACATGAACTCGTGTTTAGGAATCAGAGTAGGAGTATCTCAAGGAAAATTGAATAAGCACTTATTGAGAGCCTGTTACATAACTTTTCATTTGAAGAAAGTGTTCTGCTAGAAAAATAAACAAAACAAGGTTATTACATAAACCACTGTGGTATAACATTCTGAGAGTTGGAACAGCTATTTTTTTTTTCCAGGTTCTGACATGATGAGCTAACCAGGAAAGGCAGTAGAGCTGTGGGTAAATGCACGGACTTGGGCCAGACAGATCTGGTTTCAGTTTCCAGTCATCCTAGCCACATGATCTTGCCCAAGTCACTGTTAGCCTTTATTTCATCCTCTGTGTAATGCAGGGGGTGGGAGGACAGATAATACTTACTCACTAGGGTGACTGTGAGGATTAAAAGATATATGTAGTGTCTGGCACACATCAGACACTCAATAAATATTAACTGTTAATAAAAATATTTATGACACAATTAATACAAATTATTTTAAAGAAACTAGAACATAAGTATATGTAAATGTTAGAGGAAACAACATTCATAATCCCACAGCCTTTAAATATTTATTGTGTATCCAGCTACACTATTTTATGTATATATGTATAAACTTATAAATAGATGTGAATATACGATATATACACTTATGTAATCTTTTTCTTTAATAATTTACATACTGAACACTACTTCATATTAAGAAATGTGTGGGTTGACTCCTTTATCGGACTCAGCCCGCCTGCACCCAGGTGAAATAAACAGCCTTGTTGCTCACACAAAGCCTGTTTGGTGGTCTCTTCACATGGATGCATGTGACATTTGGTGCCAAAGACTCAGGACAGGAGGACTTCTTCGGGAGACCTGTACCCTGTCGTCACTCTCACTCCGTGAGGAGATCCACCTGTAACCTCGGGTCCTCAGACCAATGAGCCCAAGGAACAGCTCACCAATTTCAAATCGGGTAAGCGGTCTTTTCACTCTCTTCTCCAACCTCTCTTGCTACCCTTCAATCTCCCCGTCCTTTCAATTCCAGTTCTTTTCCTCTCTAGTAGAGACAAAGGAGACACATTTTATCCGTGGACCCAAAACTCCAGCACCAGTCACGGACTCGGGAAGACAGTGTTCCCTTGGTGTTTAATCACTGCAGGGATGCCTGCCTGATTATTCACCCACATTCCATTGGTGTCTGATCACCATGGGGACACCTGCCTTGGTTATTCACCCACATTCCCTTGGTGGCAAGTCAATTGCGGGGATGTCTGCTTTGGCTGCTCACCCACATTGCAGCCCAGGGCTGCTCACCACCCCCTTCTCCATGTCTCTACCTTTCTTTTTAAACTTACCTCCTTCACTATGGGCAACCTTCCACCCTCCATTCCTCCTTCTTTTCCCTTAGCCTATGTTCTCAAAAACTTAATACCTCTTCCACTCACACCTGACCTAAAACCTAAGCATCTTATTTTCTTCTGCAACACTGCTTGGCCCCAATACAAACTCGACAGTGCTTCCAAGTAGCCAGAAAATGGCACGTTCAGTTTTCCATCCTACAAGATCTAGATAATTCTTGTCATAAAATGGGCAAATGGTCTGAGGTGCCTGACGTCCAGACATTCTTTTACACATTGGTCCCTCCCTAGTCTCTGCTCCCAGTGAGACTCGTCCCAAATCTTTCTTCTTTCTCTCCTCTCTATTCCTTCAGTCTCCACCCCAAGCTCTGAGTCCTGTGAATCCTCCTTTTCTACAGACCCATCTGACCTCTCCCCTTCTCCCCAGGCTGCTCCTCACCAGGCCGAGCCAGGTCCCAACTCTTAAGCCTCTGCTCCCCGACCCTATAACCCTTCTATCACCTCTCCTCCTCCCACCCAGTCTGGCTTACAGTTTCGTTCCACGACTAGCCCTCCCCAACCTGCCCAACAATTTCCCCTTAAAGAGGTGGCTGAAGCTGAAGGCATAGTCAAGGTTAATGCCCCTTTTTCTTTAGCCAACCTCTCCCAAATCAGTTAGCATTTAGGCTCTTTTTCATCAAATATACAAACCCAGCCCAGTTCATGGCCCGTTTGGCAACAACTCTTAGACGCTTTACTGCCCTAGACCCAGAGGGGGCCAGAAGGCCACCTTATTCTCAATATGCATTTTATTACCCAACCCACTCCCGACATTAGAAAAAGCTCCAAAAATTAGATTCTGGCCCTCAACCCCACAACAGGACTTAATTGACCTCGCCTTCAAGGTGTACAATAATTGGGAAGAGTTGCAATTACTTGCCTCTGCTGTGAGAGAAACCCCAGCCATATCTCCAGCACACAAGAATTTCAAAATGCCTAAACCGCAGGGGCTAGGCGTTCCTCCAGGACCGCCTCCCCCAGGATCTTGCTTCAAGTGTCGGAAATCTGGCCAATGTGCCAAGGAATGCCCACAGCCTGGGATTCCTCCTAAGCCATGTCCCATCTGTACGGAACCCCACTGGAAACTGGACTGTCCAACTCAGCTGGCAGCCACTCCCAGAGACCCTGGAACTCTGGCCCAAGGCTCTCTGACTTCTTCTCAGATCTTCTTGGCTTAGCAGCTGAAGACTGACACTGCCTGATTGCCTCAGAAGCCTACAGGACCATCACAGATGCTTTGGGTAACCCTTACAGTGGAGGGTAAGTCCATCCCCTTCTTAATCAATATAGAGGCTATCCACTCCACATTACCTTCTTTTCAAGGGCGTGTTTCCCTTGCCTCCATAACTGTTGTGGGTATTGATGGCTGGGCTTCTAAACCTCTTAAAACTCCCCAACTCTGATGCCAACTTGGACAACATTCCTTTATGCACTCCTTTTTAGTTATCCCCACCTGCCATTCTCCCTTATTAGATCGAGACATTTTAACTAAATTATCTGCTTCCCTGACTATTCCTAGGCTACAACCATACCTCATTGCTGCCCTTTTCCCCAGCTCAAAGCTGCCTTCATATCCTCCCCTTGTATCTCCCCACCTTAATCCACAAGTATAAGACACCTCTACTCCCTCCTTGGTGACCAATCATGCACCCCTTACCATCCCATTAAAACCTAATCACCCTTATCCCACCACACTTTAAAAGGATTAAAGCCCATTATCACTTGCCTGTTACAGCATGGCCTTTTAAAGCCTATAAATTCTCCTTACAATTCCCCATTTTACCTGTCCAAAAACCAGACAAGTCTTACAAGTTAGTTCAGGATCAGCACCTTATCAACCAAATTGTTTTGCCTATCCACCCTGTGGTGCCAAACCCATATACTCTCCTATCCTCAATACCTCACTCCACAACCCATTATTCTGTTCCAGATAAACCTAGCTGACCCCATAAATCCTAAATCCTTTCCCCACTCCCCTTTCCATTCCTTAAAAAACAGTGCTAAAGGCTGCTCCCACACTAGCTCTCCCTAACTCATCCCAACTCTTTTCATTACACACAGCCAAAATACAGGGCTGTGTGGTCAGAATTCTTACACAAGAGCCAGGACTGTGCACTGTAGCCTTTCTGTCCAAACAACTTGACCTTACTGCTTTAGCCTAGCCCTCATGTCTGTGTGCAGTGGCTGCCGCTGCTTTAATACTTTTAGAGGCCCTCAAAATCACAAACTATGCTCCACTTACTCTCTACAGTTCCCATGACTTTCAAAATCTATTTTCCTCCTCACCCTTGATGCATATACTTTCTGCCCCCCAGCTCCTTCAGCTATACCCACTCTTTGTTGAGTCTCTCACAAGTACCACTGTTCCTGGCCCAGACTTCAATCCAGCCTCCCACAGTATTCCGGATACCACACCTTACCCCCATGACTATCTCTCTGATCCATCTGACTTTCACTCCATTTCCCCATATTTCCTTCTTTCCTGTTCCTCACCCTGATCACACTTGATTTATCGATGGCAGTTCCATCAGCCCTAATCGCCACTCACCAGCAAAGGCAGGCCATGCTATAGTATCTTCCACATCTATCATTGAGGCTACTGCTCTGCCCTCCTCCACTACCTCTCAGCAAGCTGAACTCTCTGCCTTAACTCGGGCCCTCTCACTCTTGCAAAGGGACTATGCATCAATATTTATACTGACTCTAAACATGCCTTCCATATCCTGCACCACCATGCTGCTATATGGACACAAAGAAATTTCCTCACTACACAAGAGTCCTCCATCATTAATGCCTCCTTAATAAAAACTCTTCTTAAAGCCACTTTACTTCCAAAGGAAGCTGGAGTCATTCACTGCAAGGGCCATCAAAAGGCATCAGATCCCATCGCTTAGGGCAACGCTTATGCTGATAAGGTAGCTAAAGCAGCAGCTAGCATTCCAACTTCTGTCCCTCACGGCCAGTTTTTCTCCTTCTCATTGGTCACTCCTATTTACTCTCCAAATGAAGTTTCCACCTATCAATCCCTCTCCACTCAAGGCAGATGGTTCTTAGACCAAAAAAAAAAAAAAAACTCTCCCTCCAGCCTCACAGGCCCATTCTATTCTGTCATCATTTCATGACCTCTTCCACGTAGGTTACAAGCTGTTAGCCCACCTATAAAACCTCTTATTTCCTTTCCATCATGAAAATCTATCCCCAATCTGCCACTCTTGACTCCCTCTTGGAGTGGATAGATGATCTTTGCTGACAGGACACTCCAATACTTTCACCCTGATGAAGTCCTATTCTTTACTTTTATACTTTCTTACTCTCGTTCCTGTTCTTATGCCACACTCTACCTCTCCCCAGCTCTCTCCACCACACTATCCATCTCATTCACTCTCTCCTAGCTGTTTCTAATCCTTCTTTAACAAACAATTGTTGGCTTTGCATTTCTCTTTCCTCCAAAATCACCGAGGCTTCGATTTACTCACTGCTGAAAAAGGAGGACTCTGTACATTTTTAAACAAAGAGTGTTGTTTTTACCTAAATCAATCTGGCTTGGTGTGTGTGTGTGTGTGTGTGTGTGTGTATATATATCTATATATATAAACAACGACAACAAAAAAAACTGAAGGATAGAGCCCCAAAACTCACCAACCAAGCAAATAATTATGTTGAACCCCCTTGGACACTGTCTAATTGGATGTCCTGGGTACTCCCAATTCTTAAATCCTTTAATACTATTTTTCTCCTTCTTTTATTTGGACCTTGTGTTTTCCATTTAGTTTCTCAATTCATACAAAACAGCATCCAGGTCACCACCAATAATTCTATATGACAAATTCTCCTTCTAACAGCCCCACAATATCACCTCTTACCCCCAAATCTTTCTTCAGTTTAATCTCCCCCACCGTAGGTTCCCACACTGCCCCTAATTCCGCTTGAAGCAGCCCTGAGAAACATCACCCATTATCTCTCCATACCACCCCCCAAAAACTTCACCATCCCAACACTTCACCACTATTTTGTTTTGTTTTTCTTTTTAATATAAGAAAACAGGAATGTCAGGTCTCTGAGCCCAAGCTAAGCCATCATATCCCCTGTGACGTGCACGTGTCCATCCAGATGGCCTGAAACAACTGAAGATCCACAAAAGAAGTGTAAATAGCCTTAACTGATGACATTCCACCATTGTGATTTGTTCCTGCCCCACCCTAACTAATTCGATATAGTCTCCCCCACCCTTAAGAAGGTACTTGATAATATTCTCCCCTACCCTTAAGAATGTACTTTGTATGCCTATCCCAAACCTATAAGAACTAATGATAATCCCACCACCCTTTGCTGACTCCTTTTTCGGACTGAGCCCGCCTATACCCAGGTGAAATAAACAGCCTTGTTGTGCACACACACACAAACAAATGTGTGTACATTACTGTTCCTACAGATGTGAAGGATAATTTAATAAATTCTACAGTTGAACTTCTATATTGTTTCCAACACTTTACCATAATAATCAGCACCTGAAATAAACATATTTGTATACATTTTAATTAGTATTTTATCAATAAAATAAAATTATTTACAATGAGAAAGACTAAGAAATATTTCTTACTAGTTCTTTTGCTCATTCTAGGTAAATTTTGCATGCCTTTAATTCTAGTCTCTTTTCACACGTCCATTAAAAATAATCTGCTCTCTCATTGTCTTATTTTGTGCCTCCCTGCTACATAGGCTCCCAGGAAAGCTTATTTCTCTCCTATTCCTAACCTACTAACCTACTCCTTTTTCAGTCTATTTCTCACTCCTTACTCCTTGTTACCCTTGCTTGGTCAGTTTCTGGTTATTGCATCTATCAGAGGCCCCCTTGAGGAAGTGAAAAAGATGTTCAAATCAGACCTCAAAGGCAAATTCTTTCCAAATATTGCCATCTGGGAAAAAGCTGTTCTATATAAGATCTAAGATTAACACAATAAACACTTCTTTATGTCATAGATGATGAGCATGAGGATGATAATAAAAGAAACAAGCATTTATTGCACATTTGCTATGTGCCAAATGCTGGTGTGAAACACTTTTACATGCCTTATCCTGTTTAATCCATACAACAACCCTGTGAGGTAGATACCAATTCAACAGACTAGGAAACTGAGGTATCTAAAGGGTTAAGGAACTTGCCTAAATTCAATTAAGGCAGAGCCAGGATTAGAAAATAAATATTTATTTGATGCAAAGCCTATTATCTTAACCATTACTTCACACAGTCTTCCTGGATTTGTCCACATATCATGGTGAATAGCTTTTCAGGAAAACTGTCTTTGTAGAGAGAGCTTTAGTGCAGTGGTTTTCTAATTTTTCCCCCTTTTTGTCATCAGAACTATTTTTATTTAATGAAAATCTTATTCTTAACTGCTGAATCCATGACCATTATTTATTTTATGTTCATTAGCTCAAATAGCACCATTTGGGCACTAAGTGTAGAGAGGGCACATAAATGAGTCACACATACCTTTCTCAAGGAGCTGCACTCCAGTGAGAAATACCAAAGTGAAAAGGAAAATCATTCTAATAATGTAGGGTAGGGGTTATGTTAAATAGAAGTATAGGATGCTAAAGGAATAAGGGTGGAACAGGGCAAAACCTGATTCACTGTGGCAGTGTCATTCAAACTGAGTCTTAAACAGCAGTAGGTGTGAGTCAAGCAGAAAATTGGAGGGCATGTCTTTTCACTATCTCACTTCACTCTAATCATATTGTTGTTTCTTAAAGCAACATGATGTCTCACACCTCCAGGACTCTTCTTACCAGTATGCTGGTCTCTTTGCTTGGAATACCCTTATTTTCTCGTTTTTCTAGGTGTCACTGACCTAGTCCTCAGTATGTAACTCAGAAGCCCCCCTCTCTTGGAGGCCTTCCTCAATGCCTCCAGGCTGCAGTAAACGTCCCTCCTCTGAGCTTTCTGTTTCCTTCTAGCACAATGGTGCTCACTCTCTGGTGTAATGTCTGCCTTTCTTGTAAAACCACAGAAATTTCAATGGCAGAAATTTCGAAGTCCATATCCTATCCAATCTATGTATTCCCAGTATCTGGCATGGCATGTAGAAGGTGTTGAATAAATGTTTGTAGGGTTTGTTCATTCATTAAACAAGTATTTACTGAGTCCTTTACTGTACGTCACATTTTGTTCTAGATGCTGTGGATACAGTGGTGAACAAGGTCCCTGCACTCATGTGGACCTGCAATTCTAGTGAGAGCCAACAGAAAATTATCAAATAAATAAAATAATAATTTCAAGTAGGTCGGGTGCAGTGGCTTATGTCTGTAATCCCAGCACTTTGGGAGGCCGAGGCAGGCGGACCACGAGGTCAGGAGATCGAGACCATCCTGGCTAACATGGTGAAACCCCGTCTCTACTAAAAATACAAAAAAATTAGCCAGGCATGGTGGCGGGTGCCTGTAGTCCCAGCTACTTGGGAGGCTGAGGCAGGAGAATGGCGTGAACCTGGGAGGCGGAGCTTGCAGTGAGCCGAGATTGCACCACTGCACTCCAGCCTGGGCAACAGAGCGAGACTCCGTCTCAAAATAATAATAATAATAATAAATAATAATTTCAAGTAATGATAAGTTTTATAAAGAAATTAAAACAAGATACTATGGTAGAGCGTAACGAGGGTGAGATAGAAGTAGTTATGATGAGGTGTTCGTGGAGAAGATATCTGATGTGGTAACGTGAACAGGGACTTGAATAATGAGAATAAACAAGTCATGGGAAGAACATTACAAGTAGGAACAGCTAGAACAAAGATCCTAAAGTAAGAATAAGCTTGATATGTTAAAATTAGCAAGGTCAGTTATGGCAGAAGCAGAATGAATAGAGAAGAAAATGGTAAGAGATGATGTTGAAGAAGTAGAAGCCAGATCACATAAGATCTTATAGGCCATGGTCAGGAGACTGGTTGGTGTAAGGGAAAAACATCTGTGGATTTGAGAAGTAGTATCAAGACGTGGTTAAGTACACAGGCTCCATATAAATTTCTTAGATTCAAATTCCATCTCTGCCATTTTATTGGCTATCAAATATAAAAGGTTTAGTCTCTGTGATGGTTAATATTGGGTGTCAATTTGATTGGATTGAGGGATACCTAGATGGTTGGTAAGGTATTGTTTCTGGGTTTGTCTGTGAGGGTGTTGCCAGAGGAGATCAACATTTAAGTCGCTGGACTGGGAGAGGAAGACCTTCAATGTAAGTGGGCACCATGCAATCAGCTGCCAGCATGGCTAGAACAAAGCAGGTGGAAGAAGGTGGGATAAGCTTGTTCGCTGAGTTTTCTGGCTTCACGTGCTGGACGCTTGCTTCTGTTCCTCCTGTCTTTGGACATTATAGTCCAGGTTCTTCAGCCTTTGTACTCTGGGAGTTGCACTAGTGGCTTGCAGAGGTCTCCCAGACCTTCGGCTGCAGACTGAAGGCTACGCTGTTGGCTTCCCTGGCTTTGAGGCTTTTTTACTCAGACTGAGCCACTACTGGCTTCTTTCTTCCCCTGCTTGCAGGTGGCCTATTGTGGGACTTTACCTTGTAATCATGTGAACCAATTCTCCCTAATAACCTCCCTTTCGTATACACATATATCTATACACATATATCCTATTTGGCTCTGTCGCTCTGGAACCCTGAATATAGCCTCTTCGTATCTCATATAGAAATAGAGGATAATAGTAGCATCAACATCAAAGGTTTCCTGGGGCAGAATAGATGACATAGTCCAGATAAAGTGCTTAACCAGATGCCTGGCAGAGTGAATGTTCAATAAGTATTAACTATTATTTTAAGCAGGGAAGTGAATGCAGCCACCAGACCATTGAACGCATTGAGAACCAGACTAAGGTTTTGGATGCCTCTCCCACATCCATTTCCTCCTGGCAAAGAGAACACAGAATGCACACATGCAGAGTATATCAACACAGAGAAGAATGACTCAGAATAAATGGTCATCTCTCAGAGAGCATGACTGTGACCTCAGCCGATTAGTAGAAGCTGCTCTTCCTCAATAAGACCACGTGTCAACTTAACAATGAAGTAAGTTTTGCCTCCTGATACGCTCACTGAAAGCAAAGCAAAGGCCCATCCTAGTGCAGCAGACACCTGGGGGAATGATGAAGTGATCACTGGTCACTTCCAACAGATTTCTCCTCTACACAGTGGCCCTCCTGCTGGCCTTTCATTCTGGTTCAGCATGCCAATGTATATACACTGACACCAGTGCCTGATGTGTCATAAGTATTAAATAATCATTTACTAAATTGATAACTCATATTTCCTCTATGTGATGGTGGATTGCTAACACCCTGTGTAGAACAGCATGGTTGGGAGGGAGACCACAAGGGAAGACAACTGCTACGGTAATATACAAGTAACTATTTAGTAAGTATTATGCCCACTAAATCTCCAACTTTTCCCCAGATGGTTCTCTCACCCTGTGAACAATGGCTATTTAAACCTTTTCTACCCACCTTAAACCTCAATCTCACCTTTAGGTAGAAACTCAATTCCTTGCAATAAAACTTTCAAATGTATCTGCAGATTAAGGATTCCAATCTCAGGATTACACATTTATGTTGGCTTACTGCATACTGTTTTCTTGCGTCTTTGCACCCTGAATATACTAAAATGCCAAAAAAAAAAAATCCTGATTAAGGTCTGACTGGAGCCAGACCCTCTTAGTTCAAATCCTGGTTCTACCACTTACTTGTTGTAGCAAATTAAAGGTGATTTACGTGTTTTCTGCCTTAATCTTCCCATCTGTGAAATGGAATGTAACACAACTCAGCTCACATATATATGCAAAAGAAGACATAATGGCATGCAAATTATTTAGCATAGGACCTGGCACGGAGAGAACAGCCAAACACATAGTTGTTAATAAAGAGAAAAAAAACAGAGCAATTAGAAGTTCACTTGTGTGAAGAGGTCAACAACTAAGACACAAGAGAGGGACAGGAAAATAGTTCTTGAAAATGTGCTTCAGAATACTACAGGTCTCAGTCTCATTCTCCTTTTTCATAGAGCTGAATCAGGTGTGGGACCACATGTACCACAGCACAATACCAGAGATGCAGCATAGTATAAACTCACTTCACACTGAGCCAGACACAAAAAGTCACTTATTGTAGGGTTTCATTTCGCATTGGTTGGCCTTAGGCATTAGATAGAGAAGCTAACCATTAATCGTGAGGAGGTGAGAAGTGCAAAAGAGACCAGAGTTAATATGCTAAGATTCATATAAGAAACTAAGATGTCTATTGCTGATATGAAACTAGCCACAAGGTGCAGGGAAGTGTGTATGGTGTGACATTATTTGTGCAAAAATAAAAACTAAAGTTGAAAAAGGACACTTATGCATAACTAAATGTAAATGTATGAAGTGTCTCTGGAAGGGTACATAAGAAACTATTAATAGGAGTTGCCTCCTTGAAGAAGAAATGGGTTGCTAGGAACAGATGTGTGAGGGCAATTTAGTTTTATTATATTTTCATTCTCATGGCATGGGCATATAAGACATTTTTGGCAAAGAAGTTTTAATTTAAAATTAAATTAAACTAAAAAAATCCCATTTCTTTTGGGAGGATCCAGGGAAATATAAGGATGCCAGTTACTCTACAAAGCCCATGATTGAGGATAGGTAGTAGGTGATGTGTTAGAAAAATAAGAAATAAAAGACAGTCAGTCCTCTGCTTGAGGGAAAGATTCTGTTTTAAGATCTTGGAAAGGTAATGGCCTAGATGATGACCTTTTTTGATGCTTCTCTTCAGAACAAAAGGCAGTACTATGAGAAAACCCTAGTCCAGGGGCTCAAGAATTATGTTCACGAGTACTTGGAGCACCTGGAGACCGAAACTGCAGCGGACTAATGAGGCCAGGATCTTGACATTGAGTGACTGCCTCCATGAATGGGGTTGGGATGAGAAGTGACAAAAAGGCATTTCTGTAAAATATAGTCTTTACAAATTTTTGCTCACATACCCACCCTAAAACCAGAGCTCTCTACTTTAGCTATTAGATTTACCTGGGGAGCTATAGAAACTTCTGGTGCTCAGGCTGTAAAACATATCAATTCCATCAGAAACTCTGGAAGTGGGACCCAGTCATTCATAAGTTCCGAAGCTCCCCAGGAAACTCCAATGTGAACGCAAGAATGAGAACCATTACAAAAAAAATTTGCAAACTATACAGGCCCTCATATATTTTTAGGTCGACATCTAAAAATGTTTAAAATAATTTTAAATACTTGCAAAAGACATAATTTTGGGTGTGGTATAAATGTTGACATTTAAAGTTGTTACTTCACGCTTTTGACTTTCACTAAGGGAACTAAATACCACAGAATATTTTCTTCCCATAAGTTATTGCAGTGCAACTAGTATTTGTTTACATGAGTAAGTTCTTTAGTGGTCACTTGTGAGATTTTGGTGCACCCATCACCCGAGCAGTATACACTGCACCATATTTGTAGTCTTATCCCTCACCCCGCTATCACTCTTCCGTCCAAGTCCCCAAAGTCCATCGTATCATTCTTATGCCTTTGTGTCCTCATAGCTTAGCTCCCACATTTCAATGAGAACATACGATGTTTAGTTTTCCATTCCTGAGTTACTTCACTTAGAATAATAGTCTTCAATCTCATCCAGGTCACTGCAAATGCTGTTAATTCATTCCTTTTTATGGCTGAGTAGTATTCCATCTCATATATATATATGTATATATATATGTGTATATATATGTGTATATATATGTATATATATATGTATATGTATATATATGTATATATGTATATATGTGTGTGTGTATATATATATGTATCATATATATATATCACAGTTTCTTTATCCACTTGTTGATTGATGGGCATTTGGGTTGGTTCCACGATCTTGCAATTGTGAATTGTGCTTCTGTAAACATGTGTGTGCAAGTATCTTTTTCAAATAATGACTTCTTTTCCTCTGGGTAGATACCCAGTAGAGGGATTATTGGATCAAATGGTAGTTCTACTTTTAGTTCTTTAGGGAATCTCCACACTATCTTCCATAGTGGCTATACTAGTTTATGTTCCCACCAGCAGTGCAGAAGTGTTCCTGATCACCGCATCCACACCAACATCTAGTGTTTTTTGATTTTTTTATTATGGCCATTCTTGCAGGAGCAAGGTGGTATCACACTGTGGTTTTGATTTGCATTTCCCTGATCATTAGTGATGTTGAGCATTTTTCCATATGTTTATTGGCCATTTGCATATCTTCTTTTGAGAATTGTCTACTTATGTTCTTAGCCCACTTTTTGATGGGATTGTTTGCTTTTTTTCTTACCGATTCGAGTTCATTGTAGATTCTGGATATGAGTCCTTTGTCAGATGTATAGATTGTGAAGATTTTCTCCCACTCTGTGAGTTGTCTGTTTACTTTGTTGACTGTTCCTTTTGCCATGCAAATGCTCTTTAGTTTAATTAGATCCCAGCTATTTATTTTTGTTTTTATTGCATTTGCATTTGGGTTCTTGGTCATTAAATCCTTGCTTAGGCCAATGTCTTGAAGGGTTTTTCCAATGTTATCTTCTAGAATTTTTATAGTTTCCGGTCTTAGGTTTGAGTACTTAATCCATCTTGAGTTGGCTTTTGTATAAGGTGAGAGATGAGCATCCAGTTTCATCCTCCTACGTGTTGCTAGAAAATTATCCCAGCACCGTTTGTTGAAAAGGGTGTCCTTTCCCCAGTTTATGTTTTTGTTTGCTTTGTCGAACATCAGTTGGCTGTAAGTATTTCAGTTTATTTCTGGATTCTCTATTCTGTTCCATTGGTCTATGTGCCTATTTTTATAACAGTACCACGCTGTTTTGGTGACTATGGCCTTATAGTGTAGTTTGAAATCAGGTAGTATGATGCCTCCAGATTTGTTCTTTTTGCTTAGTCTTGCTATGGCTATGTGGGCTCTTTTTTTGCTTCCATATGAATTTTAGAATTTTTTTTTCAATTTTGTGAGGAATGATGGTTGTATTTTGATGGAGATTGCATTGAATTTGTAGATTACTTTTGGCAGTATGGTAATTTTCACAATATTGATTCTACCTATCCATGAGTATGGGATGTGTTTCCATTTGTTTGTGCCATCTATGATTTCTTTCAGAAGAAACATTTTAAATAACACTATGGCTTATGGAGGTGTCATTGAATAGGCAGGTTCATGACCTTCTCATGTGTTGGTGGGGATATCATTTGCCTGGAAAGCAATTTAATACTAAATTTAAAGAGCTTTAAAAATGTTTCTATCCTTTGATCCAGCCATTTCACTTCAAGAAATCTGCACTAAGAAGGTACAGTTAGATAGGCAAAGATTTTTGTTCAAGGAATGTTCATTTCTGTGTATTAAATTTCTGTGGTGGAACTGGAGGCCATCACCCTTAGCAAACTAATGCAGGAACAGAAAACCAAATACCACATGTTCTCACTTATAAGTGGGAGCTAAATGATGACAACACATGGACACAAAGAGGGGAACAACAGACAGTGGGGCCTACTTGAGGGTGGAGGGTAGGGGGAGAGAGAGGATCAGAAAAGGTAACCATTGAGTACTAGGCTTAGTACCTGGGTGATGAAATAATCTGTACAACCAACCCCTGTGACACAAGTTTACCCATATAACAAACCCACATATGTACCCCTGAACCTAAAATAAAAGTAAAAAAAAAATTAAGCTGCTTTTATATCCAAATTGTCCATTTACCATGCCCCTCCTTAAGTGAGAGCGACCCCACAGCACTAAAAACTTCTCTTGAGAAGCTGAACTGAGTAATACTAAAAGCCAATTAGATAAGCTGATACTTCAATAAAAGTTTCACTGCAGGCTACCAGGAAAATGCCTTATTTCTTTTAGCAGTAGACAATCCCTGCTAAAGAGGCCCCAGGCTATAGATGTGAGGGCAAGAGCCAGGAATGTGAGAGCCCTGTGCTACCAGCATACTCGGAGGGATGGAGCTCCAAAGCACTGTGGGATTGTCCGGAGCTGCGCGCCCCGGCCATAGCGAATAATAACTGACGATTAAAAAACGCCTGAGCTCTATTCATTTCCACCCCATGCCTCCTCCCTAGATTTACCTTTTTCCCTGATCTGCTGTCTCATATGCCAGCACAGGATGGCGCTCTTCCTGCTTCTTCTTCACCCATTTTTCCCACGCCGGCGAAAATTGTTACTTTGTAGCACAGGCGCCATCCCGCGCCCGGGAAAATTTCCAACTGACAGCGCAGGCGCAACATGACGTCCGACCAGAGAAACCAATACCTACCTGACCACGCCCTCCACGATGAGATCATCTCCGCCTCTGGCCCAACCCCTTCCCCTCCAAGTGTATATAAGGCATTGCATTACCGCCATTAAACGAGACTTGATCAGAGCACTGTCTTGTCTCCATTTCTCGTGTCTCTTGTTCCCCAAATTCCCACTCCCTCCTCCAGGGCCTGCTTCGACGATCCCGCGGGCCGGGATACGTGGCGCCCA
>NW_012102078.1:36558-38032 GCF_000951045.1 Mandrillus leucophaeus | reverse complement strand
TTTTTGAGATGGAATCTCCTTCTGTCGCCGAGGCTGGAGTGCAGTGGCGCGATCTCGGCTCACTGCAAGCTCCGCCTCCCGGGTTCACGCCATTCTCCTCCCTCAGCCTCCTGTGTAGCTGGGACTACAGGTGCCCGCCACCTCGCCCAGCTAGTTTTTTTGTATTTTTTAGTAGAGACAGGGTTTCACCGTGTTAGACAGGATGGTCTCGATCTTCTGACCTCGTGATCCGCCCGTCTCGGCCTCCCAAAGTGCTGGGATTACAGGCTTGAGCCCCCGCGCCCGGCCTATAATGGTGTTCTTTATTTCAGTGTATTGCAGTTAAGAGAATGTGGTCTTTACCATTACTGTCTTTGATAATTAATTGAAATTAATTTATCTAAACCCAGAGACATGTGCTCTCTGAAGTAGGTAACCACATTTTTAAATTATTATTTTCTGTTATTCTATGTGTGAATAAAGTGTCCGTATATGTATGATATATGTCACTCTCTAATATAGAGGTACTTACCTGGTAAATCTTAAGCTAATGTATCCCTCTTAAGTTAAACGTTTATCAAGTTTGCCTTGCTCAATTCTACCTTTTTAATGCAGAAGATTAATTGTTCTTATTGTTTATTAGTATCTAGCTACAATGAAAATGTGAATATATGCTGCCTAGTGTAGGCTCACTGGTCACGAAAAGGACTTTTTTTGTTGTTTGTTTGTTTGTTTCTTTGTGATGGAGTCTCGCTCTGTCGCCAGGCTGGAGTGCACTGGCCCTATCTGGGCTCACTGCAAGCTCCGCCTCCCGAGTTCATGCCATTCTCCTGCCTCAGCCTCCAGAGTAGCTGGGACTACAGGCGCCCGCCAACACGCCCGACTAATTTTTTTTGTATTTTTAGTAGAGACGGGATTTCACCTTGTTAGCCAGAATGATCTGGATCTCCTGACCTCGTGATTCACCCACCTTGGCCTTCCAGAGTACTGGGATGACAGGCGTGAGCCACCGCGCCCGGTCGAAAAGGGTTTTTTTACTCTAGTATTTTGAAGTTAGAATTGGATGATATGTCTTTATAAACACTGTTGAAAATATTACTAGGACATTATGCTGGAAGTGACTCACTGATCCCTATTTGAGGTTTCCCACAAATTGGTACGACCTAAACAAAAATAGAGATTCCCATTGACACACCAAAACTTATCTCCTATACCTAATAACTTGGTAGACTCAAGAAGTCAAGCTCAGTGAACTCCTTCTCACTGATGCTAGTATCTAAAGCTGAGGCTATATACTCTCTGCTTATCACAGTAAACTAGAATTTCTACAAGATTCATGTAGTATAGTACTAGATTCTGCCAAGGTACAAGGCCATCTTGTGAGGAACTATTTTATTTTTAATTTGTTGTATATTTCTGATAAGTGAACAATAGCTAAATAATGGAACAGGTATTAGTATTCATATGCGCTAATGTTATAATGAGAACAATCCTG
>NW_012102078.1:36151-36508 GCF_000951045.1 Mandrillus leucophaeus | reverse complement strand
TAAAATACTCTCTCCCACATATGTCTATATCTATATACGTATATACATAGATATAGATATATAAACATATCCTCAAGCTCAGAGATGCTTTACTCCAACCAATTTCTTACTGCTATAATTTTTTTTGGAATTTCTTATATACTGTTCTACCTCCTTTGTGATCTCTATTCTATAACATTAGATTGTCATACACAATAAATTATAAGACAAATTGAAATACTGCAACAGTCTAATTCAGTGTGCAGCTGCACGTGAGTACATGTCTACTATCTTTTTTGAAAATGAAAATTTATTGGCTCTTTCGAAGATAGTTTCAGTTTCAGTATGTAAAGACCGAAACTAATATTAAACTAAGAG
>NW_012102078.1:32843-34652 GCF_000951045.1 Mandrillus leucophaeus | reverse complement strand
GTATTTTGAAGTTAGAATTGGATGATATGTCTTTATAAACACTGTTGAAAATATTATTAGGACATTATGCTGGATGTGACTCACTGATCCCTATTTGAGGTTTCCCACAAATTGGTAGGACCTAAACAAAAATAGAGATTCCTATTGACACACCAAAACTTAGCTCCTATACCTAATAACTTGGTAGACTCAAGAAGTCAAGCTCACTGAACTCCTTCTCACTGATGCTAGTATCTAAAGCTGAGGCTATATTCTCTCTGCTTATCACAGTAAACTAGAATTTCTACAAGATTCATGTAGTATAGTACTAGATTCTGCCAAGGTACAAGGCCATCTTGTGAGGAACTATTTTATTTTTAATTTGTTGTATATTTCTGATAAGTGAACAATAGCTAAATAATGGAACAGGTATTAGTATTCATATGCGCTAATGTTATAATGAGAACAATCCTGCCAAATGTGTTAATACATAAAACAAATTATCAAAATTCATCGCCCACAGCTAAATTCCTCCATGCTTCTTCCGCTCCCCAACTCCTTCCTTCTATGTGAGGACCTTAGCCTATCACACAAACACCTTCACTAAGCATCTCCTTGTAACAGTAATTCTCAGGGAGACATCAAAATCTTCTAGCACCTTAACATATTTTCAGTTCTTAAAGAAAGGGAAGTGAGTGTCTAGAGAGAACTTAGCAACTTACAGAGGGTTTTATGAACAACAACTTGTTGAGAAGAAAAGGATGACTGCTGGTTTGTGATTTCTTTAAAGTTTACTCACATTTGTAGAGCCTGAAGGGCGCTGTGTAAAGAAGATAAAATAAAAGCTTGGATGCCACACAAGATTAACTTGGCAATCGAGATAAGAGCATTTAATCAATGGCAAACCAGCTTCACGGGAACAGATGAGATCACAGTGACTGGAGGAAACTGCACAAAGCCCATGAATGATTGCTATTTACCTTTCGAGAACAATGACAGTCATATTTTGCATTTTCATAGCTACTTTGATCATAAATTTCCCAACTCTTAGCATATTTTAAGATATTAAACTTTCTAAGATAGATATGACTTCAATCAGAATTTTATAAAGGATAGGCTGCATGGATTTTTGTTGGAGAGAATGCAAGATGAGTCTAGATTAGAGATACTTTTGAAAACATCCCACAGCTCAACCCTCGTGGAGTACAGGCTTATATTTTATGTAAAAACCAAGAGAGTTTCAAGATAATCAGAATCCTTACTAGACATTAATGATACTTCCACACAGACAGAGATGTTGAAGCTTTATTATACGTGGGATGCTGTGTATTAATCACTATAAATATATAATAAGTCTTAAGGCAAGAAATACCAATAGTAGTAACATAGGAGTACAAAATTGCAGGCATAATAGCAAATGTTATTCTTTTGTATACCATAAGTCATTATAGGCATATATGATGATAAGTTAGGCATTGGTATGTGGAGTAATTATACACTAGTAGTTACTAGTTGTGATAAATCGTTAATAAAGTATACGAGTAATGATTCATTAATATCTCCTTCTTAAAAAATATTTCACACATACCCATAATTGCAAATAAATAAATTGTTCCTCATTATAAACATACGACATGCACCAAGACATTTGTAATGTGTATGAAAAACAATTATTCTTAATAAGGCCTTAAACTGGTTAAAAAAGGAAAAAGCGTGGTAGGTTGGGAAAAAACAATTTCGTTTAGTTTTTCTACTAAATGGCTAAAATGTTATAGATGAGTAGGTAGAAAGAGGTAAATTTCCTCCTTTCTAATAACTTCAATTAGGGAC
>NW_012102078.1:27868-28384 GCF_000951045.1 Mandrillus leucophaeus | reverse complement strand
TATTAAATACGTGGGTTCAAATAGTGGTAAAACAAATTGTAAAATTAGTCAGCATTTGTAAATTTATAATCTTATTTATTTTATCAATTAATATAAGGTTGCATATAGATACAGATTTATTTGGGGCTTTAATTATGTATACATACACACATATGTATGATTATATGATTGAATAAAATATGTGTTTAATAGTATTATTTGGAAAGATTGACAATAGATTATGAATTTTGTTTTTCTGTAACATATTTCCCAAATTTTCTGAAGTAATATCATACAAGATTTTTTTTAAAAAGAAAATTAAACCATTTTTTAAAAAACAAGTAAAATGTATACTTCTATAAAAATGTTACCTAGTGCTAATGTCAAAGTTTTCAGAAACTTTAGGGGGCATTCTTAAAGAATAACTTCATATAATTGTTTTAGATAACAGTGCATTAAATCATTTTCAATATTACAGAAAACACAAAGATAAGTTTACAGGTGTAATTATAAATTTATAATTACATATCTCTAATT
>NW_012102078.1:25198-26429 GCF_000951045.1 Mandrillus leucophaeus | reverse complement strand
TAGAGGCAGGGTTTCTGTTACCCAGGCTGGCCTCAAACTTCCGGCCCAAAGTGATCCTCCCACCTCGGCCACCCAGAGTGCAGGGATTACAGGTGTGAGCCACTGCTTCTGCCAAGGATTTTAAAAATAGGTATATTTCTCTTTTAATTTTTCTATTGAAATTACCACAGCAGTTATATCGTCACTATCATTATCAATTTCTCCACCTATCTGTCCATAGAAACTATTCTTTAAGTTTTGAGCATTTCACATATTTCCATTTTCTTCATAGAAACTATCTTCTTATTTTACCTTCCTTACAGAATTTTATTTTCATACTTGAAATACCTTGTATACTTTGAAGTGCTCAATTTAGTAATTCTCTTAACAAAATCTCTTTCCCTCTCAGTCATTAGACAGATAGACAGACAGAAAGACAGACAAATAGATAGTATATTCAGTCAGGATTTTCCCCAGAAACAGAACCGACAGGATGTGTATGTGTGTGTGTGTGTGTGTGTGTGTGTAAAGACAGAGACTTATTTAAGGAATTGGCTCACTTAATTATGGATGGAGGCCAGCAAGTCCAGAATCTGTAAGTTTCCAGGATATACCTATAGGCTAGAGACCCAGGGATGAGCAAATGCTTCCATTTGAGTCCAAAGACAGACTTGAGGCTAAATTTCTTCTGTGAATCTGTGTCCAAATGTCTTCTTTTCATAGGGACATGTTTCATAAATGACCAAATTTTTACTTAATTACATCTTTAAAGACCATATCTCCAAACAAAGACACATTCTGAGGTACTGGGGATTATGACTTCAGTATGAACATTTTGCAGGATAAAGCTCAGCCTATAACAGATAGATAGACATAGATACACAGTAATATAAAGAGATAAACAGATACAAACTGAAATTTAATTTTATATATCTAATGTTTTGAATATATATAACCAAATACATGTTGAGATATATTGAAAATTTATCTAAATGAGATGAAAACAGTTTAAAAAATAATATGTTTCTGTATAGAAATGTTGCTTACTCCATATATTTTACAAAGTAGTTTTAATAGGTCAGACTTAAGATTAGGATTCAAGAATAATCTATGCTAAAGGCCGACTCTGGACTCAAATTAAGAAAGGTGAAACTTTATGGGGAACCAGATTTCTTGTATCATATAGGATTTTTAAATCTCTATAATATCTTGCTGTTCAAGAAAACGTTAAGACAAATATTTTTCTGGGAGA
>NW_012102078.1:16917-20048 GCF_000951045.1 Mandrillus leucophaeus | reverse complement strand
ACATTATTGAAATGACAACAGAAGACATAGTTGGGGAAGCAGTAGCAGGGTTTGAAAGGATTGATTCCAATTTTGAAAGAAGTTCCACTGTGAGTAAAATGCTATCAAACAGGGCATGCTGCAGAGAAATATTTCATGAAAGAAAGAGTCAATTGCTGTGGCAAACTTTACTGTTGTCTTATTTTAAGAAATTATCACAGCCAATCCCAAACTTCAGCAACTGCCACCCAAATCAGTCAACAGCCATCAACACTGAGGCAAGAACCTGCACCAGCCAAAAGATTATGAACTCACTGAAGGCTAGGATAAATGTTAGCAATTTTTAGCAATAAAGTATTTTTAATCAAATTATGTATATTGTTTTTAGACACAATAATATTACACACTTAGTTGTTTTAGACACAATACTACTGTATATTTAGTAACTAATAAGCTACAGTATAGTGTCAATATAACTACTATATTCACTGGGAAACAAAAAGGTTTGTGTAACTTTGTGAATGGTAGAAAGGATCCGAGTTACCGGTGGTGAATCTGTACCGATCTGCAGCGACCTCCATTCTTGCCTCCTCAGAAGAAAGTTTGACTGAGGGGTATAAGGCAGAAAAAAGAGACCGAGGCAAGTTTCAGAGCAGGAGTGGAAGTATGTTAAAAAGCTTTAGAGCAGTAAAGAAAGGCTAGTACACTTGGAAGAGACCCAAGTGGACACTGAGAAGGTCAAATGCAGCATTTTACCTTGATCCTAGAACGTCATAGACCAGCCCACTTCTGGCGTCTTGTGCCCCTTTCCCATGAATCTTCCCTTAGGGCGGGCTGTCACAAATGCAGTGCCCGCCTTACACTTCGGAAGTGAGCATGCGCAGTGTGCTGAGGAAGTTATAGGAAGTTCTATGCATGTCCATCTGAGGCTTTCTTCCCTTTTTTCCAGTGGCTGTTCCTGAAAAGTCATACTCCTCCATTTTGTCGTTTAATATTCATGCCCCGGGAGTTACCTCTTCCTGGCATCTGCATTCAATTAATGCTTTAATGCGACAGCTGTGGACCATCATGAGATTGTCACTCCCTGGCACTGACTGCCAAATTATCATTTTTAGAGAGGCAACGTGATAACTGTCAAACCGTAATCCAATGATCACCTTACAGTCCTGGTGGGTGGGGGAGAGAGCCCTCTCCTCCCCTACTCATGGACTAACTCTCTGCAACAAGTTGCTGTATTGCAATATTTGTTTTACTGTGTTGGTCTGAAACTGAACCTGCAGTATCTCCGAGGGTTGCCTGCGTTAAAGAATTTCTATGGTATGGAACTAAGAAAACCTGTACAGAGAAGGGAATATATTTAACACTAAAAAGTTACATTTTTTGGATGTAATAACAGACTAATACTAATAGCAATTATTTATGAACTTTTATCTATCTGTCTAGGATTGACATAGGTTTATTTTCACATATATTGTTCCACTTTATAGCCACAATTTCCATACAAGTTAATTTTTAGTAGTATTATTTTTCATTTTACAGATGATGGAAATCAAACTTAAAAAGTTACGTGAATGGTTTAAGAAAACAAACTTCAGACGACCCCATGACCTTTAATAGAAATATCCAGTTCATTTAATTCAAAACTATTCATAGTTGCTTAAGGTATTATCCTTAATAATACACATGAATTCATTTTCACAGGCTATATTCTACATTTAACAATAACATTATTAGCTATTTATTGCAATATAACGAACTCATCCTAAAACTTAATGGCTTAGGGTTTTATGGGTTGGACTGAGCTTAGCGAGACTAGTTTATTTGTACTACTTAGCCTCACCTAGCATAGCTTGATTTGGGCTGAAAATTACACTTTCATAAAGGCTCACTCACTTAAATGGCAAGTAATGTTAATTGTTAGTTGGAAGCTCAGCTGTGGCAATTGACCACAAGTCTCTGTTTCCTACAGATGATATCTCTTGATTTGATAGCTTTATTTTTCTTGTAATATGGCAGTTGAATTTCAAAGAAAAAACACTTTCAGAGGACAATACTTCAAGTAAGAACTCTCATTGGGTTTCTCCTGTGACACTCTCTGATGTCCCATTGACCAAAGCCAGTCATATGAACGAGCTCACAGTGAAAGTGTGACAGGACTGCCCCAAGCATGAAATCTGGGAGGCGTGGATCATGGTGAGCATCAAAATAACATCAATATGAAAACATTTCTACAATTTTGGTGGAAAAGTGTAAGAAAAACATATTTGTTCGTGGTTGAACATTCAAGAGTAGTAAGAAACAAAGTGCTTCCTTTCATTATAACGCAAAATAAGCATTTAATAAGTACATTTAAAATGTCTCTAATATGGAGTAAAGATTGTGCTAGAGCCTGTATGTCTAAAATATATTTTTAAAATGTAGGTATAGTTTTTAAACATGTGAGGTTTCTTTTCAGCAAGCAGACTAAGGAGCTTTATTGACGATCTTACTGGGAAAGCAAGAGGAAAATATCAAAAATGCACAATTAAACATTTTGAAAAAAATGTTTTGAATGGAATTAATTAAATACTGATATAGTTAGAAATATTTAAATACCAAAACTAAGTGAAAATAAAAGTTCTATATCTGGCTTTTTCATTAAGAATATTTGCAATAGGGTAAATTTGAGTTTCAATTATCTTTACCTTGAGGCACACAGGGGCAGTTGATAAAACCCTGTATCAGCCAAAACAAAGAATCCAATTTGAGGCAAACTACAAAGGTAGAAGCTAAAGTTTCTTACTCTTCAGTTATTAGATCCAAACTCAAAAAATCACACACACAAAGAAAAACACAACAAAACCTCTAGCCAACCATTTTGGTAATAACTAATAATAAAACAATATACTCTTGAGAATTCATAACTATGTGATATGAGTGTATTATTTATAAGAATTAGTTTACATCTAAGCTTTAGTTCACTCTGTAAAATCAGAAAAAAAGTGTTAATGCCTAATTATTGGGAGTTATGACTGTATATTGTAACAATTTTGAACTACTTGAGTTCAGTAAAAGAAGTCTTCATGGAAGTAAAATAACTAACATCAAATTAGAAAATAATGCAGATGCAAAACGATAACAAGTAACAAGTAACAGAAGTTCTCAGTACACTT
>NW_012102078.1:2879-14177 GCF_000951045.1 Mandrillus leucophaeus | reverse complement strand
ATATTTTTAAAATGTAGGTATAGTTTTTAAACATGTGAGGTTTCTTTTCAGCAAGCAGACTAAGGAGCTTTATTGACGATCTTACTGGGAAAGCAAGAGGAAAATATCAAAAATGCACAATTAAACATTTTGAAAAAAATGTTTTGAATGGAATTAATTAAATACTGATATAGTTAGAAATATTTAAATACCAAAAGTAAGTGAAAATAAAAGTTCTATATCTGGCTTTTTCATTAAGAATATTTGCAATAGGGTAAATTTGAGTTTCAATTATCTTCACCTTGAGGCACACAGGAGCAGTTGATAAAACCCTGTATCAGCCAAGATGAAGAATCCAATTTGAGGCAAACTACAAAGGTAGAAGCTAAAATTTCTTACTCTTCAGTTATTAGATCCAAACTCAAAAAATCACACACACAAAGAAAAACACAACAAAACCTCTAGTCAACCATTTTGGTAATAACTAATAATAAAACAATATACTCTTGAGAATTCATAACTATGTGATATGAGTGTATTATTTATAAGAATTAGTTTACATCTAAGCTTTAGTTCACTCTGTAAAATCAGAAAAAAAGTGTTAATGCCTAATTATTGGGAGTTATGACTGTATATTGTAACAATTTTGAACTACTTGAGTTCAGTAAAAGAAGTCTTCATGGAAGTAAAATAACTAACATCAAATTAGAAAATAATGCAGATGCAAAACGATAACAAGTAACAAGTAACAGAAGTTCTCAGTACACTTCTCTGCATTAAAAATTGTATGTATATTTTATAGACATAATTTAGAACTTCCTGACACTGCTGTAAAACATAATCTACTGATCAGAAATATAAGTTTTCCACACGTAATGTTTAATTTACTTGAAGAAAAACGTTTCAAGCAAAGATGTCTTTTATAACAAGAGATACAGCAACCTAAGAAAAAGTAGAACACTTCTGTGGTTTGAAAATGATCTTCAAAAAGCTTGTGCTGAAGCCTAAATTTCTAATACAACAGTATTGGGAGGTAGATCCTAATGAAGGATGATTAGACTCTGAGGTCAGAGTGAATGAATCAATGTCATTATTGCAGGAGAGGTTAGTTATAGGACGGGAAGTTCTGCAATCTCTCTCTCTCTCCTCTTCCCCTCTCTTTCCCTCTCTTTGCCCTTTCATGATCTGATACCTCCAATGTGTTATGAGGCAGCAAAAAATTATTCACCAGTTGCCAGCCCCTCAATGCTGGAATCCCCATTCTCCGGGACTGTGAGAAATGGATTTCTGCTCATTATAAATTACTCAGTCTCAGGTTTTCTGTTATAGCAGAATAAAATGGACTATAACAGATACTATCTTGATTTACAGCTCTTTGCAATTATGTTTAATTATTTTGGAAATTTCGTTGCATTCACTGGTTTACCCTAGTGTATTAGTCCATTCTCACAATCCTATGAAACACTGAACTGCCTGAGACTCGGTAATTTATAAAGAAAAGAGGTTAAATTGAGTCACAATTCTGTAGGGCTTGGGAGGCCTCAGGAAACTTACAATCATGGCAGAAGGGGAAGCAGACATGTTATTTTTCACATGGCAGCAGAAAGGAGAAATGCCAAAGAGGGAAAAGCCCTTTATAAAACCATCATATCTCCTGAGAACTCACTCACTATCATAAGAACAGCAGCATGGGAGTAACTGCCCGAATGATTCCATTATCTCCCACTGAGTCCCTCCCAGGACACGTGGGAATTATGAGAACCTCAATTCAAGATTAGATTTTGATTGGAATACAGTGAAACCATACCATTCTGCCCCTGGCCCTTCTTAAATCTCATGTCCTCACATTTCAAAACACAATCATGCCTTCCCAAGAGTCTCCCAAAGTCTTAATTCATTTCAGCATTAACTCAGAAGTTCATAGTCCAAAGTTCATTCTGAAACAAGGCAAGTCCCTTCTGCCAATGAGCCTGTAAAATTGAAAGTGAGTTAGTTATTTCCTAGATACAGTAGGAGTACAGGCATTGGGTAAATACAGCTATTTCAAATGGGAGTGACTGGTCAAAACAAAGGTGTTACAAGCCCATTCAATGCAAGTCTGACATCCGGCAGGCACTCAAATCTTAAAGCTCCAAAATGACCTCCTTTGACTCTATGTCTCATATCCTGGTCACACTGATGCAAGAGCTGTGCTCCCATGGCCTTGGGCAGCTCCAGCTCTGTGGCTTTGCAGGGTACAATCCCCTTCCTGGCCACTTTCACAGACTGGCATTGAGTGTGTGCAGATTTTCCAGGTGTACAGTGCAAGCCATTGGTGGATCTGCCATTCTGGGGTCAGAAGGATGGTGGCCCTCTTATCATAACTCTGCCAGGCGGTGCCTCAGTGAGGACTCTGTGTGAGGACTCCGACCCTACATTTTCCTTCTGCACTGCCCTAGCAGAGGTTCTTCATGAGGTTTCTGCCCCTGCAGTTAACTTCTGCCTGGATATCCAGGCATTTTCATAGATCCTCTGAAATCCAGGTGGAGGTTCCCAAACGTCAATTCATGTCTTCTGTGCACCCACAGTAAGCCACCAAGGTTTGGGGCTTCCACCCTTTGAAGCAATGGCCTGAGCTGTACATTGGCCCCATTTAGCCATGGCTGGGGCTGGAACAGCTGGAATGCAGAGCACAGTATCTCTAAGCTGCATAG
Source organism: Mandrillus leucophaeus (assembly GCF_000951045.1). Taxonomy (NCBI): domain Eukaryota; kingdom Metazoa; phylum Chordata; class Mammalia; order Primates; family Cercopithecidae; genus Mandrillus; species Mandrillus leucophaeus. Next base: position 11,505 of record NW_012102078.1, on the reverse strand, counting down.
AGCAGGGGGCCCTGGGCCTGGCCCACAGAACCATTTTTTTCTTCTAGGCCTCTGGGCCTGTTATGGTAGAGGCTGCCATGAAGGTCTCTGATATGCCCTGGAGATGATTAACTGGTGTTAACTGGTGATTAACATTTAGGTCGTCGTTACTCATGCCAATTTCTCAAAGGGCCTGAATTTCTCCTGAGATAAATGGGTTTTTCTTTTATATCACATTATGAAGCTGCACATTTTCTAAACTTTTATGCCGTGATTCCTCTTGAACACTTTGCTGATTAGAAATTTCTTCCACCAGACACCTTAAATCATCTCTTTTTTTAGTTCAAAGTTCCACAGATTTCTATGACAGGGACAAAATGCCACCAGTCCCTTTGCATAGCAAGAGTGACCTTTTCTCCAGTTTCAAACAAGTTCCTCATCTCCATCTGAGACCACCTCAAACCTGGAATTCTTCGTCCCTATCACTATCAACATTTTTGTCCAAGTCATTCAACAAGTCTCTAGGACATTTCAAACTTTCAAACATCTTCCTGTCTTTTGAGTCCTCCAAGTTGCTAGGAAGTTCCAAACTTTTTGACATTTTTCCATCTTCTTGTGAGCCCTCCAAACTGACCTCTGCCTGTTACCCACTCCCAAAGTCACTTTCACATTTTTGGGTATCTTTACAGCAGTGCCCCACTACCTCAGGACCAATTTACTGTATTAGTCTGTTCTCACACTGCTAAAAAGCACTGCCTGAGACTGGGTAATTTATAAATGAAAGAAGTTTAATTGACTTACAGTTCCTCAGAGCTGGGAAGGCCTCAGAAAACTTACAATCAAGACAAAAGGGGAAGCAAACATGCTTTTTTTTACATGGTGGCAGGAAGAAGTGCCGAGCAAAGAGGGGAAAGCCCCTTATAAAACCAACAGATCTAGTGAGAACTCACTACCACAAGTACAACAGCATAGAAGTAACTGCTTCATGATTCAATTACCTCTCACTGGGTCCCTCCCATGACACTTGGGGATTATGTGAACTACAATTCAAGATGAGATTTTGGTGGGGACACAGCCAAACCATGTCACCTAGATTACCTCTTGGCTAACCCTTGGCTTTGCCCACACCTCTTACCAGAAGCTTTTTAAATCCAAGTCTTGGTTAGAAATGCTTCATGCAATTAATGATGCTTATAATTATATAATAATCTAAGTAAATAAATACTTGATGTGTTCAGGGGAAATGCACTCTCCCAGTTTTTTATTTCCATGAAATGTTTCCCGAGACTTAGATGAGCTTCACATTCTCTTGGGAGTATGTAGACACGACTTCTTCATACATTTGGAAATGTCAAAATTGGCTTACCTGCAATCAGCATGAGTTCTGTCTCACCCTTACATTCTTCAAGACTGTCTACACAAGGAGGTTGTCTAAATAAGGTTTTGTCTAGGAATAGTACACATCTGACAATTCTGTAGTCCACTTAGCAACACTTTTGGTTTCCACACTAAACTGTGATCTCCAAAATTGATATGTGGGCTTCCATGTACTGTGTACAGTATTAGCTTTCTCAGTTACCTAAAATATAGGTGCAGAGGAGGAATTCTGTTAATTGGAGGACACCTCAGAGTCTCCAATAGCATTGTAAATAGCATTAAAATAAAATTAAAGAGGTGGTAAAATAAATCTATTATGCTAGTGTTTTATAGCATAAGAGATTTTCATCACATTGTCAATACGCATACTGAAAATTGTTTAATAAACAGTTTCTAAACTTGTGCTAGTCATTTAGTAGGCATATTGAGATTATTTATCATTTAATTGACTCATGCCAATACTTTTTATTGCCAGCTAAATGAAATTTCAGTTTAAATATTTCATATAATAAATTCATGTAATAAAACTTAGTCAGTGTGTTGACCTTTTTAAATGAACTCCTCTACCAACATAGCAAAATGTTGGGTTGAAGAAAAAACTTCCCCTTTGCCCTCTGAAAGCTCACTGAAAATCAATGGGTAAGAAGCATACAAGCAAAGGCATATACGTATATGAATGTACACAAGCAGAATCACGGGTTAATTACCCCCACCCTCAATGGGGTGTGGAAGCTTGTATACCCTTTCCCATAGGGGAGGGAGGAGATGGAAAATGTACAGGATTCTGTTGAGGTGCAGGAGATAATTATTAGGGAGAATGAATAGATGAGAGAGATAGAAACTAACTTACAAATAATTGGAATGACCCAAGAGACAGACATTGTCTTGTGAAAATAAGTTCCATCCAGGTGTGGTTGCATTCTTTACTATTCTTTAGTGAAATAATGAGATTTCAAGGAGGGGATAGAGGAAAATTGTGTTTCCTTTGGTAAAAGATTTCTTGGTCAAATAAATACATTCCAGAAAATGTGTCCCTCCTTGAGCTTGTGGGAGAAGAGAGGGAAACAAGTCAAAGTTAGAGGGATCCTGAGGCTTATTTCTGAGGCCTTTTGATGTTCAAAAGCACTCAATATGCCCGAGTGCCATATTTTGAGTAATCATTTTATGCACTCCAACAAAAGGTATTTGGTGAAAATCTGATTAGTTAATATCATATTGGAAGATAACCTCTCAGAGATAAGTGATAATAACTATAAGATTTCCTATTCTCTGTAGAGTTTTGATTTTTTGTTTTTGTTGCTTCTGTTTATTTAGTTCTTCATACAGCCTATATTACTACTAAGTCAGAAAGCACTGATCAGAAAAAAAAAAAGAAGATAAGAAACTTATTCTGTCAGCCACACGCCACATTGACAACTGGAATCAACAGGTTCTTTGAAAATAAGCATAACCTATTGGAAGCAGGGGCTTTCCTGTTAGAATCTTTTTGAAGCAGATGAGGCACAAGATATAATTGTAAAGAGCTTACTTAAGCCAAAGTAAGGACAGCTGCCTGGGAAACACTTGTATGTTGCCTTGGAAAGTGTTTTGTTAATCCTTCCTTAAAGCATGTTTTTAAAGGCAAAAGAGAGCAAGGAGTGAGTTGATACAAAGTTGTTTGATAAGAATTTTAATTAATTTACAGAAATAACATTAACTAGTGATTGGCTATACATTGTTGAACTATAAGGTTATTTATGTATTTTTATGAAATAACATTGTATAGTGATTGGATATACATTGTTGAATCTCAAGGTTATGAGTGCTGGTGTCCAGCATATGGCCTTTTATGGCAACTTGGTGTTCATTAATCTAGTGCCCTCATGGTGAGTGGTTTCAAAGGGCTGTAGCTCGAGGGAGAAAGTGAGGTATGACTGCTGTCACATGCTATCACATTTTAATGCCTCTCTGTGACTGATAATTAAAGAAGGCTTGCATTACTCAGAAAAAAATTCTTTTCTTTCTCAATTACAACTTCATCTTATTCTGTTTTCTTATCTGTGAAATAAGTAATAATTCTTCACTAATAGGAATGACAATGATCATAGGTACAGGACTAAACTTTTGTAGGGAATTTCATATTTAAATATAATAGGCTGGGCACAGTGGCTCATGCCTATAATCTCAGCACTGTGGGAGGCTGAGTCAGATGGATCACTTGAACCCAGGAGTTGAAGTTCAGCCTGACCTACATGACAAAACCCCATTTCTACTAGAAATAAAAAAAAAAAAAAAGCCAGAAATGGTGATACACACCTATAATCTCAGCTACTCAGGCATGATAGGTGAGGGGTCTGGGGTCTCACTGTTCAGATGTGATGATCTGGTAAGTTTCAGTTCCTTGATACTACATGAGAGGTATGATGGCTGATTTCTTGAGAAAGGAACTCAGATAAGACAAAAGTAATTTTCTCAACTTTTAAGATTTGGAGGGTCAGTTTCTATCTTTGTTCAAAACATACCAAAAACATCAGTTCTATGAAACAATTCGGCAAGTTTCAAAATACAAAAGTTAAGAAAATGAAAAAAAAAATGAGATTTATTGAGTTGACATATTCTGAAAAATAAGGTATTTTTAATCTGCAAAGCATTTTTCTACAATTTTTACTATAGAATATAGATAACTCAAAATACAGCATAAAAGAAATGTTCTCATTCTAACTTGGATGTGAAGAAACTTTCTAATGGGGAGTAGAAATATGCATAGATATTAATAGAAGAACAGTTAAGGTATCAAATATCTAAACTCCATTTTTGTTAATGGTTTAAAAGATTCCGTGATGGTCATAAAATTCATTAAAGAAATCCAATGTAGGGAAATTTCATGTTTGTTTATATATTTTGTTTTGGTAGAGATACAAATGGTTTTTTTCTGGTGAAAATAATAAGCCCCCCAAATGTATCACCCTCAGGTATATTAATTACTTTTCCACCTAACCAAGCAATCTTATCTTTTTAAATTAAATTGCTGATTAACATGTAACTTCACAAATGCTATAGAACACATATTTTGATGTTAGAAATAGAGGGTAAAAAGAAACTTCCATCTATTGCATTCATAAAGCCAAAAAACAGAGTAGGATAAAAAGAAATTCCAAAAACAAACCTTTACCGTATAAAAATATATTAAGCCTTATTTGAAACAAATTGATTTATTTTGTGAAAAGAACAAAGGAGGGAATTGACTAAATCAAAAAAATCAAATGTTAATTCACTTGGTACTTAAAAGGGAATTCTACACACCACATTTCTCTTGTGGTCTTATTAACACTACTTCAGGCCAAATACAATATCCATGTATCATCAAAGAATTTACAAGCATATTCAGTTCTCTCTGATTTATCAACCACATTTCTCATTGAATAATCATTTTTTCATTACACGTATGAATTAGTTGCAAGTTAAAGTTGACTTTATTAGTCTTTAATTCCATCTAGTTTCTTGATAATTGTTACCTTAATTGGACATGGCACATCTTCTCTGAAAAATTATGTACAACTCATGATTTGTATATAACTATGCTTATGTGATTCTCTATACTTTCTGATTAGAATTATTATAATCAATTTATCAAAGTTATGCTTCCATGTAATTTAAAGAGACAAATATTTTATAAGGTTTATTTAAAAAATAAAGCAGGCTGTAGGCCACCTCAGTTTTTCATTTCTTATTTTCTCTTCCTCAGTTAACTGTTTTCAAATCTACTAAAACTTAGCTCTTGTGATTTACTTCCATGTCTCCAGAGGACATGCATCAATTGGTCCTTCAGGCATTATCTATTGACTTTTCACCACAGAAGTTGAAGACTTAACTTTCTTTCTTTCCCACAGCCCTAGTACACAGACATAAATTGTCCACCTGTGATCCTACATAAGTGAGAATATAATTATATTTGTGAGTCTAATATTGACTATCGAGCTTAAAAGGTAGTAACTTCTATTCACAAAACAGCCACAGGGTAGATAGTCTTACTTTGTCATATCTGCATATGTTTAATTTCCGTTGCATGTAATACATGTTTTATAGCTGCTTTTGCTTAACTTTCTGTGTATCAATACTCCAGTCACAAATTCTTTACTGTTCACTAAATCTTATATTTAGGTGTTCATTTACACCAATTAATTACCACTTTCTTCTTAAAGGAGTCTTTCCTAAGTCTTTCCTAAAGTCTTTTGACCTGCTGCAATGTCCTCTCTACTTGCTGCTCATGTGCATATCTGGACACTATCACCTTTCTCTCTTCCTGGGGTGTTGGTCTACCTCACTTTTCTGTGTAGCCTGCATCATTATATCAGCCAGAGTTCTCAAGAGAAATAGAAACAACAGGGTGTTGTTTGTGGTGTGTGTGGGGGGGAGTTCAGTCAGGCTGGTGGGAAAAATTTTAAGATGAAATTATAGGATATAGAGACAAATCTTCTTGGAAGGCCAGAAGGTTTTGTAAAAGTCTCAAGATAGAGTTATGGTTGAAAGCAGCCTAAATCCTTACCTTGAGTAAGGAGCTTAAAGTAGGTACAAAGGAATGCATAGTAGTTTATCCAAATAGCTCGTTTACTGATGTGGTCGTAAGACCAAACTTTGATCAACCGCAGGTGCATAATTGCTCTCTACTTGGGGGATGGGCAACCAGGTCAATTACCCTCTAGTGGTGTTTACTCAATACCTTTATCATTTAATCTATACTGAATAAATTTGCTGGCTGAACAGGGTGGAGGCTGCTACTCCTTACAGCACCTTCCTTGATGTCTGTGAGGGGTCCGGACCCTAAGCCGAACTGACAGGCAGAGTATCTGTGTCAGTGTTTGTTATTCATCCATCACTGGGTCAAGGTCTGTGGAACGGACCCCGCAGCTGTAAGATGTGTGTGTTTTTGTATGTATGCGTGTGTGTGTGTGTGTGTGTTTAGAGTGAGGTCCATCTATCTTCTGCCATGATTTATTTTAAGGAATTGGTTCACGCAGTTATAAAGGTTGAAAAGTCCTAGAATCTGCCATCTGCAAGCTAGAAACTCATGAAAGCCAGTGGTTTAATTTGGTCCCCATCTAAGGACTGAGAACTAGTGTCACGGGATCATTAAGGTGTCTTTTCACCAGCTAGAAACCTCTGTGGCCGGAGGCACCTCTGCTTGGGTTTTGCTTGTGCCCACTGGGCTTGTTCTGCCCACCTGGCCTTGCAGGCTGCTTTCGGTTCACACTACCAACTTAGATCCCATGTCTGCCAAGAGTGAGCCAGGCACAGAGTGATGGGGGGTGTGTGAGCAAGCAAACGTGGAGTCCAGCCACTATGCACAGCTAAGTGCTCTGGCTTGGTGGGGTTGGCAGCTCCAGGCCCCAGCACAGGCACTGGCTCCATGTGAGGCTGCCGCTGGACCAGACATACTGCAAGTGGCTTCTGCTGCCGGCACCAGCATCTGGACAAGCGGAATGTGATGGCACCCAAGAGCTCAGAGATGCCAGGATCTGCAGAGTTCGAAAGAGGGTGTTACAGTGTGTCACAGCTCTGGCTTAGGAAGCCCTGAGGTCTGGGATCCCAGAAGGGCCACAACTTTTCTCTCCTTCTCATTGCCCACAACATGGCAAGTGGTAGTGGTGGGGGGATATTTTAGCTCTGTTTGTGTTACAACTCTTTTAGTTTCACCATTTGGTGGATAAAGTTTTTATCCTGTGACCAGGAAGAATGAGGTAAGCAGAAAACTGGAGGGTGAGCAAGATGAAGAGAAGCTTCACCAAGCAACAGGCAGCTCTCAGGAGACTCAAAGTGGGCAGCTCCTTTCTATGGGCATGTCATCCTAGCAAGAGTACGAGTCTGGCTGATTCTGGGGTTTTTATGTTTCCAAAATGGAGGAAGCGTGTGGTGATTGGTCCATGGGCAGCCACCAGCAGATCTGATTGGCTAATTGGTCAGCAATGAAGTTCTCATTCTGGGCCATGGACTTCACCCAGGACTGGCAGCCTGGCCCTTAGACTTCAGGCCCTCAGTGGCCTGACGTTGAGGTTTCAACAGGGACCCACTCCTTCCCGCCTAGGAACCTGTCTGCCTTTAACATGCCATCCATGGTGCCCAGGCTGTCCACACAGAGAGGAGCCCACAGGCCTGTGCTGAGCTACCCTCAGCCCCTTTGGCCCCTGTGCTCTTCGGTGCTCAAAGTCCAGAGGGAGTCAAGGTGACAGGGGGCTGGTATGTCAGCACTGCCCTGAGCTCATGCACGCCTGGTCAGGTTTTGACAGCACTCAGACTTGGCCACAACTTTGCTCTGCCCCAGAGCAGGCACTGGGAGTGGGGAGAGGCCAGGGAGAGGGAGCAGCCACTGTCAAGCCTGCAGGGGCAGGGGACTTCCTGGGTCCCTGAGAGTACAGTGAGAACTGGGTCTAGAGCTGCAGCTGGGTGGCTGTAGCTACACCCGGGAGCATGGGGCCCCACCCTGCCAACTCAGTAGTTGAGGGGGTTCCCACCTAGTCCTAGGCCTGATTGCACCTCCCCTGCTGCAGCTGGTGTCCACACAGCAGCTGTTCCGGAAAGCCTGCTGCTACCATCACTAGGAGAACTGATGACATAAATTTCAGTCAAAGGTTTAGAAAAGATGAGATGAGATATCCCAGCTCAGTCAGGAAGCAGGGGGAAAAGGGGTGAATTCCTCCTTCCTTCACATTTTATTCTGTTCAGGTCCTCAACAGATTGATACCCAACCACTTTGGGGAGGGCACTCTATTTTACTAAGGTCACCACCTCAAATGCTAATATCACCCAGAACCTACTGTCACAGACATACCCAGAAACAGTACATAATCTGGGTACTCTCTGGCTTACTTAAATTAACACACACAGTTTACTGCAGCACTATTCACAATAGCCAAGATATGAAACCAATCTAAGTACTCATCAATAGAAGAATGGATAAAGAAAATGTGGTATATATACACAATAGAATACTATTCAGCCATAAAAACAGTAAAGTCCTCCCCAAATAAGGTAATAGCAGCTCTCCTGCAGGTCGATGGTGAGAATAACAGCTCAGGCAACGATCATCATACTTCTCGGCACAGAGGTGTTCACTACCTAGGCAGTGTTATTATTATGTCTAAAGTTACAAAGGGAGTTTTTAAGAAAGATGGAATGAAAACTTATTTCTCTCAATTCTGAGCCTATTAGAGCACACTGGTGTGCTTGAGTAAAGCAGCCCTGGAGTCTCTCAGGGGAGGGTGTTTGTAACATCTGCTCAGGCACGGTTTCATTT
>NW_012102078.1:1035-1326 GCF_000951045.1 Mandrillus leucophaeus | reverse complement strand
GTGCCTTTGTTTTCATGAAGACTTTTGGAGTCCCCCAGCATTGGAGGAACATTGCCTTACTGCGGGCTCAAGCACAGTCTCTTTCCTGGTAAGAAAGATGGAGCTGCATGCGGCTGCTGAAAACTTTAACTAGAAACCCAAAGATGTTGGCACAAAGAAAGGAGGGCTGAAGAAAAGTGAGTGACCAAGAAAACATATTTAGCTCTTAATCTCACCCATTTCTTCCAGGACAGGCCTAGTGCCTACAATGGGGTGATGAATAAGGCCTGAGCTCAGATCGTGAGGATGAGA
>NW_012102078.1:0-652 GCF_000951045.1 Mandrillus leucophaeus | reverse complement strand
AAATCCGGCCTCGCAGAGCCCTGGACTCTGGCATTGGTGGACTCCCACTCGGCTACGTCCTGGACTCCTGCACCAGAGGACTCCTGTCCCCCCGCGCCCTGGACACCTACACTGGAAAACCCTGTCCCATCTCCCCCTAGAATATGGCAGGGGAGGACCCTGCAAACCGACTCCGGCACAGTAACACCCCTGACCCGTCATGGGCTGTATTCCAGCACTGGAGGACCTCCTGCCAGGGCGCTGTCTGGACTACACCTGCTCCACTGCGTCCTGCCCTACAGCACAGCACGACAGCCGTCCCCCGGCGCACTGGACTGAGGCACAGCAGGACTGGGGCCTCCTGTGTGGCGGACTATAGGACGTGGTGACCCCCGCCCCTCCGCACCTCGGACTATGGCAAAGGAGGACCGCCACTCGCGCATGCCCTGGACCACCTCAGGACAGGTCCCCCACTCCGCCGCGCCCGGAATACAGCACTGGAGGACCCCAATCCCGTCGCTCCACGGACTCCACCACCGAAGACCCTCGCCCCCCTGAGCCCTGGACAAAGGCACGGGAGGACCCAGCCTCACCGCACCGTGGGCTATCGCATAGGAAAACCCCCAGCCCCACCGTGCCAGAGACTCTGACAAGAGAGGACTCCTGCCCCCTG
>NW_012102077.1:3704909-3713731 GCF_000951045.1 Mandrillus leucophaeus | reverse complement strand
AAGTTGGAGACAAATGTAAAAAGAGTTTGAGTCCCAGCAATCCCGCTGTGTCTTAAGTCACCAAGTCCCATATGTCTAAAAAAAAAAAAAAAAAAAAACCAGCTGCTATTTTTAAGCTCTTAATTATATCTTCTTTTACAAATAAGATTTTACTCATTACTTACCAAAACCCAATGAGGTGGATGCTACCTGTAGCTCCAGTTTACAGACAAGGAAATGGAAGTATTGGCCCAAGACTTGGGGGAAGAGGATTAAATGAAGGGATTGCCTGAACCCAGAGGGAAGGGTTGGAAGACACAGGGGAGGCAGAGGAGGGGAGGGCTGGGGACAGAGTTGGGATGAATTCTAGAGGAGCAGGGAAGCTGTGGGGAGAGGGGTGCCAGGGGCCCCAGTGGTGGGAGAGCCATGTGCTCGATGCCTCTGTGTGTATTGCTGGACTGCTGTTGACTGCAACCTAGGTTTGAAGCCGGGTACTGCCACTGGCCAGATATAAATCCTGAGGCATCGTTTTTCTGCATCCATCAGATAGGGTAGTAACAGTGCCCCCCCTCTCAGTGTTGGGGTGAGGCATGCACCAGATCATGTGTGTGTCGTACGTAGTCCTGTACCTAGCGCACAGGACACACACAGTGAATGGAAGCCCAAGAGGAAGCTGTGTCCTCCCCCACTGGACTGGGCACTGCTGTTTCCACTTGGGCATCGCCTCTGGCCAGAGGTGATGGCGGGGGAGGGAGGCTGTCTCCAGGCAGCCTCTCCCGAGCAGTGGCCACCCCCTGCCTGAGACGTGGGACGCTGGCAGTCAGCCTTTGCAGAGGCTCCTGACAACATCCAGGTCTTGATTCTGCAGCGAGGCGGTGATTTCAGAATCTCCCAGCTGTGTGGGGGAGGGAGGGAGACAGTGGGAAGACAAGCTCTGCTCGGCTGAGCTGACAACACCAGGAAAGCTTCACTCCTCTTTCAGAAGGAGAAGGAGCTTGTAAGGCTGAGACGGAGCAGGCGTCAGGATTGCACGTGGGGCAGAGAGGCAGGAGGTGGGGGCTGGGCAGATCCACAGTTGGGATTCACAACCCCCAACAAAGGAGTAGAGGACCCCACCCTCTGCTTGGGGATGGCCCATCTGCAGGTAGGCTGGCCTAGGGGAGGGGAAGAAGCCAGGCGGCATTTTTTTTTTTTGGCTGGAGTGCAGTGGCGCCATTAGCTCACTGCAACCTCCACCTCCCAGGCTCAGGCAATTCTCCTGCCTCAGCCTCCCAAGTAGCTAGGATTACAGGCATGTGCCACCATGCTCCGCTAATTTTGTATTTTTAGTAGAGTTGGGGTTGCACCAACCATGTTGATCAGGCCGATCTCGAACTCCTGATTTCAGGTGATCCACCCGCCTCAGCCTCCCAAAGTGCTGGGATTACAGGCATGAGCCAACCATAGGTGAACAACTAGACAAGTTTGCAAATTTTTCATATAAATAGAAGCCTAGTCAAGAGATAGAACATTAAAAGTACCCTCAGAAACTCCTTGTCTTCCTCTGCTAATCCCTACTACTCCCCATCCTGACACCATAATTTTTCCCTCTTTTTAAACTTACTGAATGGAATTGCACAGAACATGTCGTTTGTGAAACTGGTCCATGTTGTGATTGTAGCAGCAATGCTGTCATTTGTGCCCTGGGATTCACTCTACACATGAATCCCAGCCCTTTCATTCTATGGTGCATAGGCATTTAGTTCTCCAGCCATTCTGAGTTTGGGACTCTTACTCACAAAACTGTTAGGTCTTTAATTGAACACATGTGGCCATTTCTGCCAGGTGTACATCTACGTGTGGAATTGCTGGACTTATATTCAACTTGGATAGACACAGCCAAACATTTTCATAGCGTAGCTGAGCATGTCTGCACTCCCTCCAGTAGTGTATGAGAGTTTCACCTGCTTCACATCCTCACCAGCACTTGGTATTATGAGACTGTTTCATTTTGCCATTGAATGGTGGCCTAGTGGTAGGTATTTAATTATGATTTCAATTTACATTTTCCTAATCAGTACTCACAGTACCTTTTTATATATTTTTGTCGATTAGCATGTCCTATTTTATGAAGTGCCTGTTCAAATCTTTTGCTCATTTTAAATTTGGTTTCTGTTTTTCTATTAGAGATGTACGAGAATTGTTTTCTATATTCTGATAATGAGTTCTTTGTCAAGTGTGTGTATTGTAGATATATCCTATTCTATGGCATGCCTTTTCATTCCAAGTGGAGACCTTTGATGAAGAGAAATTCTTAATTTATTACTATTTTTCCTCTAGAATAATGCTTTTTTAATGACCTGGCCAAGAAATTTTTGCCTATCCAAAGGTCAAGAAGATATTATCCTTGGTTTTCTTCTAGAAGCTTTAGGGCGTTACCTTTTGCATTTATATCTACACTCATCTGGAAATGTTCATGTGTGGTAGGAAGTAGGAATCAATATTTACTTTTTCCTAAATGGACACTAGTTGACCCAGCAGCATTTTTTTTTTCTCACTGCCCCGCCATGTCTCTTTTTTCATAAATCAAGTGATCTGATGTATTTGGGTTTGTTTCTGAATTCTATTTGGTTCCATTGGTCAATTTATTTACCTGTATCAATACCACATTGTTTTAGTTACCATTAAGTCTTGCTGTCTGTTGACATACACCCTCCAGCTTAGTTCTTTACCAGATGGTCTTGGTTATTCTTGCCCCTTTGCACTTTAATGTCTAAGCTGCTAGGATGTTGATTGTGATTGTATTGTCACTAGGTCAATGTGTATAAAATGTAAATCTTTAGATTATCAAGTCTGTGAACCGTGAACCTGGCAGATCTCTGCATTAATATAGATTTTACTTAATTTATCACAATAATACGTTAGAGTTTTCAGGGTAGAGGTCCCACCCCACTTCGGTTGTATTCATTCCCAAGCATACACATTTGTAAATTATATGTTTTTCAATGTCTTTTTTGATTTATTTGTTGCGAGTATATGGAAGTTCAGCTGGTTTTTGTATATTAATTTATTGTGAGAAGTAAATGAGATTATGGGTAAGCCCCAGAGACATAGTGGGGCTCACTAACTCCTATCTACACATGGAAGAACTGAGGCAGGTCAGGGTGGCAGGCTCAGTCCTAAAGGATATGGTCGGTGAAGGAAGGCATCAAGGTGTGGAAGTGGGTGAGCTCACAAGGGCAGGATTTTCCTGATGAGTGAAAGGAGGGAGAATCTCTACGGAGGGAAACAATGTGAGAACCACAAGAAAGCCATCTTGCAGAGACTTGAATGGATGGGAATGTTGGTACTGCACTTTAGAGTTTGTAAAGCGCTTTGCATCCATTGTATCATTGATCCTCACTGTGTGCCTATGAGGTCACCAGCTGTGAGCTCTTTATGTCATTTTCAGCGATAAGGAACTGGGCTCAGAGAGTAAAGAGGCTTGGCCAAGTTCTCCCCATGAGGAAGTAGTTGTAAGATCAGTTTCGATCACAGACTTTTCATTTCACCACTTAATGGAGAGGTTTTCTAAGACTATCAGATGGGAGCATGACTCTTGATGAGATAGGCTATGGAAGCAGGAAAAGGTTATCAGGCAGATGAGTGACCCAAGTGCTGAAATCTGTGTTTAGAATGACCTTTGTGTAGAATGGGTTGGAGGCAGAAGAGGTAAGCCAGCCGCCTTGGAGGTTGTCATTACACGCTAGGCATGAGATGATGCAGGCCCCAAGGTAGGGAGCAGAGAGGGTGAAAACGAGCAAATGCAGAGTGGAGAACCACAGAGCGTGGCCTGGTACCCCGAGGTCAGGTCTACAGGTATCCATGGACAATGTACATGTACGAGTGAAGCACACTCCCTTGGGCTTGTGGTTCTCAACTCTCTCTCTATTTTTTTAAAAAAAAAAAAAAAGTGAAATGTGCATGCCTTTACCCCCTTAGCTAATCCTGTGATTAAAACAAAAACAAACAATAAGCTCCTTCTTTCTCATCCCCTGCTCTGATGGCTGCGGGCTCCCAGCTCTTATTCCACACTGATCTGGTTATCTTCAGAAGGGTAGCTGTGCTCTGGTCTCCCAGAAATGGTCCTCCTTGGTCTGTGCTCATCCTGTTAGCCCAGTCCTTCATCCAGTGACTCCCTTTTAAATGGCCCTGGCATGGCCCGTGCTTCCTCAACATGAGGCTGAACTTGCTGGTGGGCATTTGCCAACAATCCTTTCTGTCTTCTCAAAGTGTGTTTGTTTGCTGATCCAGCCAGAGTCTCTCAGTTGGAAAGAGCGGTTATGAAGCTGCCCAAGGGGAGATGATGAAAGGAAGCCCCAGAGAGAATGACTCACTCAAGACCACACAACTAGTCAATGGCCCAGCAGAGCAAGTTCAAGTCCAAGATGCCTGACCTCCCATCCATTGTCATTTCTACTCCACCATCAGGAAAGAGGGGTTGGGGCATCTATTGCTTGGGCAACCCTGAGATTTCCTATGTTCAGTTGGTTTTGCCTCTGTTGGAAGCCTGATTTGCTGACTTGGAAGATTTCCATTGATCCTAGGCCTGAAGGAATGGAGAGGCCTGGATTTGGGCGGGCAGGATGTTGTAGCTGTTCAGGCCAGATGTGCAGTGGCCACAGCTGGTTAGTCTCTCCTCTGTGACCTGAAGTTGCAGCCAGAAGACCCTGAGTCCCTCCATCCTGTGCTCCAGCCAAGCTGACATCTCAGCAGTGTGTCTCACACTCTGTCCTTGCTGGTAGGAGCTGCTACTCTGCATAACTCATATTCCCTCCTCTAGAATGGACCATCTGTCTCCCCAGAACAACCAGGTGTGGAGGAAGAACTGAAGTAGAAACGGGCTGTCTGCTTGGAAATGGCTCTCCGTGTAAACTGCTGAAATTGCATCCCTCTCCGGGTTTCTAGAACAGACTCCAGTTTGTTCTGGCTGCTATAAAAAAATACCATGAACGAGGTAGCACATAGGCAGCAGAAATGTATTTCTCACAGTTCTTCAGGCTGAGAAGTCCAAAATCAAGGTGCCAGCAGATTCAGTGTCTGGTGAGGGCCCACTTTCTGGTTCATAGCAGGTGCCTTCTTGCTGTCTTCAGATGGTAGAAGGGCCAAGGTAGTTCTCTGAGGACACTCATCCCGTTTATGAGGGCTCCACCCTCATGACCTAATCACCTCCCAAAGGCCCTACCTCCTAATACCATCACATTGGTCACTGGGTTTTGACATATGCATCTTGGGGGGACACAAACATTCAGACCATAGTGAGCTACAGAACATCCCTTTCCCATGAGACAGTTCCAGAACACATCTGAGCATCCGTGAAATGTCTTCTTTTCAGTCCTGACCAGTGAAGCCACTGGGGAGATCACTGGGTGGGGATACCTCCTCCAGAGCTCTTCTCAGGCCTAGTCAGGCTCCATCCCACTTCCGAGCCCCCAGGGATGCTCCATGGTGCATGAGGATGGAAGAGAAAGTGTCCTATTCTATTCTATTCTATTCTATTCTATTCTATTCTATTCTATTCTATTCTATTCTATTCTATTCTATTCTATTCAAAGAATTCTATTCTTGAAATATCCAGTGGGGCCAACATGTATGAGTACTACTATATGCTAGACATCATCAGACAACTCCCATGTGCTATCACATCCTCTCATCTTTAAAACCCCAAGGTGGTGTAAAGATCAGTGATTTTTAACTGAGAAAGATTTTGCCCCCTACCCACCCACCTAAGGAATATTTGGCAACATCTAGAGACATTTTTAAAGGTTACCACCGGTGGAAGAGGGGAGTGAGTGCAACTGGCACATAGTATGTAGGGGCTAGGGATGCTGCTAAAAGTCCTACCACACACAGGACAGCCCCTTACAACAGGGAATTACCTAGCCTTTGTCAATAATGCCAAGGTGGAGAAGCCCAAGCACAACTTAAACGCAAAAGGAAAAACTGCAGTTCAAAGCAATTAGGTAGCAGTTCTTACAGCCAGTCAAGAAGGAGCCACATTGCAGTCCTCATCTGTTTGACCTTAGAGCCTGTGCTTCTTTGGTTACCAAATGCTCCTGGTGCTCAGAAGCAACTCCCCGCAGGTCGTATCTGTCATATCTGTGTGATAACGCATTCTATTGTTTTCCACATGGCCAGCAAACACTATTCTGCATCTGCCAGATCGGAGGCCCAGCAGGCTCAGAGAGCAGCTGCTCAGAGGCAAGCCTTTCCCACCAGTGCTCTGGAGGGCTACAGAGGCATGAGCCGCCGCCTCTTCCTCCCTGAAACTTGAAGTCTCTAATGAGTCATTATGATGTGTGCATATGAAGGGCCTTGTAAGTGCCAGTGAGGGTATTGCCAAGAATCCCATGGCTGTCAAAGGACTGTGGACCCTCGTAGTGACTAGGGAAGGCCCTCTTCATGGAAAGGCAGAACTAAAGTGAATCTTGGAAGGCCTGGTGGGGGGATCGCAGTATTCAGAGGAGAAGTTCAGGTCCTAACATTGGAGAGAAAGGAGCCTGTTCCCGAAGGTCAGGGGTGGCCAGGAGCTATACTTTGGGGGGCTGGTAGCAGACTCAACTATAATGATAGCTCCATCCTTCCACCAACTCTTTTCTCTCTTATCTCCTGTATTCGTCCATTTTTTTTTTTTCATTGCTATAAAGGTATACCTGAGACTGGGTAATTTATACAGAAGAGAGGTTTATTTGGCTCACAATTCTGCTGGTTATACAAGCATGGCCCCAGCATCTGCTCGGCTCTGGTGAGGCCTCAGGAAGCTTTTATTCATTGTACAAGGCGAAGGGGGAACAGACATATCACATGGTAAGAGAGGGAACAACAGAGAGAGGAGGAGGTGCCAGCTTCTTTTCAATGACTAGCTCTTGTGCAAACAAATTCAGCAAGAACTCATTCACAACTGTAAGGAGGGCACTCAGCCATTCTTTTCTTTTTTTTCTTTTTTTTTTTTTTTTTTTTTTGAGACAGAGTTTTGCTCTTATTGCCCAGGGTAGAGTACAATGGTGTGATCTCGGCTTACTGCAACTTCTGCCTCAGGTGCAAGTGATTCTCCTGCCTCAGGCTCCCGAGTAGCTGGGATTACAGGTGCCCACCACAACACCCAGCTAATTTTTTTTTTTTTTTTGTAATTATAGTAGAGACTGGGTTTCACCATGTTGGCCAGGCTGGTCTTGAACTCCTGACCTCAGGTGAACCATCCGCCTCGGCCTCCCAAAGTGCTGGGATTACAGGTGTGAGCCATCGTCCCCAGCCCCATTGGCATTTTTGGAATAAAAGATGGTGGTAATACATTGTCGCCTCACCTCCACCCTTAGAGATCAAATTTCAACATGAGATTTGGAAGGGACAAACATCCAAGTGATATCCTCTCCCATCTCACAATCTTACCCTAATCCTGCTTCTGTAATGATTTTCTTCAACATCTCGTTAACCATTACGTTACAAAATATTGAGTAGACGCCGTCTTTGCTGAGTAGCTCGGAGAACAACTGTTCTTGCTGCCATTGCAACTACCCAGGCCCTGGGCAATGATTTGAAAGAATATGTAAGCAGAGTGTGAGCTGCACGTCATAGGCATAGACCTGGCTGGTTAGAGAAGAATTCAGCCTAGAGAGGAGGTAGAAGGTGAGTCTGGTAGATACTTGTGAGCATTTTTTAGAGAGCCTTGAATGCCAGGCTAATGTCCAGGTGGAAGGTGGGGAGTGCAGCTCCCAGAACTAGCTGGATCTAGGGAGGAAGGATGGGAGGAGGAGAGCTGTGTCTGTCTGGAGTGATGTCGCTGACAGTGCTTTAAGGAAGGGAACTATTAAGGCCACTCGGCCCCTTCCTCCCTCCCTGCTCTGCCGTGCCCACCAATTCTCCTGGTACTTCTTGAAATAACATTAGCGCAATCGACTCCCCCGCTATTAAACAGGAAAGCAGTTCCGCATTCAGGCGGTGCTGCTTTTTATTTCAAGTGTCCTCACTGCTAATGGGGCATGGGGTCTGAACACATGTGCACGCGCCTCCATGCATGTGGCAGTGGGAGGAATTATCCCCATGAATGTCAATGAATGGGCAGGGACAATGAGGTACAGTGAATGAGCAAGTTGTAAGGGGGCCTTTCACAGAGGCCTGAATGACAAGTGAACTCTGAGGAAGACTGCCAGCAGGAACACGAGCCACATCCAGAGAATGAGAGAGGACTGTTACGCCTGACAAAGCCAGGCTGCGGGAAGAGCCAAAGTCCTTCCAATTAGCACTATTACTGGGCAGATGAAAGCAGAAGGAAGGGTGCACCCTTATTGTGGGCTACTCTAAGAAAATCAGGGCTGCGTCTTCGAAAGAAAGAACTGAGCGAAGGAGGGAAATCCAGCGTCATCTGGCGTTGGGTTGGTGCCTAAGGGAATAAGAGCACTTTCACTGTCTCCTGTGTAGGAGGATGGTCTAAGGCCTCCTTCACCTCTCTTTTCTTGGTCAGTAGCAATTCTACTTCTTGAGATGGAAGTGAAATCATGAAAAAAAAATTCACTGGCAATTTCAGCATTTTTTTATTTTTTTGAGACAGGGTTTCTCTCTGTCGCCCAGAGATCATGGCTCACTGCAGCCTCAACCTCCTGGGGTCAGGTGATCCTCCCACCTCAGCCTCCTGAGTAGCTGGGACTACAGGCATGTGCTACCATGCCCGGCTGATGTTTTTGTTTGTTTTTATTAGAGATGGGGTCTCACCGTGTTTCCCAGGCTGGTCTTAAACTCCTGAACTCAAGCGATCTGCCCACCTTGGCCTCCCAAAGTGCTGGGATTACACAGGCATAAGGCACCATGCTCAGCCTCTTTTTTTTTTT
>NW_012102077.1:3683031-3704859 GCF_000951045.1 Mandrillus leucophaeus | reverse complement strand
GAGATAGACTCTTGCTCTTTCACCCAGACTGGAGTGCAGTGACCCAATTGTAGCTCACTGTAGCCTGGAACTCCTGGGCTTAAGCGATCCTCCCACCTCAGCCTCCCAAGTAGCTGGGACTTCAGGCACATGGCACCACGCCCAGCTAATTTTTAAATTTTTTGTAGACAAGGGCGTCTCACTATGTCACCCAGGCTGGTCTCGAGCCCTTGGCCTCAGGCAATTCTCTCAGTTCAGACTTCCAAAGTTCAGCAATTTCTAAGGCAAATAGCTAGATGTGTGTTATTTTTTATTTTCCTGTCACCAGCCCATTAACACATCTTCCAACTTCTTTGAGCCTCTCTGATTTCCCTCCCTCCTTCCTTGGATGACTGTTTAGCTGGGTAAATGGAGACAAATGAAACAGTGTTAGTCTTCGAGAAGCCCAAAGACTAGTAGAGGGGATAGACAGATAAAGAACAGGCTACTTAAGGAGCAGAATGAAATCAATGCTCTAAGAGTTTCAGTCCACCATTGTACAATGACAGACAAGGCAGCAAGGAAAACGTAGGATGGCTTCCTGGAGGAAGTGATATTTGAGCTGGACCTTGAAGGATGGGTTTTCACAGGCAGAAGGCTGGAGATACAGGGAAAAGTTTTGTGAAAGAGATTCTAGGTTGTGCCAGCGGCACATGAGAGCGTTATGTGCTGAGTGGTATTTGGAAGAAATGGTGAGAAAGCAGTGACAGGTGACAGGACAAACAAAACTGGCAATTGGACTTGGGACCCAGGGCATAAAGGGTCCTGAATGTACTGCAGGAAATGAGTAGAGATCCCCGAGGAAGGAAATGAAGACAATTTTTGGAGAGAGGAGAGGCTGGAAAAGGACCTGAAGCTGTCAAGTCCGTGTTTTAGAAAGGCAACGCCTAGTCGCTGCAATATGGAAGATCTATTTGAGCTAGGAGAGAACTAAGGTAGAAAGTCCATTCATTCATTCATTTGATGAACATGTATTGAGCTCCAGCTGTTAGCAGCGGCAAATCCATACAGGCCTGCAGCAACCCCAGTTCTTACTCCTCAGAAGAAAGAATTAGACAGAGGAGTCCTAAGATAGAGTGAGAAACTGAGGCAAGTTTTAGAGCAGGAGTGAAAGTGTATTAAAAAGTGTCAGGGCAGGAATGAAAGGAAGTGAAGTATGCTTGTAAGAGAGCCAGGTGGGAGGCTTGAGAGAGTCAAGTGCACGGTTTGACCTTTGACTTGGGGTCTTATGTTGGCATCTTCCCAGGTTGTGTGATTTCCTCCCTGATTCTTCCCTTGGAGTGCGCTGTCCACATGCACGGCGGCCTGCCAGCACTTGGAGGGCAAATGCTGTGCATGCACCGTGTGTTTACTGACATTGTGCACAAGCTTATTTGAGGAATTCTCTCCTTACTTGTCTCGTTCCCAGAGGAAGGTCATATACCGGTTGTACCATTTTGCCTCTTAGTGCACGCGGTTGAACCCACACACCTAAATCCTGAGATCTTATCAGGAAACTGCTGATCACCAGTTTCAGGTGTTTCTACCTACTGGAAGACCGCCTTTCCCTGGCACCAGCTGTGACCAGTTATTGTCTTAGAGAGACACTGTAACAACCGCCTGACCATCTGATGGTCACCTGGCATTCCTTGGTCGGGGACTCTCCTGCCCTGCTCATGCCTGCCTGACTACCTACTGTAACACAACTATGTGCCAGGCGCTGTGCTAAGTGACACAGTGATGAGCAAGACGTTCCAAGGTGCTCATAGTAGATGGGACTGTTTCCATACACACATTCTCCTGCTCCCAGTTTCCCTCCAGTCCCAGACTTCCCAAGCTCCACACCAAGCTAGAATTGGCATTAGACACAGCGAGTCCTACTGGGAAATGGCCAGGAGGCTGACAAATCCTGCTGTTTTGGATCTTGCACCAGATTCCTGGCACTATGGTGCGTAGAAACAGAGAAAAGGGTGCTTTTAGGACAGTTCGCCCACCTGGAGTTGCTGGAATTTTCTGACACCCCACCCTATTTCCTCCAACTCATAGATTAGCCTACGAAGTGAAAAGCCACAGTTAAAGGCCCAGTTCTTAAACCATTTCTTGGTTTGTCCTGTTGGAATTAATACCAGCATTATATACTTGTTACTGGGAAGAGGTCCTAATCCAGTCCCCAAGAGAGGGTTCTTAGACCTTGCTCAAGAAAGAATTCAGGGCGAGTCCATAAAGTGAAAGCAAGTTTACCAGAGAAGTAAAGAAACAAAAGAATGGCTACTCCATAGGCAGAGCAGCAGTATGTATGGGCTGTTCAGCTGAATATACTTATCATTATTTATTCATTATATGCTAAAAGGGGTGTATTATTCATGAGCTTTCGGGGAAAGGGGTGGGCACTTCCCAGAACTGAGGGTTCCTCCCCTTTTTAGACCATATACGGTAACTTCCCGACTTTGCCATGGCATTTGAAACTGTCAAGGCACTGGTGGGAATATCTTTTAGCATGTTAATACATTAAATTAGCATATAATGAGCAGAGAGGACGACCAGAGGTCACTTCATCGCATCTTGGTTTTGGTGGGTTTAGGCCGGCTTCTTTACCACAACCTGTTTTATCAGCAAGGTCTTTATGACCTGTGTGTTCTGCCTTCTTCCTGTCTCATCCCGTGACTTAGAACGCCTTCACCTCCTGGCAATGCAGCGCAGCAGGTCTCAGTCTTATTTTACCCAGCCCCTATTCAACATGGAGCTGCTCTGGTTCAAATGCCTCTGACATGCTTACCGTTAATCCTAATGTCCAGTATTGGGAACACCTTTAATAAATATTGAGTGGAAAAAAACAAACGATTTTCCTCTGATCTCACAACCTAACAACACAGAAGACTTATATTACCACGTGTATGGGGTTTTCCCAACCAACAAGAAAACAATCAGCTCTGCAGAGGACCCTCTGATGTCCTCTCATTCAATTCACTTATGGCACTACCTACCTGGAGATCAATTCACCAGGTCGTTTCACTGGTACTTCTGACTGGCTATAATTGGAGTTCCCATGACCCCAGCCTTGCGTTTGATTCATTTGCTAGAGCAGCTCACAGAACTCAGTGAAACAAACTTATTGATTGATTGCAAAGGATATTACAAAGGATACCGATGAAGAGATGCATAGAGAAAGGCAGGGGAGAAGAGGTGGGGTACTTCCAAGCCCTCTCTGGGTACGCCACCCTCCAAGATCCTCCAGGTGTTCAACTATTCAGAAACTTCCTGAGCCCTGTCCTTTTGGGTTTTTATGGAGGCTTCATTACATAAGCATGATTGATTAAGCCATTGGCCATTGGTGATCAACTTAACCTTCAGCCCCTCTCTCCTCCCCAGAAGTTAGGGGCAAGGGCTGAAAGTTCCAACCATCTAATCCTTGGTCTTTCTGGTGACCGGCCCTACTCTGAAGCTACCAGCCAACAGTCAACCATTAGCCTACAAAAAAAAAAAAATCACTCTGGAGACTCTAAGGATTTTAGGATGCCAGGAAATGGGGTCAAAGACCAAATATATATTTTATAATATCATAGTCATCCATTCATTAAACCGTCATATCTTAAAATGAATCTATCCCAGGATTACATTATTTCTTGATAACCTAAAGGCCTCTTACATATTTTCTTGCTTTCTTTATTTTTTGGAAGTAGTTATAATGGGGGAGTAGCTAGGGGGCTGGTAGCTTTATAGACTTCTCCTCCCGTTAAAATGTGCTCCGGTCCCAAAAAGCTGCCTTCATTTCTGCAGGCTGCACTATTTCTTCTACCCATGCTGAAATGCACTCAACCACATACCTCCTTGCTTGCAGCTAAGCCCTGACTCCTTTTAGTTAAGAACAGCTCACCCCGGCAGATGACATCTGCAGAAAAGAAACCCGATCCTCATAACCAGCAGCTATGACACAGTCGCTGCATTCAGCTCTTACTGCTGTCCTTGCCCTGCACCCTCACCCTTCCCACACGGCCCCTTCCCTCTGCCCAGTCACTCATTTACATCACAATGGAGGTCCTCTCCGGAGTCCAAGTCTCACCCCTCCGTCTGCTGCTAGGACTGGACCCACCAGCACTTTCCATCTTCCTTGTCCTTTCTTGTTGCCTTCTCTTTTTCCTCCACTACCCCCAGATTGCCCCTTACCCTTTAGGATTCCCTCGCCTATGCCTTCTTAGACTTTTCCTCCTGCTCAGGCCCTTCCCCAACTCCCAGTCCACCTCTCTCTGGGGTCTGCAGGAAAGCTTCTCCCAGGTGAGGGGAGGTAAGGCTGGGAGCTAACCCACATGCACAATTCTTTTTTTTTTTTGAGATGAAGATTTGCTCTGTTGCCCAGGCTGGAGTGTAGTGGCGCGATCTCGGCTCACTGCAACCTCTGCCTCCCGGGTTCAAGCGATTCTCCTGCCTCAGCATCCCAAGTAGCTGGGATTATAGGTGCCCACCACCACACCCGTCTAATTTTTGTATTTTTAGTAGAGGCAAGGTTTTACCTGGGGTTGGCCAGACTGGTCTCGAACTCCCGACCTCAGGTGATCCACCCGCCTCAGCCTCCCAAAGTGCTGGGATTATAGGCGTGAGCCGTGGCGCCCAGCCATAATTCTTTCTGTCCCCAGTTAATGACCTATCCATCTCTTCCACACACATTAGTCTCTTTCCCCCGCCCACTGCCCTTCAGACATTTCCCTCCAGGAAGCCAAGATCACACTCCTGAGAGGTAATCCCATTGCGACACACACACACACACACACACACACACATATGCAGACAGTCTCATGGCAGCCACTCTATCTTTGTTTTTGATCACAGCGCTCCAGGGAGCCCACTGAGTGAGGGACCAAGGGTTAGGTCAAGGGGTCACTGAGAACTAATTCAATCTTCTTTTGTACAAATCCTAATTTCCAGTTTAGGTGGGGCCACCAACACATCCCACTTTACTAGGACTTTACTGATGATTTAGCACTGACATCCCACATCCCAGAAATTCCCACAGTCCCAGGCAGATCTTTTCACAAAGTGGAGCTTGGAGTGCAGAAAAGCTCAACACCAAGGGAGTGTTGACGCTGGTACACGCATGTACACCCCAGTGGGTAACATCGTCCAGCTGTGATCTTATCTCCACATAAAGGGCGTCTAACACTCAGTCCCACAGACTCCAACACGTCCACAGCCCTGAACCCAATGCCCAGGCCGGGGTGCCACTGAGGTTTGAGTGCCCACATGGAGAAGCCTTCATCACACGCTGGGATGGAGATGATTGCCGCTGTGCTCCAAGCTACCTAGTGTATTCCAAGGGGTTCCCTAGGATGGGGAGAAGGGATGAAAAGTTCGTAAACACCCACTGTGTAGAGTGTTTTGTGATGTTGCAGTTGGGAAAGGGTAGCTGGTAGAACCCAGGCACCATAAAATAAAATATGATGCATGAACACACGCTTATCCATTCATTCAACAAACAAGCATTGAGTCTTGGGCTGGGTGCTGTGCTCGAGGCTGGGAGTACAGTGTTGGGTGAAAGACAGTCTTGCCATCTACTGAGAAAGAGCTCAAAGTAGAGAGCAGCTGTGCTACAGAGTGGTTAACGCCCACTGTAAGAAGACGCAGAAGGGGCCTCACAGACACGGGAAGGCTTCATAGCGGAAGAGTGCCTTCTGAGCAAAGTCCCAGGAGCTTGGGGCCTAGGGAGGAGTGTGGGAAAACCTGGGGCCGGGTCCGAGGGAGAAAATGACAGATTTACACACTCCAGTCTCAGAATAGACAGAGGGCAGGATTGGGGAGAGGAGGAGAGGAAGTGGTGGTGGATGACATGAAGATACAAAGATACACAGAGTCCCAGTCATGAAGGCCTTCTCTGCCATGTTCGGACATTTGGGCTTTATTTTGGGGGCCATAGGGTATCCTTGGGAGAACTAAGAAAAAAAACAAATAACAGGTCTATTAATTTCCCAAGGGAAGTATGATAGCAACTTAAGACGAAGACAGTGGCCGTGGAATCGCAGGGAAATGCTGGTTTGGAGGAAAAGCGATGGTGAGACAGGGCTTGGTGGCTGGTCAGAAGTAGGCTGAGGGCTGAGTGGGAATCAAAAGTTCCTGGTTTGCTTAGGTTTCGTGGGACCGGTTTCTGGCTTGATCACAGTTGTGCTGTTCACTAACACTGAGATTCCAGAAGGAGGAGCACGCTGAAGGCAGATGGATCCTGGCAAGGAAGAGAGAATGAATAATTCCACTGTGGATGTGCGAGGGTGAGATGTGGCTCCTCCGAGGGAAGAGCAGTTGCATGTTTAGGGCAGGAGCTCAGGGGAGAGGATTTGGCTTCAGATACCGATCTGAAAATCATCCCCATGGGGATGCAGCTGAAGCCGTGCAGAAGGGGCAGAGGTCAGGGTCTCAGATGCAGCCTGAAAAGCATCCACATTTAGAGAATGAAAGAGGTAAAGGTGACAGTGAAGGAGAGGCTGCGCAACAGGAGGAAAGCCAGGTAATCATAGTATCATATAAGCCAGGGAAGCAGTGTTTCAGAAAACACAGACTGAAAAAGAAAGAGACGGAGCCGCTGAGAGGTCAAGTTTGTGAACTATTGGGAAGGTCCATTGGATTTAGCAACATCCTGGAGGGCGGTTCTAGTGGACTGGCGAGGACAGAAACCAGGGCCTCTGTGGATTGAAGAGCCAGTGAGAAATGAGCGAGCAGCAATAGTGAGTATGATGTTCTGTGTCTCTCGAGAAGTTTGGCTGTGAACAGGAGGAAAGACAGCAGTCCCTGGAGAAGAACATGGAGTCCAGGAGCTTGTAGGTTATTTTTGAACTGGGAGACTTGTGCACGTTTAAATGCTCATGGGAGAGAATAATAGAAAACTGGAAGTGAGAAGGTTGGCGTTGACGAGAGTCACGCCATGGCTGGAAGGATTAGTCTGAGATGAAGACAGACTTCTGTTTCATGGTGACAGGCACAGAGGAGGCAGCAGTCACGTCAGTTGCGGGTTTATGAGTTCAGGGAATTGAGGGAGTTTCTTCCCAATGATTCTGCTTATCTCTGTATTATAGAGATGAAGTTGTCTGCAGGGAGTGTGGCAGCAGAGGTGGGTACAGGGCTTGGTAAGTGGCAAATGATCGATAGGATTTGAGAAATGCAAAAGGGAGCAAGAGAAGCTCAGGTCAGTTAGGAGGTTTTGATTCTTGGATCCTCATCGACATCTGGGCTCAAAAGGAGTTCCATATCTAGTGGACAAAGGCACCGCTTCAAAATACAAAGTCCATCCAGCAGGGAAAACCAATGAGGACCTGATCTGGGAAGGGGGGTCGGGCTCAGCGGGGAGAATTTGGCATGAGCAAAGCCACGGGGGAGGGAAAAGGCAAGACAGGCCCTTGAGGGTGGTCAAGGGACAACAGTAAGGTCACTCTCGAGGTCAGATGTGACCCAGAGTATCAGTGACTGCGCGTCGTGGACCAGTCAAGAAGCAGGCCTAGTCATTCTAGCCTGAAATAGTGGGGGATGACCTGGGAAGACAGATTGGGCTTAGATTGCATCGGACCTTGGATGCCAAGTTGAATGTGTTCATTCTCTGACGTGATTCATGACATGATTCTATTAAGGCAGATTCTGTTCTACTCAGTGCTATGTCTACAGGGCCCTGATGGAGACTGTGCACAGTAAATGTTCCATAAGTACTTGTGAATATTGAAAAAATGCACAGGTGCTCCCAGCAGCTCACCCCTCCAGTGGCTGCTCTCTACCTGTCAAAGCTAGTGCTGACACATGTACTGGGAGATGACCCCCCCCCCCCCCGCTGCACCTGCCCCACCAGGCACATCAAGCCGGGTCCTGGCCCTGCTTTCACCTTGCTTGCCTATGGCTAGGCTGTCCAGCAGCCACGTGCACCCACCAAACCACAGGCAATGAAAATGCATAGTCTTGGGTTTGAATTCTTAACAGTGCATAAGACTGGTATTGCTTTATTCAGACACAGTCAGGGAAGGCAAGAGGGAGGAAAAGGCGCTTTCCCACCATCCCTGCACAGGTGAAGCAGCCACGGTGAGGGAGGTTGTTCCTGGCAGAGGGAAGAGTAGGTGGGAAAGCACCGAGAGGATGGCATATGGGGCCTATAAGCCACTTGGCATCGCCGGGGCCAGAAGGGCAAGGAGGTTCAGGAGCAAAGCGGGAGTGACCCTGACGTGCTGGCATCTACAGGTGGCTCTTCGGAGCCTCTTTAAGCACCTCTGGCCTTGCCAGCTGGTAACATTCACCAGGAAGGTTCACAGAGACAGAGGGGGCACAGCTGAGGGACTTAGGTGGTAGTTCAGGGCCAACACTGCAGGAGCCCTGGGCTTCCAACAAGAGGTTAATTATCTCACTGTCAGGGGCTGTGGGGTCTGCAGGCTCTAGGAGAGTGGAGACATGGCCGGATGCTCAACCCAGGCTCAGTGGCTCCTGTACTAAATGTGAGCCCCTAGTTCACTGAGGAGCCTTGGAGGAGGAGGCAGGCAGCTTGAGGAATCAGGGCAGAGGTGACACAGAAGTCAAAATTCCTCAGCCAGACACATCAAAGGGTACCAAGAGAGCTTTAACTCAGGACAGGCAGAGACTCGTTGGGAACGGCCACAGGCTTCCTGGCTTGTGCACACAGACTCCCATGCTGTTGAGCACACAAAAATACACTCAGGCACACACAGTGCCAGGTACCCAAAGCTGCCCTTGCTGAGGGACCAGGTTAAACTCTTCGTGCCACACCAGGTCATTTCCAGCACCCAAACTCAGGAATCTGAGCTGTGCCTCCCGCCGGGACTTCCTC
The DNA here is from genome assembly GCF_000951045.1 of Mandrillus leucophaeus. Lineage (NCBI taxonomy): Eukaryota > Metazoa > Chordata > Mammalia > Primates > Cercopithecidae > Mandrillus > Mandrillus leucophaeus. Next base: position 3,696,062 of record NW_012102077.1, on the reverse strand, counting down.
GATCCCAATCCTTTCTGGGTTCTGAAACTCAGAAATCTGAAATCAACCAGGTCTCCCTGCTCCACCCCTCACCCCACCACACACAGACACACTCAGTACATCTAAAAGGTGAGCCAGACTGCAGTAGGGGTGAGGGGCAAGGCCAGAAGGGGAGGAAGCATCTTTAAAACTTGTGCTGTGTTTCCTCCACCCTTCATCTTCTCCCACACCTGCCCGCCTCCGGGAGGAGTCTGCGCCTTTTGTCCTAAGTTCTCCGCCTTCCCTGCCCAAAGCAGAGCCCTCCCAGAGGTGGCAGAGGCGTCAGAGGGCTTTCCAGGCTGCCTGTTTCTTTCCTGCGCTGTCTCGCCACCTCTGTCCTTCGTCATGCTCTTGCCCCATCCAAACTCGCAAGCTCCAAATTGCCCTTGATTTTCCGTGGAAAGACAGCACGTATCACCTGCCCTCAGCCACTGTTGATGGCTGATGACACAGGAAGCCGCAGGCTGCTGGGGTGCAGGGCGGGAGACTTGGCTTCATCCTTGGTCTGATGGGAGTATTTTTGTAGCAGTGCCTCTCAGCATAGAATGATCTTCCCCCTCCACCTATGCCTCCTTCCTGCTCTGTTGTGAAAGAACGATGTAAAAGGAAAGAGCACTGGCGAGGGAGCCGGGGGGTGGGGGGGAGTCAGGCTTCCAGCCCAGCTCTGCCACTGCCTTGCTGAGTGGCCTAGGACACGTCACCTACCCTCTGTGGGACTCGTGGAGCACTGAAGCATCGCTGGCCTTAACAGCGTTTCTCCATTCTGTGGTTCCATCTGTGATCTGGTGCCAACTCGTTTGACTGCCTGGGACGCCTGGTCCTGCCCGCTCAGGAAGGGCCTCAGGCATAGGTGGAGTAAGGAGGTGGGTACCTCTGTGATGCCCTGAAGGGGCCCCAACACCCTCTGTCTGCTTGAGGGTGCCCATTAGTGAGAGGCTCCTGTGCCCATCCCATCTCCTGGCATGAAATGGAGAGTCGTGCACCTGCTGCACTTCCTTCCATGGAAGACCCTGGTCTAGAGAGTGAAGAGGACCACAGTGTGGACCTGGGGACGGTGAAGGAAGATCAGAATTTTGGAGAGAGGGAAGCTACAAAGGCATCCCACAAAGTCAGAGATCCGTTGAGAGAGTTCCCACCCAATCTGGGATTGTCGGATTTGCCAAAGGCTAACCAGGTGTCAACCTGCCTAGGGAGCTCACAGCAGCTCCACTCCCCTTCTCCTTGCCCATGCATGCCATCGCTGTTTCCATTGATTCTTCCCTACTGAGCTTAAACCTGGCCTCAGAATACCCAGTTGGTCAATGGGTAAAAGCTATGTTTCAATTCCCATCCAAGGCCCTGTTGGTTCATATCGGTTCCTCACTCAGACTCAGACCGGGGATCTTTAAATTCACTTTCCAGGGGTGCCCACTTAGTCTCCACTCTGGGTGTTAAAAACCTGGCAGGCAGGGGGCCATCTGCCTCCAGCATTCTGGCCTCCAGAGTCCCATCTGCTCCTAGGTTCCAGTCTCTGTTTGTCCAGGTAAGATGGGAGGGAGTCTAGATGCCTAGCCCTCCTCGAGATTACACCCACTCTCCGGTTTAAGATCTGTATCACGGGTCGTCGGAAGAGGCTCCCTTCCTCTGGCGGTGCCCGGCTCACTTGGGCCCTGGTGTCCAAGCCATGAATGCGGATGAGCCTGCCTTCTGCTCTCTCACGTGGGACCAGCCGCAGCACAAACAGCAGCAGGGTGAAATTTGCATGAGCTTTGCATGTAACTGTGGCTTTATTTTTGGAAGGGGGAAGGGCAGGTTGGGATTGGTGGGTAATCTTGTTCCTGGGGAGAAATGTCAATCAACGCTGCTAAGACACAAGCTGCCCACCGGGACGGAGGAAGGCTCCCCGGCAGCTGAACGCTGACAACCTGCGCACAAAAGCCCGCCCGGCAGAGTGGCTTTTGATTCCTCCAGAGCAGTGGGAAGCCGAATTGCTTCCGATTGTTCGACCCGATGGAATGACTCAGCCTGCCAGCGATTTCCCTTTCACTTTCTGCCTTTCCACGGAATCCAAGTGCACTTAACTGAGAGCTGCGTGGGCCCCTGCTCCCAACCCACCAGCAGCCTCTCTCCCCAGCACCTCAGCAACCTCAGCCCCTCCTCATGTTGCCCACGTTCCCCCACCCCCTTCCTCCTCCACTCTCGCCTCTTTTTCATTCATGCATTCACTCAGAAAATCTGTATCGAGCTTTGCTCATGTAGCCCTTCAGGCGTCTGCAAATTGAGCACTGGGAGGTTTGCAGCCTGGGCTGAGATGATTAACTAGCTCAAAGGCTCACCCCTGCCCCAGCCCTGGCCCCCCGACCCCTTTCCCCCTCATCTAGAGCAGCAAATGGGAGGAGGGGTCAAGGACAAGGAATACAAACAGGAGGAGGAATTCCAGATAAGGAAAGCTGAATCGGGCAGAGTATGTATGGGGGGAGGGGGAACGGGGAGAATCATCATAAAAGGGGAGTCAATTAGCCCTGGGCACGTGCCCCATTCAGCCCTAGAGAGACCTCTGCTGGGGAGCTGGCTGGAGGCCCGCCCACCAGTCTGGTGCAGCCTGGGCCCCCCAGCCCCAGCTGGCAGATGCCTGGGGACAGCTCTCACATCTCTGCAAGAGCAGCTGCGCTCCTGGAGGCCGAGAGGCAGGTCTGGTGAAATGGGAGTGGGGGTGGGGATGGGGGTGGGGAGTCCTTCCTAAAGAACCTGCACTTTTAACTTCAAGAAATGCGGGGATCTAATTCTAGCATCTTTCCATACTGCTCTATAATTTCACGTGCACTTCGGTTTCAGTGCATCCAACGTGTACTGTTCTCACTGGTCAAGCATTTGTATATCTGTGATTGCATTTAATCCTGTCAGTGGCTGGGTGTTGGTATCAACTGTGCTTATCTGACACATGAGGAAATGGAGACCCTGAAAGATTGAATTGTATGCCTGATGATACAGCAGATCCATCGGTCTGGTATCTTTTGTCTAGGGCCTAATGCGAACATGCAAGTAAAGTGTGTGCCAAGTGTGAGGTCTGGGCCGGCCGCCGTGACTCACGCCTGTAATCCCAGCACTTTGGGAGGCTGAGGCGGGTGGATCATGAGGTCAAGAGATCAAGACCATCCTGGCCAACATGGTGAAACCCCGTCTCTACTAAAAACAAAAAAATTAGCTGGGTGTGGTGGTGCGAGCATGTAGTCCCAGCTGCTTGGGAGGCTGAGGCAGGAGGCTTACTTGAACTGGAGAGACAGAGGTTGCAGTGAGCCGAGATCGCCACCACTGCACCCAGCCTGGCGACAGAGTGAGACTCCATCTCAAAAAACAAACAAGCGAAAAACCAGGTGTGAATTCTGATGAATGATGCCTGATGGTTTCCTCCTAAGGACCTACAACTGTGTCTGGTTCCCTGACTGCGGCACCCCCTGACTCCCGCACCTCTCTGTTATCCAGCCCCCAACATGGAGAGCAGGTCTGCACTCTTGGGCTCTCAGCACCCTGGGGACAAAGAACCTGGAGGAAAAGAACACAAGGACAATGCCAGAAACCAGGTTACCTGACAGCCCAGACAGCATCTTCTACCAGGGCACCTGTGAGGTGAGGCAGATAAGAGAGTAACATTTTTTTTTTTTTTTTTGAAGATGGAGTCTCACTTTGTTGCCCAGGCTGGAGTGCAGTGGTGCAATCTTGGCTCACTGCAACCTCTGCCTCCCAAGTTCAAGCAGTTCTCCTGCCTCAGCCTCCTGAGTGGCTGGGACTACAGGTGCGCACCACCATGCCTGGCTAATTTTTGTATTTTTAGTAGACATATGTTGGCCAGGCTGGTCTTGAACTCCTGACCTCAGGTGATCTGACCCCCTTGGCATCCCAAAGTGCTGGGATTATAGGTGTGAGCCACCACGCCTGGCTGAGAGAGTAACTTTCACCTCCTTTTCTACAAAAGAAAAAATTAAAAACCACTTACCTGCTAGAGGCAGAGACAAACTGGCTCTAACTCAGCAAATTCCTAAGAAAGCTGTATTTTCAGTTAAATTCGTGGTGCTTTTTAAACTCTTTTTGTTTAGGTGTACATAGCTGTCAGATCTCTCAAGCAGATCCTCCAAAACAGAAACTCTGCCTTGTATTTTTTTTGTCTTGGTCCAAAACTCTGAACAGGATTGGTTGTTGAGGAAGGGGATGGATGCACTTCCCCCCGGGTGACCAGTTGTCTCAAAGTCTAAGTGATGACTGTTCAGGCGAAAACCAGATTTGAGTTCTGGTAGTAAAGACTTGCCTTCGTTATCTACATATGTGGAGACCTCAGTTTAAGTCACATGCCCTCCCGGGACCTCAGCTTCCTTTCTGTGAACGAGGTCAGTAGTCACTGTGCCTCCTTATGAGCTGATTTTATTAAAAATATTTCTTGAGGGGCGGGCGTGGTGGCTCGCACTGGTAATTCCAGCACTTTGGGTGGCCAAGGCAGGAGGATCACTTGAGCCCAGGAGTTTGAGACCAGCCTAGGCAACATAGCAAGCACTGCCCTGTCTCTACACAATATTTAAAAATTAGACAGTTATGGTGGCTTATACGTGTAGTCCTAGCTACTCGGGAGGCAGAGGCAGGAGGATCTCTTGAGCCTGGGAGGTTGAGGTTGCAGTGAGCTATGGTTGCACCACTGCACTCCAGCCTGGACAACAGAGTGAGACTCTGTCTCCCAAAAAAAAAAAAAAAAAAAAAAAAAAATTGAGCACCTATTGTATTCTTAGCACTGTGTTTGACCCTCTGTGTGATACAAAGAAGCTTTAGCCCTATCTCTGCCTTCAAGAGGGTTTAAAGATAAGTGGGATGACAGACTTTCACCCCTGAAAAGTTAGATGATGCAAGAGCCGTCTGCAGGCTGAGGGCCAAGGGAGCTGAGCACTAAGGAGCAACTGTGGCCGAGGGAACTTCCTGCCCTCTGCCCAGAGCAGGGAGATGGGAGCCAGGCCTGAAACAGGGCTGCATTCTTTCTTGGAAAGGAAGCTGAGGTTTCATGATGAGATTCTTGTTTGTTGTTTTCTCCCCAGCCTTTTTTTTTTTTTTTTGACAGAGTCTTTCTGTTGCCCAGGCTGGAGGGCAGTGGCATGATCATAGCTCACTGCAACCTCCAACTCCTAGGCTCAAGCAATCCTCCTACCTCAGCCTACCAAATAGCTGGGACTATAGGCATTGTGACACTGTGCCTGGCTCATTTTTTAAAAAAGTTTTTGGAGACATGGCAGGGAGGGTCTCACAATTTTTCCCAGGCTGGTCTCGAACTCCTGACCTCAAGCCATCCTCCTGCCTTGGCCTCCCAAAGTGCTGGGATTATAGACATGAGCCACTATGCCTAGCTGAGATGCAAGTTCTTTACGAGAGGCCTTGCTCCTCTTTTTCTCTGCAGTCAACATGATGCTTGCCATGCCGCTACCCTGGGGGACAATGTGAATGAATAATAGTGAGTGTGAAGTTCTCCAGGTTGCACAGATGGAACTGAGCATGAAAATGCAAAGGCGTGGTTCCCATGGCTAAGATTAGAAATTACCCTGGGCTGGTGATGCTGCCCCAGTGGGAAGGAGAGAGCTACAGGCAGAACTCTGATCCCTGCCCGGCAACCACTGGCCATTCCTGGAGACAGCTTGCTCCCTGACCTGGGACTGCAGCTGCAGCCTCCTCTGCCTTCCAGGCACTTGAACCCACAGGGTGACCGTCTCTGATTGGAGCAGCACGGTGACCCCAACAGGCTGGACTCCCATTTGTATCAGACAACCTGACCCCACACCCCTGCTTTCCACACGTGCCCAGGTAGATCAGGGGATGCTGTTTCTCCCCTCCCCTATTCCCCTCAGCTGGAAATGAAACCCAGTTGGCCCTGTCCTGGTAGTCAAATAGACAGAATACAGGGTTGGAGCCTGGAATTTGTGATATGAGCTTGGCAAATCCCTTTTCTGCTCTGGCCTCAGGGTGTAGTGAAGCATTTGGGGCAGAGGACAGCCGAGGTCCTGCCTGGCTGGTTGTGCCTCGGGTTCCAGGCTGCTGCAGAGCAGGGGGCTCCTCTGTACCGGCAGCAGGTCAACTCCTCTGCTCGGCCAAAGCTCCTTCGCCACACCTGGTCACAGGGCTCCTCCCTGGGCCTCAGTTCTGCCAGTGCCACTCTTCTGAGTAACAGCAACTTCCCCTCCCCTCCTCTAGGGTAATACAGCCAAGTGTGACTCAGGGGCTCTCTGTCTCACCGCTGCTGCCTTCCTTTGATGTCTTGGCTAATAGGGGTCCTAGATGTCACCTCACCTGGACAATTTAGGGAAGGTGGTTTTGAAAACTGACAGCTTCTGAGACCCCAATAAAATAAATCTTAGTAAAGCTTTCACATGTGGAAAAATAATCATATGTAAGAGAGTTTTTGCAACAGAATGGAAACATCTAAATAGGGCATAGTAAAATAAATGAGGTGGAATATGACACAGCGGGTAAATGGGAAGATCTAGCTTTACATGCTGTCAACATGAATGGATCCCAAGTATCAAATAAAAGGTTGAGTAAAACAATCAAGGTTGCAGAATGATATATATGACACCATACCATTTATGTAAAGTGAGAAACATATAGTATTATAGACATTAAAATATGTTTAATGATCCAAAAATGTTCCCACTCAAATCATGAGAATTTTCCCCTGAGGGAGAGAGATTACCGTTAGGAGTGGGGAGAAGGAATAGGGAATGGGGACTCCGACTGTTTGTTTCATTTCTGAAACAAATATGGCAACATTTTAACAATTGTCGATTCTGCACGGGGGTATTTGGGTTATTTTTGTACATATTTCCATATCTTAAAAATTTGTTAAACACAAGGAAAAGGAAGCTGCCGTGGGGGATGTCCGATGAGCATCGGGCGAGCCTTCGGGAGACACTGTTCCCTGAGCCCTGCTTGCTAGTCCAGAGGGCCTGCCCATCTGACCGCCCAGACCCCTTCTTCCACCTCGTACCCCACTTTGAGTGGTCTAAGGTCCGCCCACCTCTTGGGGACTGGACTGGCTGTAGGCTGGAGTCTGTGGAGGGATGGGGCTGCCTTGAGAGGATGCAACACATTTGCTTTGGTTTCACTTCCAGTGGTCTCTCCAGTTCCTAAAGGGAAGCAGGGAGTCCTTAAAGTGAAGTCAGTAATCCAAAACCACGTTATTTGTTCCTCGCCAAAGTTCATGTTCTATCCCCCAGAGCAGGATGTATTAATGTTTTTAAACTAGGTCAGTCAAGGGGCATTAGGGGTCAGGGAACCCTTAGAAGTCCGAGCCAAAATGTTAGAGGCGGTGCATTTTTCTGAAGAGGGGGTTGACAGCTCTCATTAAATTCTTAAGAGGTCTCAAAAAAAAAAAAAAAAGACAGAAATGAATCCAGACCCTTGTGCGTGCTGTGGTTGGAAACGGAGCCCAGAGGGGTCTGGAAGCTCTGCACCAGTGAAGGGAAGACCCACATCTCCCTGCCCAGTCTCCGCCTGCTTCCAAGTTCAACGTGGTCATGGTACAGGCAGTGGCACTAAGACCTCTATGGCCAGGCCAGCTTCTGCCCTGGGAGTCCAGCCCCGCAATGCTTCTCAAATCAACAGAGCATCTCCGCGAGCTCTCCTGGGGAGTAATAATGAGAAAGAAAATTAACAATGACCAGCACTGGGAACTTTTCAAAATGCTTTCTAAGCTCCTACTTCCTTTCCTCTCCCTACTGAAGTCACGTGGCAGAGCCGGTGTGGTTACCTTCATATTACAAGTGAGGAAACTGAGGCATAGAGAGGTTACATAGCATGCCCACGGTCACACTGAATCAGTGACTCAGCTGGGGTTTTAAACACATATTTTCCTTCTCTTCCCCCCAAACCAAGTTTCTTAACCACAGAACCATTGACATTTTGGGTGAAATCATTCTTTGTCTTGGGGCTATCGTGTGCGTTCATTGTAGGATGTTTAACAGCATCGCTGGCCTCTACTCACTGAATAACAGTAGCACCCCCATCATGGCAAGCAGAAATGTCTTGTCTCCAGGTCCTGCGAAACTACCCCCATTTGAGAACTGCTGCTCTGATACTAAGCCCAAGTTCATCCAGACCTCAGTGCCTTTGCACCTGCTGTTCCCGATGAGCGGCTCGTTTTACAAAACCACTTTATCAGGCTGGCTCTTCTCGAATGTCATCTTCTCAGAGGCTTTCCTGGCCACTCCCTCTAAAGTAGCAGACACACATGCACACATATACACACACACGTTCACACAGGCATACACAGAGATGTGCACACATGTACACACACTCACACACCTGTCCTCCCTGTCTCTTTGGCTTTTGTTTTATCTACCATTTGGTAACTATTCTCCTTCCTTCTCCCCTCCCCTCTTCCTCACCTGATCCTGTGCATTTTGCATAGTACTTAGCCCATGTCAGATGCTGAATAAATATTTGTTGGATAAATGATCAAATGTACCCCCACAGTGCAGCCCCATCAGCTCAGTCCTGCCAACAGCCTATTTGGCACAGCAGTTATTGAGGACACACTTGGCTGGGTGGGCTTGGGGAGCGGCCAGCACAACACTTGCATCGTTGTGGGCCTGCAAAGGGCAAAAGTGTTGGGGGGAATGGATGGGGTAAAGAGGGGGCAAGTGCAGACTGCAGAGATACCAGAAGCACGGCACAGCCGGGAGCTCACCGCTGAGTGCTGCCAGCCTTTCCCCTGCTCCTTACAGCTTAGCGGGGAGGAGGTGTGGGACGGAGAAGGGGAGAAGGAGGGAAGGATGTCAGGGAGCAGGAGGGGAAATAACAGAAGCTGAGTGGGAGGCAGGAGGCGGGGTGGCTGGAGGCTGAGCATCTCCGGCTTGGGGAGTGACCTCTTCACACTGCATGGCGGCAGAGGAGGAGGAGGGTTTGTGTGAATCCTCCACTCCCCTTCCCAGCCAGAACCTGGGACTTGGCGTGGGCCAAGGCATAGCTGCTTCAACTCATGGGAAGGGAGACTGTTGGTTTGGGATGGGAGGATGAGTCAGGTTAGTTCACACCTCTCTGCATCCAGAAAGACACTTTGCAATGCCATGCCTCTGTCTCCACATTCCCGAAAGGGACCTTCCGAGGCAGCTGTCACTTTGCCTTGAGCCTTCATTTCTTTTGGGAAGGAAAATGCAGAATGGGGGTGGGGACCGGGCAGCTGAGGTGCTCACACTACTTTTGAGTAGAAGCCACTCAAAAGTGAGGGCTTCCCACAATATCCTGGGCCCCTCCCCGTTCTGGTGGAGCAGCCACCCACAGTGAGGTGGGCTAGCAGAGGGGAGATCGTGTCAGGAGGGGTGTGAGGGCTGGGACTGGTCCTGGGGCTGGATTCTGAGAAGGGTAGGCTGGATGGCCCCTTTCCACCAGCTGCTTTGGGTTCCTCTTCTCTTTTTCTCTCTTCTCCTAAGGTCTAAAGTCCAACTCTAGCTGGATTCCTTCCGTAGGAACTCACGTAGCAGGTCACCATGCCATGTGGAGTGTGAGGCTCTGCTGTTCCTTTGCCTTCTCTCCATCCTTCCCTCTTCCTGTCCCCTTCCCGAATCCCCAACATCTGTGTGATGTCTTGTTTTCACCCCAAGTATAGGTACTCCCAGTCAGTGGGAATTTGTTTCCCAGAAATAAAAATGTGTCTGTTGACCCTGTTCTTATGGAGGGCAGAGACAGCAAGGTGGATGGGGGCAGATGAGAAGAAGGATTTGGGAACCAGGATGGAACACAGCTGAGTTTTGTGTAATGCTATCTCCAAGTTGACAGTGAAACAAGTCTAGACACTTAAAGGTGATTAGCTTAGCTTCAAGTGGATCCCAAAGTCGCCTCAAACTTCAAAGCTCCTCTGTGTGTCGAGACCTGGGGAATGGCGAGCTGGGTGTCTGGGCTGAGGGATAGAAATGCTCTCAGGAGGCCTGGAGGTGGCCATTCTTCAGCCACCCCTCTCCTGGGCTCCCAGCATTGTCCATCTTCTTCCTCTTGACCCTCTAGGACGCAGCACAGGGCAGCTGCCCAGGTGAGTAACAGAGCTTCCGAGTACCTACAACCTTGCTGGCGTTGGCCCGAAAGGGAAATGAAGTTTGGCTAGAGAAGTCTGCTTTTGATTCCTCCTCTAGGCTTCCTCTTCCTAACCCAGGAAGCTCATTTCGCTATCTGGAACAGGAGCCCTAACATCTCTGGGTCTCACCGACAGTCCCCAGTCGCAGCGTGTGACTTTAGCATGGAGATTGTGGCATTTGGACGTGGGTTCCAATCCCACCTCTGTCACTGGTCACTGAGTGGCCAGGGCCATGGCATCCTACCTCTTAAGTCTGTGCTTCAGCCTCCCTTTTTTTGTTCTAAGACACAAAAACCATTGTTCTCAGAGAGCTCATATTCTGGTAGAGATACACACAATAAACCCGAAATTGGCAGTAGGCCGAGATTATGCCACTGCACTCCAGCCTGGGCGACAGAGTGAGACTCTATCTCAATTAAAAATAAATAAATAAATAAATAAGATCTGGCCGGATGTGGTGGCTCACACTTGTAATCCCAGTGCTTTGGGAGGCCAAGGTGGGAGGATAGCTTGAGGTCAGGAGTTTAAGACTGGCATGGGCAACAGAGCGAGAGACCCCATCTCTACAAAAGAATTTTTTAATTAGCCACGAGTAATGGTATGTGCCGTCATCCCATCTCCTCTGGAGGCTAAGGTGGGAGGATCACTTGAGCCCAGGGGTTGGAGGCTGCAGTGAGCTGTGATCACTGTTACCTGCTGCACCCCAGCTTGGATGACAGAATGAGACTCTGTTTGTAAAATTTAAAAATAAATAAAAAATAATAAGTTTAGTACAGGTGAGAGCAAGCATTACGCAGGGAATAAACAGGTTGGTAGAAAGTAATGGGAGAGGGATGCAGGGGTTTCAAGATAACTGGAGAAAGCCACCTTGCGGAGGTGAGACTCAAGTGGAGAACTAGGAAATGATGTATGTGAAGGCTGATGTATGTGAAGAGCCCAGGGAGGAGAATTCCAGGCAGGGGAAGTAGCAGCAAGTGCAGAGGCTTCTAGATGGGTCAAGGCTTTGCGTGTTCACCCACCAGGAAGGAGATGAGTGTGGCTGTCCCTGTGGACATGCAGGACAAGGTGAGGAGTCCGCATTGTACTCTAACACAGTGGGAAGCCTGCAAGGTTTCCGCTAGGAAGTGCTATGACCTGGACGCTTCAGATGTGTCTGATGAACAGACTGGGGAAAGGCACCTGGGGAAAGGCCCAGGTGAGAGGAGATGGAGGTGAGAGGAGGTGGATGAGAGCCATAAACAGATCCATTTAGCACCGATGTTGTCGATAGCCTCTAGTGGTGTCACAGGCTTGAAGGCAACACATACCGTGCACACATCTGAAGACCACCTACCACGTGCTGGGCATTGTATTTTCCTTCTGTTCGTTTGTTGCATCTCCCTAATGTTCCTATTTAATATTAATATTTTTATTTTGTAAATGAAGAAACCTCAGAGAGATTGATTTTCAAATCAAACTCCTGCCCATGCTGCAGCCGATGGTCTGGTCTGCACAGCGCTGCAGGTAGAGCTGCTCGTCAATGTGTATTGCATGGCAAAAATGGAAGGAGCTGAGCGTATTGCGCAGGGCGTGGGAGGGTCTTTTGACCCAAAATGACACCACTGCATGTGGACCAGAGTAATATTTTCTCCCCGTAGGACCTAGAGGTCTCAGCTAAACTAGAGATGGATGACCTAGGGGGATGAAAACACATTTTGGCAGTGTTAAGTTTATTTCAGTAGAGCTACCCTGTGCTCCTAAATCACACCTCGCAGGAATGGGAGGCAGAAAGGTTCCATTTAGAAGGAAACGACTAGTTTTGGAAAGTGAGTGTGGACATTGAAGATCCCAAGATCCATAGGGATGATGGATGCTGGCAAGGACAATAGGTAACAGATACCAACAAGAATGCCTAACATTTATTGAGTGCCTACTATGTACTAAGTATTGAGTAAATGTTCCAGAGCTATTATCTTATGGTGGTATTTCTTAAATTTCTCATAATGATCCTATAAGGTAGGCTTCACTGTGCTTCCTTAAGTCTACAAAGCCATCAATTCAATAAAAGCTTTTCACATCAAAACATGTATTAAACTTATACGATGAAGTTTCATTGTCTTGTGCTTTTCCTAATGAAATATAGAACAAGTTCATTCATAACATAACCTGTTTATTCTTCAGGATAATAATGCAAGTTTGAATCAAAGCCTAGATATTCAGAGTCAGAGAGCCTCCATGCACAACTGCTAATTGTACAAAATATATGTAAAATAAAATTAAAATTAAAAAACAGTCAGAGAGTTTCTGGCTCCCTTTCAGCTGTGTCCATGCAGTTCTCCATGTTCCACCTGGGATTTCTTTAGCCCCTTTAGGATGGATGGTATAATTTAGAGCTGAGCAAAGAACAGAGGCTCCTTCCGCATCTCCTGGTTTATGAAACTTGTGACTTTCCTCCTCTTAATTGGATCATCTGTCTTTTAACTAAGAAATACTTCACGGTGCATGACAATCACATAACCTTTTCTAGCTTTGAAAATTGTGTGATCTAACCTTAGAGATGTGCCTGAATCTGCACATGTACTGGCATTGACATCCCAATTTCTCCTGTCTGGTGACTGACAAGGTTGTTATTGTTTAAGCATTGATTATTAGATGCTATCCTATTACTTAAAAAAAAAAATGTGCCCAGTCTGGTGGCTCACGCCTGCAATCCTGGCACTTTGGGAGGCTGAGGCAGGTGGATCACCTGAGGTTAGGAGTTCGAGACCAGCCTGTCCAACATGGCAAAACCCTGTCTCTAGTAAAAATACAAAGGTTAGCTAGGCATGGTGGTGCTCACCTGTAATCCCAGCAACCTGGGAGGCTGAGGTGGGAGAATCACTTGAACGCAGGAGGCAGAGATTGCAGTGAGCCAAGATCACGCCACTGCACTCCGGCCTGGGCAACAGAGTGAGACTCCATC
>NW_012102077.1:3680192-3681761 GCF_000951045.1 Mandrillus leucophaeus | reverse complement strand
AAACTACCCCCATTTGAGAACTGCTGCTCTGATACTAAGCCCAAGTTCATCCAGACCTCAGTGCCTTTGCACCTGCTGTTCCCGATGAGCGGCTCGTTTTACAAAACCACTTTATCAGGCTGGCTCTTCTCGAATGTCATCTTCTCAGAGGCTTTCCTGGCCACTCCCTCTAAAGTAGCAGACACACATGCACACATATACACACACATGTTCACACAGGCATACACAGAGACGTGCACACATGTACACACACTCACACACCTGTCCTCCCTGTCTCTTTGGCTTTTGTTTTATCTACCATTTGGTAACTATTCTCCTTCCTTCTCCCCTCCCCTCTTCCTCACCTGATCCTGTGCATTTTGCATAGTACTTAGCCCATGTCAGATGCTGAATAAATATTTGTTGGATAAATGATCAAATGTACCCCCACAGTGCAGCCGCATCAGCTCAGTCCTGCCAACAGCCTATTTGGCACAGCAGTTATTGAGGACACACTTGGCTGGGTGGGCTTGGGGAGCGGCCAGCACAACACTTGCATCATTGTGGGCCTGCAAAGGGCAAAAGTGTTGGGGGGAATGGATGGGGTAAAGAGGGGGCAAGTGCAGACTGCAGAGATACCAGAAGCACGGCACAGCCGGGAGCTCACCGATGAGTGCTGCCAGCCTTTCCCCTGCTCCTTACAGCTTAGTGGGGAGGAGGTGTGGGACGGAGAGGGGGAGAAGGAGGGAAGGATGTCAGGGAGCAGGAGGGGAAATAACAGAAGCTGAGTGGGAGGCAGGAGGCGGGGTGGCTGGAGGCTGAGCATCTCCGGCTTGGGGGGTGACCTCTTCACACTGCATGGCGGCAGAGGAGGAGGAGGGCTTGTGTGAATCCTCCACTCCCCTTCCCAGCCAGAACCTGGGACTTGGTGTGGGCCAAGGCATAGCTGCTTCAACTCATGGGAAGGGAGACTGTTGGTTTGGGATGGGAGGATGAGTCAGGTTAGTTCACACCTCTCTGCATCCAGAAAGACACTTTGCAACGCCATGCCTCTGTCTCCACATTCCCGAAAGGGACCTTCCGAGGCAGCTGTCACTTTGCCTTGAGCCTTCATTTCTTTTGGGAAGGAAAATGCAGAAAGGGGGTGGGGACCGGGCAGCTCAGGTGCTCACACTACTTTTGAGTAGAAGCCACTCAAAAGTGAGGGCTTCCCACAATATCCCGGGCCCCTCCCCGTTCTGGTGGAGCAGCCACCCACAGTGAGGTGGGCTAGCAGAGGGGAGATCGTGTCAGGAGGGGTGTGAGGGCTGGGACTGGTCCTGGGGCTGGATTCTGAGAAGGGTAGGCTGGATGGCCCCTTTCCACCAGCTGCTTTGGGTTCCTCTTCTCTTTTTCTCTCTTCTCCTAAGGTCTAAAGTCCAACTCTAGCTGGATTCCTTCCGTAGGAACTCACGTAGCAGGTCACCATGCCATGTGGAGTGTGAGGCTCTGCTGTTCCTTTGCCTTCTCTCCATCCTTCCCTCTTCCTGTCCCCTTCCCGAATCCCCAACATCTGTGTGATGTCTTGTTTTCACCCCAAGTATAGGTACT
>NW_012102077.1:3671367-3680142 GCF_000951045.1 Mandrillus leucophaeus | reverse complement strand
TGCCTGACCTCTGGATGCTGAGTACTCCATGTTAACCATCCTCAGGCTTCTCTTGTCTTTCTGCGTCCGCTATTTTGGTGACCCCGTCTAGTCTCATAGCCACGTCCACACTCCCAGCTCTGACGAGTGCATCTGCAGCTCCCAGCAGCTGCCCACTCTCCCTCCTGCCTACTCTCCGTCACTCCCTGGATGCCAGATAGGCTTTGCAAACTGAAGGCTTCAACCAGACTCCTCTCTTTGGCATCGTCCCTGACTCCTCTGTTTCGTTCACTCGCTACATCTGATCCTTTAGCAAGTTCTATCACCTCAACCTCAAAATTACATTGAAAACTGCCTTTTAGAGGCAGGGTCTCACTCTGTTGCCCAGACTGGTCTTGAACTCCTGGCCTCAAGTGATTTTCCTGCCTTGGCCTCCCAAAACGCTGGGATTACAGACATGAGCCACCGCCACATCTAAAACTTAATCCACAACTACCACCCTGGACTAGCTCTATTAGTCTGTAATCGGCCAACACTTCTATCCCCATCTCCTCAAAAGCCTCTTCCCCTGCTGGAAGCCAGAGGTAACCTTCCCCAACCTAAGGCAGATCCAGGTGTCATCTGCTTAAAGTCATCCAAGGGCTCCTTGTCTCAACCCAAGAAAGCCAGAGCTCTTACAGCCGCACAGCGTCCTTGTTGTCTGGAGTCTGCTGGTTCCTGGTTTCTGTTTCTCCTTCCCAGCCTTGCTAATGGTTCTCCAGCCAGTCTGCTTGCCGTGCGGGTCTCACACAGCCAAGCTCCCTCTGCCTCAGGGACTCAGGCCTTTATACCTGGGCTTCTTTTGGTAACCCTTCTCCCCTGAGATTTTCATATGCTTGCACCTCATTTTCTTTTCTTTCTTTCTTTTTCTTTTTTTTTTTTTTGAGTCGGGGTGTCACTCTGTCCACCCAGGCTGGAGTGCGGTGGCACGATTGCGGCTCACT
The DNA here is from genome assembly GCF_000951045.1 of Mandrillus leucophaeus. Lineage (NCBI taxonomy): Eukaryota > Metazoa > Chordata > Mammalia > Primates > Cercopithecidae > Mandrillus > Mandrillus leucophaeus. The sequence goes on along the minus strand of NW_012102077.1, from coordinate 3,679,180 downwards.
GCAGCCTTGATCCCCGGGGCTCAGATGATTCTGCCACCTCACCCTCCCAAGTAGCTGGGATGACGGGTGTGCACCACCATGCCCAGCTAATTTTTGTATTTTTAGTAGAAACGGGGTTTCTCTAAATTGCCCAGTCTGGTCTCGGACTCTTGGACATAAGCAATCTGCCCGCCTTAGCCTCACAGAGTGCTGGGATTACAGGCACGAACCACCATGCCTGGCACCCCCCTCATTTTCTTGAGGCCTTTTAAAATGCTACCCCAACAAAAGAGATCTTCCTGCATAAAACAGCCGCCTCCCAGAATTCTGTTCTCTTCTGTCTGCTGCAGTTTCCCCCGCAGCACTGGTACCACTTGCTATAGTATACATTGGTTTGCTCCTGGCCTCTCCACACCACTGTAACCCTAAGTTCCAGGAATGCAGGGGCTGTGACTGTTTTAGTCACTTGCTGGTCCTGAGTGTTTAGAGTAGAGGCTCACCTGAAGGGGGCTCCTGGTGGATGTTTGTTGAATTATCAGACAAAGGAAGAAGGAACAGAGCACCTGCTGGTGGAGACAGTGCTGGGCTCTGACATGTGTTTCTTTACTGCCCAGATTTGGAAGTCGGAATAAGCACTGTGCTGTGACCACTCCCACCCACGCTGACTTCTGTCTCGTGTCTTCTTCCAGGTCTCCGGCTCTCACAGGCTCTGTGAGGGCTTTGCTATGACCTCAGTCCCCTCGCGGAGCCAGGACTGCCCCTTGCTGCCGCAGCCTCTCCAGGTGCCCGCCTCGCCCTGCCCCATCCTCAGCCCCGAGTCACCATGGGCAGCGTCAGTAGCCTCATCTCCGGCCACAGCTTCCACAGCAAGCATTGCCGGGCTTCGCAGTACAAGCTGCGCAAGTCCTCCCACCTCAAGAAGCTCAACCGGTATTCCGACGGGCTGCTGAGGTTTGGCTTCTCCCAGGACTCGGGTCATGGCAAGTCCAGCTCCAAAATGGGCAAGAGCGAAGACTTCTTCTACATCAAGGTCAGCCAGAAAGCCCGGGGCTCGCACCACCCAGATTACACGGCGCTGTCCAGCGGGGACTTAGGGGGCCAGGCTGGGGTGGACTTCGACCCGTCCACACCCCCCAAGCTCATGCCCTTCTCCAATCAGCTAGAAATGGTACGTGGGGGTCGCTGGCAAGGGTGAGTGGGTTGGAAAGGCGGGAGAAAGCAAAATGGGGGTGGAGAGCCTGGAGGTTCAGGGGGAGTGGTGACCTGAGCATTTAGACTCCAAAAAGCCAGAGCGGCAGAAACCTGTGGCCACACCGCAGAGATCAAAGGGTGCACAAAGGAATCAGAGCATTGCTCAGTCCCCTGAAGCAGAAGTCTCAGGTCAGCCATAAGCAAAGAGCGCAGGGGACACGTAAGCTGTCCGGAGTCCCACTGAATGTAGCTGGATTGTCAGCGCAGGACGCCTCGGGAAGGAGAGGGAGCCCTGTTCTCATGTAGAAGCACAGATGAAGAGGATGCAGGCAGGGAGTTAACCACTTCTCTCCCCAGAAGACTCGTGCTGGTGGGTGGGGTCTTCTCATTTGCTGCCCTGGTGTGCCTTAGCTCCTTGCTCAAGCTGCGCCTGGAGGCATCTTTGAATACAGGCTGGAATTTTGTCATCCATTTACCAGAGATGAGGGCAAAAGAGGCCCAGGCACTCCGAAATCCAGCCCTCACACCAGCCCGAGCCCTCATGCGTCCCACGAGTGGACCCTGAAATCAATTTTCCTATTCAGTCCTTTGCCCCTTGCCCTGGGGAAATGAATCACGGGTTTTGATTTACCAGGAAAGAGCCTCTTACGTTTGCATAGAGCACTCAGCTTTTCAAACGGAGGGGCTTGTAAACTGCAAAGCACTTTACCAGGGAAAATTACAGTTTTAAAAAAGGATTGTGATTTGGAGTGAGGCTCCCAACCCCGTAAGGAGACCAGGTCCGTGTCCTTGCTCCAGGCTTAATGGAAGAGGCAGTGAACAGGAAGAAGGGACGGACCTAGAGAGGGGACAGCAAGCTCGGCCAGCCTAATGCCCTAACCTGCTCCACACAGAGACCTAGAGCCTCAAGATGGTGTTTATCACCTCGGGAGGGCTGGAACAAGCTGGTGGCAGGTTGCTATTTCATGGAACAAAGTGCCCAAGTCACCATTAGGGTTTTTTCTTTCCTAAGAGAGATTTATCACATTCAACTGCTTCAAAGCAACAGGCAAGGTATGCTAAGATAAGTGACCGAGAGGGATGCTGCATGTGCTGGGAGAACCCAGATTGGCTCAAGGTGGGCACACGTGCTGGGGGAGGGAGGGTGCAATGCGCGTGCAGGGAAGGCATGAATCACCGCAGTCCTTTTCCTCTACAGGGCTCCGAGAAGGGTGCAGTGAGGCCCACAGCCTTCAAGCCTGTGCTGCCGCGGTCAGGAGCCATCCTGCACTCCTCCCCGGAGAGTGCCAGTCACCAGCTGCACCCCGCCCCTCCAGACAAGCCCAAGGAGCAGGAGCTGAAGCCTGGCCTGTGCTCTGGGGCGCTGTCTGACTCCGGCCGGAACTCGATGTCCAGCCTGCCCACACACAGCACCAGCAGCAGCTACCAGCTGGACCCGCTGGTCACACCCGTGGGACCCACCAGCCGTTTTGGGGGCTCTGCCCACAACATCACCCAGGGCATCATCCTCCAGGACAGCAACATGATGAGCCTGAAGGCTCTGTCTTTCTCTGACGGAGGTAGCAAGCTGGGCCACGCGAACAAGGCAGACAAGGGCCCCTCGTGCGTCCGCTCCCCCATCTCCACGGACGAGTGCAGCATCCAGGAGCTGGAGCAGAAGCTATTGGAGAGGGAAGGCGCACTCCAGAAACTGCAGCGCAGCTTGGAGGAGAAGGAGCTCGCCTCCAGCCTGGCCTACGAGGAGCGGCCGCGGCGCTGCAGGGACGAGCTGGAGGGCCCGGAGCCCAAAGGCGGCAGCAAGCTCAAGCAGGCCTCACAGAAGAGCCAGCGCGCACAGCAGGTCCTGCATCTGCAGGTACTGCAGCTTCAGCAGGAAAAGCGGCAGCTCCGGCAGGAACTCGAGAGCCTCATGAAGGAGCAGGACCTGCTGGAGACCAAGCTCAGGTCCTACGAGAGGGAGAAGACCAGCTTCGGCCCCGCACTGGAGGAGACCCAGTGGGAGGTGAGGCCACGCAGCGCTCACGGGCTTGGGTGGTCAGCGGTTTGGCGCCAGTCCCCCTCCTCTCCTTCTGGTGCTGGCCAATAGTGTGCAAACACAGACCGTGTAGGCAAGTGAGGCTGACGTGCTGGTTTTATCACCCAAAGAAGGGGATCCCTGCAAACCATGTTGGGGGATCGACTTACTTCTGAGCTTCCTTCTATCCCCACCATCACCCTCATGGCCCCTAGATTTCCATTTCCCCAAGTGAGCCATGAACCAAAAAGCCGGAAGCCAGATGACCAAGGCTCAGCCAGGCTGTGGGCCATCCTCCCTTCAGTCTGCTCACAGGAGGCTCAGAAGCAGCACAAGCTATGCCTGAGTTCACGCAGGGCCAGGAGCCCAAGAGAGCACAGAATGTATTTGTTGCTTTGGAGGGAGGGACCGCACCCACTAGGAAGAGACACCCCATTGGTGGCAGGTTTCAGTGATGGAAGTGGCCACTCTTTGCAGAAATGTAAGTGGAACTTCTATTTGGTGAGCTGAGATGGAAACCTAGGAGAGGAAGGAAAGAGTCCCACGCTCGCACATTTACACACTCACACATACTCACCCGGTCACACTTGGAAATGGGGCATCCGGACCTGACCGGGCTGGAGAACCCCATAACCTCTGCATCCTATTAGCGGGAAGCCAGCTTTTCTCACCAGCCCGGTGGTCTGGATGACCCATGGAGATGAAGTCTATCGTTGAGGCTCTTTACATGCTCGCACCCTGCTTGGTCCGTCCACGTGCCTGCCTCACCCCCAGTTCAGAGTTCAAATCTCAATCTACACGCAAACCCCTGTTTATGTACAAGTCAACAACCAGTGGTTTAACTTGCCCACTGCTGGCAGCTGTATCACCCCCATTTAACACCAATTGTACTGGTGTCTGTGTCAGCCTGATTTCTGTCATCCATGTTTGCACTTACACCCTCTGACCTCACCCCTGCCTGCATGCACCCAGCCTTCCTCTCTCCTCTCTACTGGGGTAAAGACTACATTGCAAATTCACTGCTGTACCGGGTGACTAGTACCATGCTGGTTTGGATGCAGAGCCCAGTCCACATCTGCCAAACGAGGAATCATTGTCTTCTTCTCTTGCTCTTCTTCTCTATTTCCACTCCTATCCCCCATCAAAATTTGGCCAAAAGCAATGATGAAAACCGAAGCCACAGGTTAGAACCATGTGTCTCTGGATCTTGGCCATTTGGGGTCATGGGAGACCAAGGCCAGTCTGGCTGAATCTTAAGAGTGAATGAAGGCCAGAGCATGTGGCTTTACAAAATGGATTCTTGGAGCAAGCCTGGAAGCCACCTTCACATTTCCTTTCCCAGTAGAAATGTCCCCTTGCCCTCAGTGAAACTCTGCACAGTCCTGGAGAAAATCCTACCCTACCCAGGATGCCTGCTTGGGACCAAGAATTTCATTCCAAGGCCAACCCTGTATTCATGTCATGAAGGGAGTGACAGTCATGGCTGAGGCATGGGCCTGGCTTTGAACCTCAGCTTGACCGCTTATGATCCAGGTGATTCTAAATACATTAGCCATGGTGGCAATGGGGTGTAGTGATTAAACTGTTAGGATCAGACCCTTACTCTTATACTTTATATATTATATATATATATGTGTGTGTGTGTGTGTGTGTGTGTGTGTGTATATATATGCCCTCAGGCTGGTCACTTCACCAGCTATTTGCTCTCATAACCTCTCTGTGCCTCAGTTTCATTGACGTAAATTGAAGCTTAGTAATAGTACCTACTTCATCGGGTTGTAAGGAATAGATGAGCAAATGTAGGGCTTGGCACTTAATAACACTATAAATGATTAGCGAAAGTATGTTTATAATATACTTACATGTGGCTAGGCGTGGTGACTCACACCTGCAATCCCGGCACTGTGGGAGGTCGAGGCAGCCAGATCACTTGAGGTCAGGAATTCAAGACCATCCTGGCCAACATGATGAAACCCCATCTCTATTAAAAATACAAAAACCAGCCAGGCATGATGGCAGGTGCCTGTAATCCCAGCTACTTGGGAGGCTGAGGCAGGAGAATCGGGAGGGGAGGCGGAGGTTGCAGTGAGCCAAGATCGCACCACTGCACTCCAGCCTGGGTGACAAAGTGAGACTTCTTCTCAAATAACAACAATAATAATATACTATGTGTCATTATACATGATGACGATTATTTTATCAGTTTACTATATAGCCTAGCTCAATAACCTGGGGAAAGGGTCACAGCAATGTCCAGCTTACTTTCAGATGGGACAAAGGCTGGAATGCTTAACACCAGGCCACCGCATCCGGAGTGGCTTGGTTATTTTAGGCAGCTGAGCTGTCAGTTCCCTGGGTAAGGACACTCACCTCTTGGCGCTCTGTCTCTATCCCGCCCTCTGCAGGTGTGCCAGAAGTCAGGCGAGATCTCCCTCCTGAAGCAGCAGCTGAAGGAGTCCCAGACGGAGGTGAACGCCAAGGCTAGCGAGATCCTGGGTCTCAAGGCGCAGCTGAAGGACACGCGGGGCAAGCTGGAGGGCCTGGAGTTGAGGACCCAGGACCTGGAGGGGGCCCTGCGCACCAAGGGCCTGGAGCTGGAGGTCTGTGAGAATGAGCTGCAGCGCAAGAAGAACGAGGCAGAGCTGCTGCGGGAGAAGGTGAACCTGCTGGAGCAGGAGCTGCAGGAGCTGCGGGCCCAGGCCGCGCTGGCCCACGACATGGTGCCACCCACCTTCCCCGAGGATGTCCCCGCCTTGCAGCGGGAGCTGGAGCGGCTGCGGGCCGAGCTGCGGGAGGAGAGGCAAGGCCATGACCAGATGTCCTCGGGCTTCCAGCACGAGCGGCTGGTGTGGAAGGAGGAGAAGGAGAAGGTGATTCAGTACCAGAAGCAGCTGCAGCAGAGCTACGTGGCCATGTACCAGCGGAACCAGCGCCTGGAGAAGGCCCTGCAGCAGCTGGCACGCGGGGACAGCGCCGGGGAGCCCTTGGAGGTTGACCTGGAAGGGGCTGACATCCCCTACGAGGACATCATAGCCACCGAGATCTGAGGGGCTGCCTGGGAAGGCGAGTCTGGGGACCTGGCACTGGGAGGCAGGGCTCTCCTGTGCCTCCCCCTTGCTCAGCAACTCAGACCCCTCTGAGAGACACCACTCCCTGGGACACAGACCCAGGACCCCCGAGGGGAGGGCAGGATGGCCTTTCCTTCCCTCTCTGATTTCCCAGTGTTCACCAGCCCTGCAGCCCACCAGGCCTCAGGCCCTGACTCCTCTGGCTTTCCCAGGAGATGGGTCCAGGGGTCTCTCTGCTTTGGTTAAGGGCTCCCTAAACTTTGGCCTTTGTTCAAAATAGATATCCTCTCCCCCTCCTCCAGGGAAGGTGGCCACAGCAAGTACAGGGTCTCCCCTCCGCTTCTCATCCCAACCTCTTTTTCCCCGTGGACACATCGGAATGCCTTGGAAATAGAAAGAAGCCATATATGACCAGAAGCCTTGGAACCGGCCCCATCAGAACCTGAGCTATTCTCTGGCTGCAGAGGTGTAGGGGTGAAATGAGCTGTGGTGAAGCTGGCTTTGAAACCTCAGGGCTGTCCTGGGCCCGACAAGCCACAGGAAGGAAGGGAGAGCCAGGCAGCCCGCAGTGTGGAGACGCTGCCACAGCCAGAGGAGGGCAGAGGGAAAATCCAAGGGTTGGGAACCAGTGGCGGGTGATGGCCAATGCCTGGGGCCCAGTCCCTGTTTACTGGTTCTTGCGAATGGGAGCTGAGCAGCCTCTGGACAGCCAGTGGCCTTTGACCTCAGTGATCATTCTTCTTTAAGCCATAGACCCTGAGACCCCCGGCTGGGTGCTGGGAAGGGAGGGTTGAAGCCACCATGAACGAGAGGGTGTGGCTTTCCAGTTGCCCTCGGGGAGCCTCCCCATCTGTCCAGCTGGGGCCAGAGGCTGGGAATCCCTACCTGGTTCACAGTGGCCAGCGGCTACTCTGGAATGTTTTTCCTTCCCCAGAATCAAGCTTTTCCTTGATCCAGAAGAGCCCATATCACTAAGACGGCACATGTGTGATCTGGGCATTTTCCTCCTCTGCCCACAGCCAGGTTCGGCGGCGCACCTTTCCCCCTTAGCGCCTTCAGGGCTGAGTTCTGGGTTTCTACAGGTCAGGACGGCTCCTCAGAGTGCCAGGGAGCCAGAGCCCCAAGCAGGAAGAAAAAGAGGCATATACACAGCCGTGTGCATAGCCTGGCCACCAGCCATCCTCCCTCCACCTCATGCCCCCATTTGTCCCAGACTAAAGGACCCAGAGAGCAGCTCCCTTTCTCAGGAGCTTGGGCAGTGCCCCAGGGGGCCCAGGGTGTCTCTGCAGATGTGCAGAGCTGGAGGTGGTGGAAAAGGATAAAAGGGAGTTTCTCTGTTGTTTGGTTCAGGGATTTTATTTTTATTTTTGTTTTTGTTTTTATTTTTATTTTCATGAGACAGGGTCTTGCTCTGTCCCCCAGGCTGGAGTGCAGTGGCATGGTCATAGCTCACTGCAGCCTCATACTCCTGGGCTCAGGCAATCCTCCTGCCTCAGCCTTCCAACTAGCTGGGACTACAGGTGCACGCCAACATGCCTGGCTAACTTTTCATTTTTTTTTT
>NW_012102077.1:3654616-3671317 GCF_000951045.1 Mandrillus leucophaeus | reverse complement strand
AGAGAGCAGCTCCCTTTCTCAGGAGCTTGGGCAGTGCCCCAGGGGGCCCAGGGTGTCTCTGCAGATGTGCAGAGCTGGAGGTGGTGGAAAAGGATAAAAGGGAGTTTCTCTGTTGTTTGGTTCAGGGATTTTATTTTTATTTTTGTTTTTGTTTTTATTTTTATTTTCATGAGACAGGGTCTTGCTCTGTCCCCCAGGCTGGAGTGCAGTGGCATGGTCATAGCTCACTGCAGCCTCATACTCCTGGGCTCAGGCAATCCTCCTGCCTCAGCCTTCCAACTAGCTGGGACTACAGGTGCACGCCAACATGCCTGGCTAACTTTTCATTTTTTTTTTTGTAGGGACGGGGTCTCGTTTTGTTGCCAAAGCTGGTCTCAAACTTCTGGCCTCAAGCAATCCACCTGCCTTGGACTCCCAAAGTGCTGAGATTACAGATGTGAGCCACCGTGCCTGGCCAGATTTTTCTTTTCTTCTTCTTTCTTTCTTTTTTGCTTTCTTGTCTTTTCAGAAGCAAGCCAGACCTAGCAGGCTGTTCCATGTTCTATTTTTGACTGTAGCCACAGCTGCTGTTCTCAGGACAGCAGCCCTTCCCACATGCCTGTGCCTGCTGCCTGCTGAGATGAGGAGGGGGGCATCTGGGAACTTGCGAGTCCGAGGCCAGTCCCCATTTCTGCCTCGCCCACCCCTGGCCCTTAGAGACCCTGAGGTGGGGGTGGGGAGATGCTTCTCTCCTTGCCCCCCCGCCCTCATGGGTCCTAGCCCTTCCCTGAGTGTGGGCTGAGGCCAGAGTCACCTTTTCTGTGGCTGGCTCTACCTTCCTGTCCCTGGGGTTAAACGCTGCCCATCCTGCCCTCCTCAAATGACAGAGGAGGTTTTCTAGAATTTCAAACCATTGCTCTTAGTCCCAAGCTAGGTTTGAACCTGGAATCTACCAGCCAAAAGTCCCTCCCTGCCTGAGGGCGGTACCCTCCATTGGGCACAGTTCAGACCCAAGTCAAAGATGTCCCATTCCTTGCCCCCCGGCCCTCATTTCCTTCATTTCCACCAGGCTGTGCCTTGTTGGAGTTTTTCCTCCCAGTGAGACTGCCCCATGGAGAGAAAGGAAAGGGCTGGCTCCCCCTCCCCAGGCTGGAGACCCCCCCCCACCCCAGGAAAGAGCAGCCAAAGTCCAGCGCTCTGCCCTCAGACGTTGCCTGAGAAGAAGTGGCTGCCACACCGAGGGGAAGGCCCTGAAGCATGAGACTGTGCTCCGCCATGGTGTCCGGGTGCCCTCCATACACAGGGGAGCGCAGCCTTCTCTGTATCTCCATGGCCCTGTCCCAGGCCGGCCCAGACGTGTTCCCCCCAGGCCTTGTCCAACATCCATGGCGGCAGATATCTTCCCTGGGCTGCCACCAGCCCCAGCCCCAGAGTGGCCCACAGTGGCACTAGAACGCAGGTGTCCCGCGACCTCGCGACCTCATCGTCCTGTGGGTGTTCTTTCCCGCCCTGTCCAAAAGCGCCCTCACTCTTCTTGGACCATGCCAGATTCTGCGTCTCTAGAAAGAGGCTCTGGCCAGCAGAGGCCTCCAAGCACAGAGCCCGGCCCCAGGACTCAGGCCCCAGATGGGGTGGGCTTCCTGCCCTTCCCTCTGGGCACGCCTGCTGGCACGCTGACCCACTTGAATGGACCAACCTGCTGTGTCCCCAAAGGATGCCTGCAGGAGAGAGCAGCACTCCGCACCACCTCACCAAGGATCGAACTCAGCCCCTGGGCCTCGGAATGACTGGACTCTCACGGGGTTCCCTCCTAGCTCTCCTGGTAAACTCCTGCCAGGCACTGGCAGCTCCTATAGCACTGAGCTCACACGAGACTGGGATGTGGGGGGCATCTCTCCCCAAGGAGGCCCTCGCTGAGCCTCCTGTGCCTGGTCCTATCCTGGGCCATGTCTTAGGTGAGACAGTTGCCCGAAACTAAGCCAGGCCGGGCTGTAGGAGCAGCAGCTTTGGGAGAGGGATTTCCCTGCAGACCTCAAGTCATCATGCAGTGGGTGCTGCCATGACAGAGGCTGTACCCCTGGGCCAGCGAGGCTGCTCACCCACCTCTTGTGCAAGGTGGGCTTCGTGCTGTGCCTGCAGGCAGAGCCGGAGCCCCCAGCAGAGGCAGGCTGGGACAGACCAGCATTTGGAAGATGTACATAGTTGTTTTTCTCTTTGTGGTTTCTTGTTGGGTTTGGTTTGCTTTTGACAGCTTCATTTTATTTTTGATGTCACTTTTTGGCCATGTAAACTATTTGTTGCAATTTTATGTTTTTATTTATGAATAAAGAATGCCATTTCTCACGCTCTCTAGAGCCACATGTGTCTGCCCTCTTCTCCCCTCGCTATGGTGTGGCAGCTCCCTGGCACTTCTTCCCTCGGAACAGGAAAGATGACGTCCCTTCCACCAGAGAGGGGGGTGAGGAAGGCGGCACAGGGCAGTGGGAAAGGGGGCCCCAGGGGTCAGATAGGCTTTAGCTGGCCCCTGCCCCCATCACCTACCCCAGGACCTTATCTGTGAAATGAGAGGAAAAGGGACTCAGGGACAGGTGCCCCTGTAGAGTCAGAGCATCCTTTCCAAAAGGTAGCCCCTCCCCACCCAAACCGCATGCCCCACTGGCTGCTCGCCTCACCAGCCAACTCCTGGGTCTACCGCATATGGCCTCTTGGCAAAAGACCAGCATAGCTATAGTTGCCACTGCCCCAGGGCCCCCTGGTGGGGCAGGTGCAGTCACCACCATGGCCATCTGTCCAGCCTTCTTGGTTCCAGCCTACCCGGTGCCCCCTTGACAACCTTCCCTACTATCCCTGGCTCACAGCCTAGGCCCAGAGGGCTGCTGCTCAGATGGCGACAGACAGAAGGGACATGTTACGAGGAAATTGAAATCGCAAGGCAGCCTAGGGGGCACATAAGGGGCAGATGACAAGTCCTCTGAGGTGGGGAAGGTTAGTGTAGACTGGGGAATCTGGGAAGAGGCAGGCAGGAGAAGACTTGGGGCAAGGGTAGGACACAAGAAGAGTGGGAGGGAGGAAAGGACTAGAAACATGTCTCTGGGGCAGGCGTTCACACAGCTGCCTGCCCACCTGTGATGGGAAAAGAGCAGCACTGGGGGTTGGAGAGGCAGGAGGACCAGGGTGCAGGGGCCCACGCAGAAGCTCAACTCACTGAGCCAGGACAGGAGCCAAATTCTGATTAACATAGAAGCTCCAGCTTTGGGACAAAGGGGTCATGTCCGACCTGGGGTAACTCTTTGCTGTCTTCCTCCTAGACGTGGCCCAGCCTGGTGACCTCACTAAAACATGCCTGTCACTAATGACACTCTTGGGTTACCCCTTCCTCTTTAATTGGAGCAGGCCCAGAGATTCATTTTAACCAATGGGATACAACAGGAGTGATGCTCTGCCAGTTTCAGCCTAAGCCTAGAAGGCCTAGCAGCTTCTACTTTGATTCTATTGTTTGAGGCAGGGTCTCACTCTGTCACCCAGGCTGGAGAGTGCAGTGGTGTGATCGTGGCCCACTGAGGCCTTGACTTCATGGGCTCAAGCAGTCCTCCTGCCTCAGCCCCCCAAGTAGCTAGAACCACAAGCTTGCACCACCATACCTGGCTAATTTTTTAATTTTTTTATGGAGATCGGGGGCAGGGGTCACTATGTTGCCCAGGCTGGTCTCAAACTCCTGGCCTCAAGCCATCCTCCCACCTTGGCCTCCCAAAGTGCTGGGATTACAGGCATGATCCCCTGTTCCTGGCCTGCTTCCGCTTTTATACTCTTGGGATGCCACATAAGAAGCCCACCCTCCTGTTTTGCTGGAAAGGCCACGTAGGGTAGGAGGGGTCACTTGTCCCAGAGTCTCAGCTAGGTCCCACATCTAGCTGAGCGTAGTTGAGTGACTACCCTGGACCCAGCCGACCCCATGGGGAACAGAGCCTTGTTCCCCACTCTGCCCTGCCACAGTCCTTACCCTCAGATCCCTAAGCACAGTAAATGACGGTGTGTTTAAACCGCTGACGTCAGGGATCTATTACACGGTTTAAAGATTCATCACCAGAATGCCCATCAGCACGCTCCTTTGCTTGCCACTTCACAAGCCTTTCTCCATCCAAAGGGCTCAGAATGACATAAAAAAGCACCCCTAGAGGCCGGGCGCGGTGGCTCACGCCTGTAATCCCAGCATTTTGGGAGGCCAAGGCGGGCGGATCACGAGGTCAGGAGATCGAGACCATCCTGGCCAACACAGTGAAACCCCGTCTCTACTAAAAAAAAAAAAAAAAAAAAAAACAAAAAAAAACTAGCTGGGCGAGGTGGCAGGCGCCTGTAGTCCCAGCTACTTGGGGGGCTGAGGCAGGAGAATGGCGTAAACCCGGGAGGCAGAGCTTGCAGTGAGCTGAGATCCGGCCACTGCACCCCAGCCTGGGCAACAGAGCGAGACTCCGTCTCAAAAAAAAAAAAAACAAAAAAACACACCCCTAGAAAACCACAGGGCTGGCCGGGTGTGGTGGCTCACACCTGTAATTCCAGCACTTTGGGAGGCTGAGGCGGGCAGATTACCTGAGGTCAGGAGTTCGAGACCAGCCTGGCCAACATGGCAAAACCCCATCTCTCCTAAAATTACAAAAATTAACTGGGCATGGTAGTGCAAGCCTGTAATCGCAGCTACTCAGGAGGCTGAGGCAGGAGAATCGCTTGAATCTGGGAGGCAGAGGTTGCAGTGAGCCGAGATTGTACCACTGCACTCTAGCCTGGGCAACAGAGCGAGACTCTGTCTCAAAAACAAACAAACAAACAAACAAACAAAAAAAGATAAAGAAAAGCAGAGAGCCGTGGGAAAGACCGTTCCAGCTGGAAGAGGAGCGGTGAGGAAAGGGGACAAAAGAGTGGAGAAACGAGGGCTTTTCCTGAGCCCATTTCCTCCAGAGCCCTGCCTAGGACACAGCCTTTCTGAAGCCTCCCAAACATGCTTATTGTTTTATTTTTCGTCCTGTTTTGTTGTAGAGACGGGATCTCACTATATTGTCCAGGCTGGTCTCAAACTTCTGGCCTCAAGTAATACTCCCGCCTCAGCTGCCAAAAGTGCTGGGATAACAGGCATGAGCCACCCCATTCAGCCCTCTGCTTATTAATTTAGGGAAAAGAATAGAACAAAAGGGAAAGCAGAGAGAGAGAGAGAGAGAGAGAAGAGACAGAGAAAAAGGGAAAGAAGGAGAGAGACTCCTTCTTCCTTGACAACAAGCAGCTCAATCCTCAGCCTCCACCGTACAGAATGCACAGTCTCAGAATATTTTTATCCAGCCCCAGACGGACTCAGTGCACAATTGAGCCTGTGAGAAGGAGGCAGTCGGTGATCCTCCCCAGGCATTCACAGCAGCAGGTGTTTTCTGAGTTATTTAAGGAAGGTCAGGCTGTCCCCAAATATCTCCCCAACCCAGGCGCCACAAGGCCTGAAATATCACAATTTCATGCATGCATGCATGTATTCCTTCAATAAATATTTATTGAGCTCCTACTTTTTGCCAGCCCTGTTCTAGATGCCAGAAATACAGAGGTGAACAAAGCAGTCAAGGTCCCTTCCCCTGATTAAGTTTACACTTTGGAAGAAAACGAATAAATAATTTTCCATTATAATAAGTGCTACAAAGGAAATAAAGAGGGTGATATAAGCTGTCTGTGGAGAAACTGGAGGTGCTGTAACTGGAGCGGAGTGAGTGAAGTGGGGAAACTGGTACTGTGAAAGGAAAGTTGGAGAACTACAAATATCACCTTATGTCACTATCTTGACAGCCCATTCTGTCCTTTTCTAACTTGGATTTCTCACCCTCTGTGCCAAATTCTTTCTCTTAGAAATCTCTTCTCAGACGGGCGCAGTGGCTCATACCTGTAATCCCAGCACTTTGGGAGGCTAAGGCGGGCAGATCACGAGGTCAGGAGTTCAAGACCAGCCTGGCCCCATCTCTACTAAAAACACAAAAGTTAGCCAGTTGTGGTGGCAGGTGCCTGTAGTCCCAGCTACTCAGGAGGCTGAGGCAGAAGAATTGCTTGAACACGGGAGGCGGAGGTTGCAGTGAGGCGAGATTGTGCCACTGCACTGTAGCCTGGGAGAGAGAGGGAGACTCCATCTCAAAAAAGAGAAAAAAGATCTCTTCTCTGGGGGTCTCAATAGATAAATATGTGTGTCTGTGTGTTTCTGTGTCTGTGTGTGTGTATGAGCACACAGGCACACAAGATAGGGTCTCACTCTGTAACCCAGGCTGAAACACAGTGGTGCGATCACAGTTCACAGCAGCCTCCACCACCTCCAGGGCTCAAGCAATTCTTCTGCCTCAGCCTCTTGAGTAGCTGAGACTACAGGCGCACAGCAGCATGGCTAGCTAATTTTTGTATTTCTTGTAGAAACGAGGTCTAGCTATGTTGCCCAGGCTGGTCTCGAATTCTTGAGCTCAAGTGATCCACCTGCCTTGGCCTTTCAAGTGCTGGGATTACAGGCGTGAGCCGCCATGGCCAGCCCTCAGCAGGTACCTTCTTATCTTACCAGGGGACTTGAACTTTTCTTCCCTAACCTCAGCTTTTCTTGTTCCCACCCCCTGGACATCTCTACCTTCCTCTCCATCTAAAACAAACCCCTCCCACCACCTGCCAATAAAGACCTTTGAAAAGCCTTAAGCATTAAACATTATTCTTTTCACATACGATATTAAAGACAAAATTTTGTGAAATGGCACAATTCTCATAGAGATGCAGAAATTAAAATAGTTTCTAGGTAACTTAATTTAAAAATGTTCGGCTTTAATTCACTTTATCTATCTATCTATCTATCTGTCTATCTATCTATCTGAGACAGTCTCTGTCACCGAGGCTGGAGTGCACTGGCATAATCATAGCTCAACTGCAGCTTTCAACTCTTGGACTCAGGTGATCCTCCTGCCTCAGCCTCCCAAGTAGCTACTAGCCACCAAACCCAGCTAATTTTTTAAATTGTTTTTGTAGAGATGAGGTCTCACTGTGTTGCCCAGGCTGCTCTCAAACTCCTGGCCTCAAGGAATTCTCCTGCCTCGGCCTCCCAAAGTGCTAGGATTACAGGCAGGAGCCACCATGCCCCACCAACTTATCTAAATATTTCTTGTTTGTTTTGGTGGGAGGGATGTGTTTATTGGGGCTCCGAGCACAAGTTTATTCTGCCTACGGTATAATCCAGACTTTCCCTCCGGGTGTCTCTATCCTACGGTCTCTCACTGCAGTTTGGAGCCATTGTTGACTCCTGCCTCTCCATCATCCTCTCTGTCCAATCAGATCGTAGATCCTGCAGGCTCTATCCACTCCTTACAGCCCTCCCCATCACCCTCTTTTCTTTCTACATCTATTAGCTCATCTGAGGTCATCCAAAGGATTGCAAAACGTCCAAGTCATCTTAGACCTTAGACATCTTCTAATTCTCACCACCTCAATTTTATAGACACACAAAAGGGAGACCCAGAAAGACAAGAGGGATTTCTAAAGGTCACACGGCTAGTGGATGACAGACCTGGTCTCCTTGACAGCTCTAATAACCCTGCTAGTTTCTTTGCCTGCACTCTGGCCCATTAAATCCATTCACACACAACAGTCCGGTTTATGCCTCCAGGGCTGCTGCCATCACGACCTTGCTCTGCCCAAAAGCTTGAGTGGCTCTTCACTGACTTCAGAATCATCTCCGGCCCTCTTAGCTGGCTTTCAGGCCTTTCCATTTCGTGGGGTTCCAACACCCACCTCTGCAAACTTGAATCTGATGGGAGGGGCCAGAGCGCATTCCCTAAAACATCACATCTATCATCACCATTAGTTCCATCAACAATGAGGGATTCCTGTTGTCCACCACAATGTTAATGAAAAGACCCCACTTGGCTGCCCAGTCCTGTGTTCTACCTGAGACGCTCCCAAAGAGGCGGCACGTACAGAGGTTAAGTCCTTCATCTGGAGAATCATCTGACCACATTCGTGTTCAAACTCCTCTGCTGTTGAGCTGTGTGACGTTAGATAAGGTTGCTTAGGCCAGGCATGGTGGCCTAAGTAACTCCTGTAATCCTGTAATCCCAGCACTTTGGGGGGCTGAGACAGAAAGATTATAAAAATTAGCTGGGCGCCGTGGTGCGCGTCTGCAGTGACAGCTACTCAGGAGGCTGGGGTGGGAGAATCACTTGAGCCTGGGAGCTTGAGGCTGCAGTGAGCTGTGATGGCGCCACTGCACTCCAGCCTTGGCAAGAGAGGCACCTGTCTCAAAAAATAAATGTTACTTAGGCTGGGCTCAGTGACTCACGCCTGCAATCCCACCACTTTGGGAGGCCGAGGCGAGTGGATCACTTGTGGTCAGGAGTTCGAGAGCGGCCTGATCAACATGTTGAGAACCCCGTCTCTACTAAAAATACAAAAATTAGCTGGGTGAGGTGGCACACGCCTGTAATCCCAGCTACTCAGGAGGCTGAGGCAGGAGAATTGCTTAAACCCGGGAGGCAGAGGTTACAGTGAGCTGAGATTGCGCCACTGCACTCCAGCCTGGGTGACAGAGTGAGACTCTGTCTCAAAATAATAATAATAATGATAATAAAATAAATACATTGCTTAAATTTTCTGGACTTCCCAGGGTTGTTTTGACAATTATATGAGATAATACTCAATACAAGTTAAAGTATTGCTACTGTTTATTATGACTACCACAATTTAGTGATGTGACACTTATTAGTATTTGTTAACAAAGCGTCCCTGCTTCAGGCCATGTTGGGCTACAGTGGTGCCCCAGGTTCCCTTGGCCTGGCGAAGCTCTACCCTGTGGGAAACAACTGATCTTATTCTGATGAGTTGTCTCCCCACCCTGCAGCCTTTTCTCTCCAGGTTTCAACCCCAGAAGGCTGCCTCATGGGGGTATGCCCCGGTACAGAGGCGCAGCCAGGGAAAGAAAGGAACAAGGAGGGATTCGCTGGGGGTTGTGGGGAAGCAGGGCTGGGCCGGGCCAGCCTGTGACTGTGACACTGACCGAAAGGGAGCTGGTTGGAATCCTTATTCACCACCTTTGGTTTTTTTTTTCTTTTTTTGAGACAGGGTCTCACTCTGTCGCCCAGGCTGGAGTTCAGCCGCACGATCTCACGAGTTCAGGTTGCTCACTGCAACCTCCGCCTCCAGGGCTCAAGCGATTCTCCCACTTCAGCCTGCTGAGTAGCTGGGATTACGGGTGTACGCCGCCACACCCGGCTAATTTTTGTATTTTTAGTAGAGACAGGGTATTCACCACCTTTGGCCCCTCTTTCCCTCTCCCTCCTCTTTTAGCTGTGCCACATAGTGCCAGCCTGAGTGTATACATATGCACACACATGCACACACACACACAAGCATGCACACGTGCAGCCCCCACCCCCCTGCATTCTCCTTTTGCCCCTTGCCCCCCCACACTGCCTCAATTACAGCTAATTGAGAGGTAAATAGGCTCACCACAGCAGTTGTAATCAGTGACATGTGAAGGGAATTAAATTTCTTACACCAAAAATAACAGGACGATTTGCCTGCTATGGCCCGTCATTCAGATGGTCGCTTGGATTGCGGGGGCCGTGCACACATAGCCTGTGGGTTTCAAGGTCCAGGGTTCCCTTTGCTTGACTGGCTCTTCCAGGCAGAGACTCGAGGGGCTCAGCAAAGCAGGCTGGGGGTGGTGGGTATTATCCATGCCAAATACAAAGGAAGTGCCCCGGAGTCCCTGGCATTGACTGGGCTGGGTGCTGGCTGACTTCTCAGTCCTGTCACTTGCATTTAACCCTCACAGCAGCCCTGCGTTCTACACCTTCAAGGCAAATCATACTGTGCACAGTGGATAGTCGCAGCCCCAGGCCTGCGACTGTGGCCAAGGCACATGCTCTTGGTCTGCTGCCAGACTGCCTCCTCCTCCCAGCCTTGCTACAGCAGTGGACAAGAGACACAGTGGTGGTCAGGGTCACCCTGCTGTCCTCCCACGCTACGCATCAGAGTGGCCCAGCTCTCCCAGGCCACCGTTTCTTCTGGCCCCTGAAAAACACCCGTCTGAGCCGGGAGGTGCTTGGCCTGCTCTGCCTGCCTGGATTGCTGCCATGCTGGGGGGCAGGAAGGTTGCCTGGGACCCGCCCACCCCTTGGAAAGAGGAAAGGAGTTGCCTGAGCGCAGTTGCCCACTGTCAACCTCACCTGCCTCCTTCACCAGCTTCCCTGGCCCCTCCCCTGTGAAGCAAATGCTTTCCAGGGAAATTCTGGCTCCAGCCTTCATCTGGCTGGGACTCCAAGACTATACTTAGAAAGTGGGAGAGGACACAGCCCTGCCAATGGGCCAGCTCCAGGGAGAGCTGGCATCATCCAAGACTTTGGCTGCAGAAAGCCAAAGGCAAGTCCCCCACTCAAAGTCCTGCTCCCGCCACCCAATCCGGTTACCGCCTGCCTCCCCCTGCTTCCTGAGCCCAAGAGCAGTGAACGCGCTCAGGCCCGATTTCCTGCTGCTGTCTTACAATATTATAGTTTGATCAGGAATTTCCCTACTTATAGATTCCCAAAGGGTACAGCTATATCAGAAAAGGAAAAAGCCTATTAAGCAAATGTGCTTTTTCTGTAGACACACACACCACACACACACACACTGCTCCTTTTCTCTAGTTTCTAGATGTCTTTTAAACTTAGGACTTCAAAGGTATCTGTGTGTGTGTATGCATGTGTTTTTCAGAGGTGTTTGTGTGTGTGCATGCATGTGTTTTTATGTGTGTTTGTGTATGTATGTGGGTATGTATATGCGTTCGAATATGCATATATATAGCTGTGCATGTGCGAGTCTATGTATATGTGTGCATGTGCATATATGGGGTGAGTGTATGTGAGTGTGTGTATGTAAGTGCATGCATGTGTGTATGTGTGGGTGTGAGTCTATGTATATATATGTGTATGCATGTATATGTTTATGTAAATTGTGTGTGTATATGGGGTGGGTTGAGTGTGTGTATGTGCATGTGTGTGTATATATGTATATGTGTATGTGTATATGTATTGTGTGTGTATACATGGGGGTAGGTGTGAGAGTGTGTGTGTATGTGTGTGTACATATGTATATGGATATGAATATGTGTGTGGGGTGATAGGTTGTGTGTGTATATGTAGGCATGTGTATATCTGTGTGTGTATATATATGTATATGTGTATTTGCATGTGTGTGTATACATGGGGGTAGGTGTGTGTATGTTTTATGTGCATATCTGTGTGTATATGTGTATATGTGTATGTGTATGTGTGTGCATATCTGTGTGTATGTGTGTGTACATATGTATATGGGTATGTATGTGTGTGGAGTGGTAGGTGTATGTATGTGTATATCTGTGTGTATATATATGTATATGTGTGTGTATTTGTATGTGTGTGCATACATGGGGTAGGTGTGAGTGTATGTGTATGTATGTATGCATATGTATCTGCGTATCTGTGTATGTGTGTACATATCTGTATAGGTATATGTGTATGTGTGTGTATAAATGGGGGTAGGTGTGTGCATATGGTGTATGTATGTATGTGTATATATGTGCATATCTGTGTGTATATACACATATTTGTATGTGTGTATTTGTGTGTGTGTTTGTATAAATGGGGGTAGGTGCATGTGTACGGTGTATGTGTATATATGTGCATATCTGCGTGTATGTGTGTATATATATGTGTATGTATATGTGTATGTGTGTATGTATTTGTGTGTGTATAAATGGGGGTAGGTGTGTGTATATGTACATATGTGCATATCTGTGTGTGTATATATGTATATGTGTATGTATGTGTATGTATTTGTGTGTATGTGTGTATACATGGGGGTAGGTGTGAGTGTGCATGTGGGTGTGTGTATATGTGCATATCTGTGTGTGTATATGTATATGGGTATGTGTGTATGCATTTGTGTGTATGTGCATGTATACATGAGGGCGGGTGTGTGTGTGTGTGTGTGTGTGTGTGTGTGTGTGGGGATGTGTGGATGTGGGTGGGAGGGGCTGGAGGGTGTCTGCATATGGAAGGTGCTGCCTTCCTTCCATTCTTTCTTGTCATCCCCACTCCCACCAGCACCAGGGCACTTGCTAACCTCACGGAGGTGCCTGTGATGCGAATGAGGACGCAGCACGCAGACCTGTCTGAGGGAAGCTTTTCTGGCTACTCCTTGGGGAAGACCTCGGGGAAAAGAAGCCAGAAGGATGGGTAGAGAGGCGAGTTCACCACAGGGCAGTCACAATGGAGGGCCCAGCTGCTCCTCACCTGGGGTGGGGTGGGAGGGCTAGGCCTTGACGTCCCCACCCTTACCCCAACCACAGACCCCAGCCAGTGCCTGGGCCCCTCCCCAAACTAGGATGGGTGTGTGCCTGGGCCAGGATGCTCTCTCCAGCCGAGGGCAAGTCTCAAAGAGGTACACAGCTCTGCACTCTCGACAGCTGGGGAATGAAAGCCTCCCCCTGGAGGGGAATCGGGGTCACCCTCGAGTCCCCCCGCGCCCCCCTTTCTCTCCCCTCTTCTCTGCGCTCGTCATTGCCGCGCCCCCCGCCTCTGAACCCTGCCCCACAAACCAACGCCTAATGGATGTGGCAGAGTCCCTCACCAGTCCCCACCCCCCAAGCCCTCCATGGATGGCATCGAAACCAAACCGCACATCCCGGGCCAAGCTGCAGCGTGGGCTGCATTCACGTGACTCTTCCTGCCCCACAGCCAACTGTGTAGAGATTTGCGGACACTGGCCAACAGGAAGCAAACTCTCGGGGAGAAGGAACCTTGGCTGAATGCCTCCAATGTGCTTCGGGGTCCAGCCAGAGTCTGGGCTGGCGAGGGAAGAGAGCTAGGGCGGAGGTGGCTCCTTGTAGTTGTTCTGTGGGTTGCCCAAGAGCCAGGCTCCTTACTGAGAGCCAGCTCAGCTGTAGGGGACCCCTGACAGGTGGCCCTATCTTATCCTCCAATACATCGGCCCCAGAAGCCAGCCCAGCACCCATTGGCCCCCGGCAGACGCTCAGTACGAGGGCGGGAAGGGCTCTGGACGGGGAGTCAGACTTCCTAGGAGCTCCATGTCCAGTTCTCCCCATTGGCCTTCAGCAAACCCCTTGACCTCCAGCTCCTCCTACCCACAGGGTCATGGTGACCCGGAAAGGACTTGGGCTGCCTCGCAAGGCCGCCATTTTAGGCAGTAAATGACAGAGAAAGTGGCTGTTTCCAGGCTATTGTACCCAACAGAGAGAAGAGAGAAAAGACTGCGACCATGGGGGAGGTGTCAGGGACAGCTGAGGGCTTTCCCTGCCACAGCAGGACGTGCTGCTGCACGGAGGCCGTGAAGACCCCCAGCACCCTGGGGGTGGGGGGAGCTGGGAGCAGGCTTAGCATGAGGTGGGGTTCCCCCTGCTTTGTGTCCCCGGAAGGGCGGGCACAGTGACAGGCCCTGCTTTCTCTCAGAGGCCCTGAGAGGAAGAGGGGGACAGAAGGAGTGGTCTTTGCGTCTAGTCCAATCTGTCCATTTCCGGTTGGGGTCTCAGGGCACTGATTACTCCTTAATCACTTCGGGGCTTAATTACAAGGAGGGGGGTGGGAAATGGGGAGTGGGTGAGGGGTGGGAGCCCTAGGGCTGGTTATCGCAGCCATGCTTCAGGGTGGGATCGCACCATAGCGAGATCCTTGTGACACTTTGCCACGAAGTTCGGGGTCTGTCAGTTTCCTAGGGCTGCCATAATGAGCTACACAGACCACGTGGCTTAAAACAACAGAAATTAATCCTCTCCCAGTTCCAGAGGCTGAGAGTCCAAGATTGAGGTGCTTGGTCCAGGGGTTCGTTCCCCCAGAAGGCTCCAGGGGAGCTTTCTTCCTCGCCTCTTCCAGTTTCTGGTGGCCCCAGGTGTTCCCCGGCTTGTAGCCACATCACTCCCATCTTCACCTCTGTCTACACGGCTATCTCTTCCCTGTCTCTGTGTCTCTGTGTGGCGTTTCCCCCTCTGGGTCTCTCTTCTTATAAGGACACCAGTCCTATTGGATTAAGAGCCACTTCCTCTTAACTAATTACATCTGCAACGATCCTATTTCCAAATAAGGTCACATTCTGAAATCCTGGGAGTTAGGACATCAACATGTCTTTTGGGGGGACACAATTCAATCCATAAAAAGGGGCATTGGGAGGACTGAGATTCCTGGGGCTTGCTAAACGCCCAAGTCCCTCCTGCTCCGTCCAGATAGGAGCAAACGCCATGAAAAGGAGGGCTGCCAGACGGGGGAGGATCCCAGGGAGTGTCTAGCGAGTGCCCGTGAACTCCGAGAGAGGTTGTTTAAACCGCCCTCTGTTAAGAAGGGGGTGGGGCCCGGGTGGGTAACTCACTCAAAGCAACATGATTTTCCCCAGAATAGACCCAGGTCCCAAGAGTGGGGCACAGGGGCCCATCCCCCTTTGAAGTGCAAATGCCGGCCCCTGGGTGCAGCCCTCCCAGAATAATCAGTGTCTTGCATCTGCTGCCCTGCCTGAAGTGCGACCCACCAGCTGCTCTCGTTCTCTGGGTGCCCCACTGGCTGAAGTCAGGTGGCTGGAGGATCAGGCCCCAGGCAGACCCGGTAATCAGCACTTAGCAGGGAGGGGGAATTAAGAAAACAGTGTGTTTAATGTGCTGGGTGGCAGCTGCGGTCCCGCTCCCATTTGCTTAGATACCTGCTGTCCCCACTGGGCCCTGGGTGGGGGGAGGGTGGCATGAGCAGCCCTTTGTTTAACAGCAGCTCACTTACAGGAGCCCCAGGCTGTCGGGCAGGTCGCAGGAGGAGGATGGGACATTTGGTGATTTTGATAACAATCAGCAGTGACCTTGGTGATAAGGATGCTTAGCGCCAGGCTCCCCTGTGGCTGAGGGTCCCAGCTGGCTGCTCTAGGGTCACCCATGAGGCTCCACCTTAAACCCCAGAGCTTCTCCACAAGAGAAGTCAAAACCAACACCACTGACAGGAGGATTCTGCTCTGAAAGCTGGGGCTTGGGAACCAGACGGAGCAGGAGCAGGAGCAGCTATGGAGACTGGCGGTGAGACCCAGCGCGCCATCAGGCTTTGGTTAAGTTATCTAACCCAAACCTCAGTTTTCTCTTCTGTGAAACAGGAATCAGTCGTTACAGGGTGGGCATGAGAAAGTGTATGTAAAACACCTGTCAATAATATTCAACATACTCTTTCCTCACTAGGACCCAAGGTGCCTCTGGAAAGGGTTAAGTCCTGGCACCTGCTTCCCACAAAAATGGGTAAGGTCAGGTGAGAGAAAAACACCAGGTAGCCCCATCCTGGCCTCCTGTGCTCAGACCTTGCTCAAGAAGGGATGGCTTCTTTCTTTCTTCCTCCAGATCCTTTATCTGCCCCTTCTCAGCCGTGACCACGTTACCACTTGGGCTACCTGCCTCTTTTAGGGCCCTAGTGGGGCAGATCTGTCTTGGCTGAGATAAAACAAGGCCAACCTGAACAGCTCCTAGGCTAAGCAAGACAGCCTGAAATTCAAGGTTCACTGAGCGAGTGCTCTGAACAAACTCCCAGCACTGGCACCTGGAGCCTGGGGTCTATAGGCCCAGCCAGAGCTGGGGAAGGTGGACTCGGGCATGCAAAGCGGCCACCTGGGGGTGATGCCCAGGGCTGCCTTCTCCAGAGCTTCTCCTGAGAAGGGATAGAGCTGTGCCTGTCCTTTCCCAGGAGGGAAAGGCTGGTGCCTGCTCCTTGTGCCTTCCTGGGTCCCTCTGGGACATCAGTCCCGACCTGCCACAGGGAAGACCCCGTGGCTCTGAAGAGGAGGCACTGGAATAGGAACTATATTCCTTTGCTTGGGTGGGCTGCTGTAACTAAGAACCACAGGCCAGGTGGTTTCAACAGCTGAAATGTATTCTCTCACAGTTCTGGAAGTCTGAAAATCAGGGTGTCAGCAAGGTTGGTTCCTCCCGCAGGCTGTGAGGGAGAATCTATTTCCTGCAGCTCTCCCAGATTCCAGTGGTTTGCTGGCAACCTTCAGCATTCCTTGGCTTGTAGCCACATCACTCCAATCTTCACACAGGGCCTCTGTCTTCACATGTCCGTTTTTACATAAGGACACCAGTCATATTGGATTAGAGGTCCACCCTACTTCAGTGTGACCTCATCTTAACTAATATCTACAATGACCCTATTTCCAAATAAGGTCACATTCTGGGTATTGGAGGTTAGGATTTAAATATATAGTTTTTGGCAGGGGACACTACTCAACCTGGACTTAAGTGTAGAGTAGGATTTGTTTGTTTTGAAGACAGAGTCTCGCTGTCATCAAGGCTGAAGCGCAGTGGTCTGATCTCGGCTCACTGCAACCTCTGTCTCCTGGGTTCAAGTGATTCTTGTGCCTCAGCCTCCCAAGTAGCTGGGATTACAGGTGCATACCACCATGTCCAGCTAATTTTTGTATTTTTAGGAGAGACGGGGGTTTCATCATGTTGGCCAGGCTGGCCTCGAACTCCTGACCTCAAGTGATCCACCCGCCTCGGCCTCCCAAAGTGCTGGGATTACAGGAGTGAGCCACCACACCCGGCTGGATTTTGACCAAAGAAGTAGCACCCTCCTAATACTTGCTCTCCTAAAGCTAGGGCAAGAGAGCTTTCCAGTATGACTTATTTGGGAGAAGACAAGACAAAAACAAAAACAAAAACTGGTGTGCTTGCGGCCAGGGCCT
>NW_012102077.1:3620626-3654091 GCF_000951045.1 Mandrillus leucophaeus | reverse complement strand
CCCAGGTAAAGTCCACATGCATGCATCCCACTAAGCTGCCCTTCATCTCTCCAGGCCCCTTCCTGATCTGTCAATCTGCCTAACTAGTTGTGCCTATGTCAGAGAGCTGTTTTGATAAGTAAATCAGATGATTAGGGCAAGCTGGCACACAGTAAATGCATGAATTCTGGCCATTGCTAGCCCGAGTCAGGGAGGGATGCCCTGCAGAGAACACAGAAGGCATCTTACAGTGTAGAATTGCTGGGAATACAAGGACAAACGAGACCGGGGTGGAATGAGGGCAGCGGGCACGGGGAAAGGAGATGCCTAGGATGACTCCCACTAAGAGATCCACAGGAATACGGAAGAGGAGCTGCCTCCCCAGGCACCGACTTGAGCACCCCGGCTCTTAAAGCTCCCTCTTCCCGTGTGGTCTACTGACACCTGATGGTAAATAATGGAAATGCAGCGAGAGTTGCAAGATTTTTGTGTGTGTGTGTTTTTCTTTTAATTTTACTTCTGTAACAGGATTAAAAGTACTGCTGCCTCTTCAGACACATGGATACCTGCGCCTATGGCCACTCTAAGTTTCCGCACATATATCAACTGACACAGACCTGAAACTATGAGGGCTTTACGCTGGGGTCCATGATGGTGCTGCTGCTGCTGGGCGTCTCTCTGTTCAGGGCCAGGTCAATCCCAGGGCGGCCTTCAGAAAAGAGTCAGGCCGGGCACGGTGGCTCATGCCTGTAATCCCAGCACTTCGGGAGGCTGAGGTGGGCAGATCACTTGAGGTCAGGGGTTCAAGACCAGCCTGGCTAACATGGTGAAGTCCCGTCTCTACTAAAAATGTAAAAATTAGCCGGGCGTAATGGCACACGCCTGTAATCCCAGCTACTCAGGAGGCTGAGGCAGAAGAATCACTTGAACCCGGGAGGGAGAGGTTGCAGTGAGCCAAGATCGTGCCACTGCACTCCAGCCTGGGCCTGTGCAACAGAGGGAGACTCTGTCTCAAAAGAAGAAAAAAAGAGGAGGGGAGAGTCAGTCCTCTCTGGGTCTAAAAATCTCTAGAGTAGAAGCTGTTGCTGCTGCTTGATTACAATATGCCTTCCTCCCCTATGTCCTCCAAATAGCAAAAGAAAACCAGGCTACCCCGGCCAACCCAAAGGGCAGCACAGTTGTCTCTGTCATTCTGAGCACCCGAGTGTTCAGATTTGGGAAGAGGAAGTGGGAGGGGGAGAAAGAGGAAGAGAAGAAGAGAGAACAGCTTGAGAAGGACATATCTGGTCCTTTCTTGAAATCTATTAAAAAATTAGCACTTCCTGGGGATGCCATGAGGTGGTCAATCACCTATCTAGGAATTAGGATTCAAGCCCGCTCTCCTTTTTTTGGGCACTGAGCTGAGAAGTAATTCTTGCTCCGGAAGGACTGGTGACACAATCTCTAGGCATTGTCAATGACCAAACTGAGCTGTGGTGGCTGGGCCTTGGGGTCTAAGGGCACAGCCAGAGCTGGGAAGGGTGGGCTCCCTCTCTCGGGCATGAGCAGCTGCTGCCTGGGGGTGATGCCCAGGGCTGCCTTCCCTGGAGCTTCTCCTTGAGGAAGGGCACCTGCTCCTTGACGGGACAGGGCTGTGCCACCAAGACTCGGGGACCTGCAGGGGAAAGGCTTCTGAAGCTGACACCTGCTCCTTGTGCCTTCCTGGGTCCCTCAGGAGCCACGAGGATCTTGTGTTGTCCTCAGGCTATAAGAGCTCTCTAGTAACTACCCATCCCTGTCCTCTGAGACCTGCTCGTTGATGGGTGTCACATAGCAGAAATGAGAGGTCCTCTGGGTTAGTGGGTGCATCAGAGCTTCCAGCTGCCATGCCGACCGCCCTCAGGGCAGCTTTCTGGGGGCCTCTCTTTTCATATGGTTGGGAGTCGTGGTGGTTGACGTGGAGAGAAGATAGTACAAGGTCAGTAGAGTTTGGTATTTTATTTTGCTCTTATGAAAAGGGTGCCAGGCCCAAGCCTGTCTTTCCTGAAATAGTTTTACTTAGGAATACAATTCTGGGATCCCTAAGGTTAGCCATCCCACTAAGAAATTTTGCATTTTTATAGCCACTTTTATAGCCATTGACCTTATTTCTCTGATAACACTTAAGGGCCTGGTCATAACCTTCTTACCCTACAATACAAAGACAAAACAAACAAAAAACCATGGTCTTTGGAGAAGCAGCCATGAGTTAAAGCCAGGCTGGTCACACACTACCTTTGTGAACTTGGGCAAGTTACTGAACATCTGGCTTCAGTACCATCATTAATAAAATAGAATGTCTCTCATCAGCCACATAAGAGACACAATAAAACATTAGCTTCCTCTAGACACTCATGGCAACTTAAGATCACTAATTCTTCTAGGAGACAAGGAATCTTACTCTTTTCCCTTTGTTTTGAGATCATGAGATCGTAAAATAGTTTGCATCTACTTTTGATTTTTTTTTTCTTTCATCTTTAAAAAAAATTTTAAAAGCATGTCATCCTTGTGCAGGGGCCATGCTAATCTTCTCTGTATCGTTCCAATTTTAGTATACTGCTGCCGAAGTGAGCACCTACTTTGGATGTCTACAATCACCCGGTGATACAGAGATAATCCCTGCTCAGATTGCTTTACAGGTAAGGAAATTAAGGCTAAATGACATAGTCATTGAGGAATGGGCCTTAAATCTCTCAAAACTGTGAATTCATTTTATCATAAAAATATAAAGCTTGTTTTTCCTTTTCTTTCAGAGACAGGGTCTAGCTCTGTTGCCAACGTTAGAGTGCAGTGGCATGATCATAGCTCACTGCTGCCTTGAACTGCTAGGCTCGAAATATCCTCCTGACTCAGCCTTCTGAGTAGCTAGAACCACAGATACATGCCACCAGGCTTGACTAATTTTCATTTTTATTTTTGTACAGACAGGGTTTTGTTATGTTGCCCAGGCTGGTCTCAAACTCCTGGCCTCAAGTCATTCTCCCGCCTTGGCCTCCCAGAGTGCTGGGATTATAGGTGTGAGCCACTGTACCTGGCCCCTAAGCTTTTTTTTTTTTTTTTTTTTTAAGGTATATTATTAGAGATGTAGAAATGGAGGCCATGAGATTAAACAGTTCCCCACTCACCTAGAGGACCTCTCATCTCTCTTTTCTACTGTATGACGTTTCTGCCATTTGTCATGCAATTAATTAGAAAAAGGCAAAGCCAGGATTCAAACCCAGATACTCTGGTAGCTATTTTGTAGCATTTTCACTTAATCTTTAACAGTTCATTGTCCCCATTTATATGATAAATAGGGTCAGAGATAGTAAACAACTTTAATTCTCATAATGTAACAGTAGAACATAGAATTCATCTAGGATCTGCTGTTTTCCAAAGCCCATGATTTTCCATGTTAGGCGACCACAATCCGAGGACCTTTCTGCACAGCAGGAACACAGAGTGACAGAAGGAATCTCCACTAGATTTCAGCATCCTCGAGTTCCAATCCCAGTTGTTCCACTAAATCCGCGTCAGTTACTTGGCCTCCCCGAACCTCAGGTAGCGGGCGGTAATGTTCCCCCTGCCCTATCTTCAGTATTAGAGGACAGTGGGTTGAGGTGGGCATGGGGGTTTGTGCTGACAACAGCCATGCACTTGGAATCTCTCCTGGGCTCTGGAGAAAAACTCTATTCCTTATTCCTTCTTTTTACATGGCAGCAGCAGAGTACTAAATACCTCCCCAGAGAGCTCCAATTGCCTGAATTTGTGTTAATGTTACTTCCTGTACGTTGGTATTTGTATTTTTCAAAGCAAGGGGAAGACCAGGGAAAGAGTCCATGAGGCAGAGCTGGGGAAAAGTGCCAGGTCTGGAAGAAAAAGATCCTCTTGTCCTTAAGCTGGGAAGCCAGAGCTTCCCATTCCAGACTTCCGCACACATCTGTAGGGGAAAGAGCCATGACCCTCTAAGGTATTTATTCTGTCCTGTTCTAGAAAGGGAGCTCACCACCTCAGAAAAATTGATCAGGAGCGGAGCAGTGAGTTCAGCAGTGTCCTGCCTTGAGTGAAACGGTCCATTCATCGTGTAAAAGCTCTGCTGCTGGCTATGTGTCTTGGATTGGCATCCCCTGGAGTTTGATTTGTTGATATAGGAGGGACAGGAAAAAGCCCATCATTACCTAGAGAATATGGCAAGAAAGAGGTCCCAAGTGCTGCCCAAGAGGGCTCCTGGGCACAGCCACGGCACACTGGCCGCAGGCCAGATTTAGATTTCCTGGATTGTAGGAATCACATGGGCTCCCTGTCCTCCACCCATCTGGGGACCTTAAAAGGAAGAAACCTAGCTTTGCAAAGTACATGGCTAGGCCCTGGATTTCCACAAGAAATACAGATGGCTTAAACATGTTGGAATTCTGTGATAACCTGGTTTACTTTAATACAGTATACTTTTTAATGCATTAAATTAGCAAGGATTTTTTCTCCCTATTACAAGTCAGGATAGTGGTTTCTGGAGAGAAAGGGGAGATGGTTAGTCACTGAAAGGGGACAGGATGGGGACCTCTGAGAGGCTGGAAATGTCCTGTCTAGTAACTTGGGTCTTGTTACACAGGTGTGTCTATTTTGTGGAAATGCGTCAAACTATCACAGTAATGATCTGTGCAGTTTTCTATGTATGTTACTCTAAAAGAAAATTTTCTTAAAATTAAGGCGTTTTTGGTTTTAGTGTTTTAATAAGAATGAACACCCAGTGCTAGAGAGGCTGCAACGAAATCATGGTGAGACCAAAGGCTGTCATACATCTTTTTTAGAGCAGTGGAGCCAATATAAGTCATGAGCTTTGGTATTGTTCATATTCTTTGTCCTATACTTTTGGAAGGCTCTTAAATATCCCAGAACACAGATGAGTATTTATGTACCAACAAATCCATCACAGTGTAAGCAAAAGTTGAAAACATGCTAAATGTTAAACAACAGAGAAAATAAGGGTATATTTATGATAAAGTGTTATACAGTCATTAAACTGAACACTTAATAAGTACAGTTTCCCATGCAATTAAGAGGCAGAATGTAAAATTTATGTTTCTTTAGTTTCAACTATATTAAAGCACTTGGAGTCTCATAGTAAATAAAGACCTGGTTTTTCTTAAGAAACAACATTAAGTATATCTTTAAAAGCTCAGTAAATAAGCTAGAAGTTACTTGCTTCCTGAACAAACCTGATGATTGGGCATTATAAAAACCCCGCCCCCGCACACTGCCAATGAAAATATAAAATGCGGGAGCCACTTTGGTCAGTCGTTTGGTAGTTCTTCAAACGGTCAAACATGGAGCTATCATATGACCCAGCCATTCCACTCCTAGGGATATACTCAAGAGGAATGAAACATACATCCACACAAAAACTGATACATGAATGTTGACAGCAGCACTAATGGCCCAAAAGCAGAAACCACTCAAATGTCTGTCCACCAATGAATAGATACACACAAAGTAGTATATTCATCTAATGAAATATTATTTGGTAATAAAAAGAAATGAAGCCTGATTATGTGTCGTGACCTAGATGAAACTGAGAAACACTGTGCTAACTGAAAGAAGCACTGTATGATTCCATTTATAAGAAATATCCACAACAGGCCAGGCCGGTGGCTCATGCTTGTAATTCCAGCACTTTGGGAGGTCGAGGAGGGCAGATCACTTGAGGTCAGGAGTTCAACACCAGCCTGGCCAACATGGTGAAACCCCATCTCTACTAAAAACACAAAAATTAGCCAGGCGTGGTGGCGCATGCCTATAATCCCAGCTACTCGAGAGGCTGAGACATGAGAATCGCTTAAACCTGGGAGGCAGAGGTTGCAGTCAGCTGAGATCATGCCACTGCACTCCAGCCTGGGCGACAGAGTGAGACTCCATCACACACACACACACAATCCAGAACAGGCAAATCCAGACACAGAAAGATCAGTGGTAGGGTTGGGGAGAAATGGAGAGTAGCTTCTAATGAGTATAGTCTTTTGGGGGTGGGGAGAGAATATGGAAATGTTATAACATTGATTGTGATAGTTGCACACTCGGTGACTTCTGTGACTAAAAATCATTGAATGGCACTTTCAATGGGTGAACTGGATGGTATGTGAATTATATTGCAGTAAAGCTGTTAAATACACACACACACACACACACACACACACACACACACAGAGTAACTAGTAACTCACTCACTCACTCACTCACTCTGTCTCCTCCCCTCTCTAGATAACACAGAAATGTGCATACAAACCTTCAAACTTTGCAGCCCTTACTCCGCCCCTGCCTTCTGGTGGAGGTGGAGGAGGGCTTCTGCCGAGTCTCACACTTCAGCCTGGTCTCATTCCTCATCGTCCCATGGGATTCATCCTCACCACTTCAGTTCCTGGGGTCTCATGATGGGAAACAGGGGTAGCAAAGGCCAGAAAGAAGCACAATGGAGGATGGTTTCCTGAACCCTCCCTGAAAACCAAAGTGGCTGAAGGAAACAGCAGCAGACCCATGAGAAGCAAGGGGCTTTTGGCCAGGTGCAGTGGCTCACGCCTGTAATCCCAACACTTTGGGAGGCCGAGGTGGGTGGATTACTTGAGGTCAGGAGTTTGAGACCAGCCTGGCTGAAATGGTGAAACCTCGTCTCTACTAAAAATACAAAAATTAGCCAGGTGTGGTGGCATGCATCTGTAATCCCAGGTACTCAGGAGGCTGAGGCAGGAGAATTGCTTGAGCCCAGGAGGCAGAGGTTGCAGGCTGCAGTGAGTCAAGATCACACCACTGCACTCCAGCCTGGGTGACAAAGTGAGACATTTAAAAAAAAAAAAAAAAAAGAAGAAGAAGAAAGGGGCTTTTGAGAAGTACTGCTAAAGGACCACAATTCCCCTCATGGCACATGTAATCTAAGGAATTCAATAGAACTTTGTTATTTTGAAATTACTTTTGTTTTTCAATGGACCCCTCAGATTAAACCACATAACTGTTTTGTAATCGCATGCACTGAAAGTTTACACCTTAAACACATATCTTCTTGACACGATTCCCATTATCTTATATATACACGGTATATACAAGGAGAAAGCAGCCAGAAATGCCGTGGGCTTTGGCTTAACAAGACAGAAGGGCAAAGTCGCAGCTGGTAAAGTCATGATTGTTGAAAGGTTCTGTATGATAAAATGTTAAATTTCCTCAAAGTCATAGGATTATGGAACTCTCTTCTTCATGCTTACCTGTACTTTCCAAGTTTTACATGAACAATGAACGTCTAGTAGGTAAACCACTAATGGAGTTTCCTTAGTGCTACGGCCACACTTGAGTGCTACTGAATAGTAGATCCTGCGGAAAAGTATAGTAGAACCAGAGAATAGAATGTCTTAGGTCAGAGCATATTGAGGTTTCCAGCAACCTAGGCTTGAATGAGAGTCCCGGCCTCTGTGAGTTGGTCCCAAGGCCCATGGTCAGTGCTCGCCTCCAGTTCCAGCTTCCCGTTTGGGAGAGGCCTTGATTTCCAAGAGCTGAGCTCTAGATTTTGGAGATTTTCTATGGACAGCACAGACTCAAGAACCAAAGTACTATGTCAGGAGGCTAGATCTGACTTCTAAACCTGTTCAGTTACCAGAGAGATGAGTAACTCCCTTACTCATAAAGGGAGCGATGGTTAAGGGAACTAGAAACATTTAGACTGAAGATTTAGAAGTGGCCAATTAACTTCAGAATGGTAGAGGGTCAACACCGGGGAGAGCCCTAGGGGACAGCCCAAGGATATCCCTCCCTGAAATTAGAAGGAGGCAAGTTTCTTGGTTTAGGAAGATTATTCCAATTCCAACTACCAGAGATGCCCACTCCTGAGTGGACTGCCTCCTGACACTGTCCCACCTTCACTAGAAGCTGGATCTCACTGCTTCAGATGCTCAGAAAGCCCTTCAGTTATCAGGAAAGGGCTGGACCAGATCTTCCCTGCCATCTCTCTACCCCGACCTCCCGATTCCACAGTACAGGGCTCCTTACACCGATTTCAGTTTATCTTTTATCAGAGCATGTTCCCTTATACTCCCCAGACTAACATGCAACTCCAAAAAAAAGCACTGTTTGATTCAGCGAACTGTTGATTGCCAGTCCCTGAGCTGAAAGTGTCTGTTTCTGGAACTCAGTGTTCAGCCATTGTGACACCATTCAGGGGCTGCTGCCCTCTTGTGGAAATGAAGAATATGACTGCTTAGAAAAGAAATTAGATGCATTTGGAGGCTACTGTCTGTACACACATTCCCATCTTACCTTCCCCTAAAAGCTTAACTTTTTAGTGTGGGCCCTGAAGTTCTTAGGTCCAGTTAGTCAGGGCCTTTGGTTTACGTTCACGCTACCATTCTGTCCACCAGGATACGGAACTTTAGCCACAATACAAAATCCTGGTTTCTAGCAAGATTGACATTTGTGAACGCCATTTTGATGCGTGGAATGGCCGTTGGATGTTAACATCGTGCTTTGGGAAAAGCACTAGCCCAGGTTTAAAGACCCAGGTTCCAGCTCATGTTCTGCCATTCCCTTGTGACCCTGGCCAAGCCCTTTTCTAGTTGCATCTGCGGATAAAGGGCTATGTGACCACTGTGACCTGGAATGCTATAATTTATTAGATTTAGAAAATGCTCCAGTAGTTTGGAGATGAAATTCTTTAGAGAACAGTGGCATATCACATGTGCACTACTTGTAGCTGCTAACCACAGCAAACAGCCATGGGCTTGATTCTAGCTTAGGGACCCTCAGGCTCCTACAAAGGAGACCGAGGCATTGTTCACGTGTGCCCCAGCCTCAGGGGGAGCCACGGTCAGATGCTTTGCTTTTCCCTTAAGTAGAAATGCGGCAGACTGTTCAGGGAGGCTCCCACAATTCCTCGCCTTCACACGTGTCTGAAAAACATTTACTAAGTTTTCTGGACGAGTTTGGCCACTAGCTCAGGATGCAAAGCTCTGTGACCCATTAGTGACTGGAAGCGATTTCTCATTGTTTCCAAACATCAGTCACCCGCTCCTTGTTACCACTACAGGGCTTCATACGGAGGAGGGGGCAGCTGGGGACACCACATGGTTTGCCTGAGTGTGAGGCAGGTGTTCAACCCCAAACTGGAAAAATGGCTCGAAGTAAAACTACAGTTGGTAGCTGAGTAAGGAACATGACTGTTTCATTTAAGAAAACTCACTTCCTTCTACTTAAGTTGCCCCACAAAGGATAATTTTCCCTCAAGAATTGCCTTGCCAAGTTTTTCTGGTTGTAGTCTCTAAATGCTATTTTAAATGTAGTCTGGGGAACTATTTTCTGTTGGCTCCTAATACTGAATTAAGCTAACTTTCCCTTACGAGAGTAACAGAAAATTTCAAGAGCACAGGATGCTCTGTTGACCTCAGACGATTTGTACCCCCACACTTGGTAAAAATAAAACATCTTAGCGAGGTATTTATGACATTAGTCTGAAAACATTTTTTCACTTCCATGAAATCTTACACAACGAAGTGGCACTCAACTGCAAGGATAAATGCTGAATGAGTCACTCAGCCTGACCTTTGAGGACACTTGGCTTCCTAACAGGTCTTTTCATTACGGCTTATTCCGGTATAAAAAGGCTCCTTAAGAAAATGTTTTCACTAAAAAATAAGTTACAAACTAATAAGAGTGCTACATAACCAACAAATCCTAAGTATCATGTAAGAGTAATAAGGCAAATTTATCTTAAAAAAGGTTTACTAATAACAGTGGCCTGCTACGGACCAGGCACTGTCCTAGCGTTTTACACACACAAATCTCCAATCCTTACAATAACCCTAAAAGGCATACAAGCAGACAAGCAGACTCGAATTTGCTGAATAACTAAGCAAGGCCATATAGTACTGGCAGAATCAGAAAGAGAACTCAGGTCTACCAAGTTCTCCTTATGATTAAGCTTTTTCCTCTACATCTCCTGAAAGCTGCCTTGAACTGGAGTGGGGAGAAATGAGAGGCTCCATGACAGCACGCCCCGTGCTTTCACCAGGTTTCTTTATACACTGGACATCCATGTGAGATTTTATGTGAAACAGGTTTTGGCTTGCTTCAAGTTGTGTTTCACTATTTAGTACCCTCTTTCGCTCACAGCAGATGGGCTCTACAGGTCCTGACAAGGTCTGAAATGAGGAATGCTGGGGAGCACCTGTAGGAACACTCAGCCCTGGATCAAAGTACAGCACTCTGTAAGGGACGGTACTGAAAAGAGCGGCAAGGGCAGTCTGGAAGCCTTGTCCCTACAACACAAGGGCTGGTTCCCAATCCTGGTTATGATGCTCAGAGCTGTGAATTGAAGAGATGCGTGATTACACATTTGCTTGCTGCTTTCCTCGTTAGAAGATACAGAGTCACTTTAGTTAACTTCCATTTAATTTAACATTTATTTCATTTTATATCCAGATGTCACATTTTCTACATTAAAATATAATCATGCTGACTCCCCCCACTCCCACCCCCTCAAAGAAAAAAGTGAAGAACTTTACACAACATGAAAGATGGAATGCACGGAGTAGGGAAGTCGCTATTGCACAAGTAACAAAGAACACAGAGAGACCAAACGGGACACATGGCAGAACTGCATAGAAGATCGCTCAGGGCTCACGTTCAGGAAGGCGCAGGAATTCAGAGAACTCTAAAGCTTGGAAATGCTATCGTTTGTGCCACAAAGATTACCCTGAAAAGGTAGAGAGAGGTCAAAAAGCAGAACAAAATTGGGGATTTTCAAAGGCTGCTCTCTAACAGAGTTTAAAATATCCGTAAACGTAAGTGCGTTTGCTCCCCACCTCGCCTTCGGCATCTGGTAAACACTTTAGAAACTGAAACCACTGTTAGTATGTCAGAATGTAGAAAGGTTGTAGGTTTTTCTTTCTTCTTATCTTGTACCCCAAACAACTCTATTAGCGATTTTAATCACGTGACTCCTCTGCTTGGAAATCCAGTAAGGATCACCAAGACAAGGGGCCTCACTGCTACCTGACAGACACCAGCTGTGCAAAAGTTGCAGGATTCTGTGTATTATTTGGAGAGGGAGAGCTGTAAGACACAGGAATCCCAATACATATGTACTAAAGAGAAAAAGAAAACTGCTTTCACTCATCTATTCATTATACAGGAAAGAGCAAGTAGACAGTCAAAACCATCTGCTTCGAGCATCAGCACAGCCCAGCAACACAGGCACACCAACAAACCGAAAGCACACACTCAGGAAAGAGCCTCTTGGCCCTTCTCAAAGGAGACTTCTTTTAGACCGGATCTTGCCCCTAATGTAGAGACCAAAGCATTATAACTTCAGAGACTGGTACTCTTGAGGGAGTTGAGAGGTAAGGTCTAAGAGACCCAAATAATGAGACCGTTATCAGGTAACTAACTACTCCACTATGTACAATACATACAGCAATAAGAAAACGCCACTCCATCCCTGCAGCTACTTTAAACATAGCACTGAGGACCCAGGTTTTCTGAACGGGATATTTTAAGGTCTGTTAGCAGTTTAAAACGTTGCAACACTGGCACAATATGTTACCTATTCTTTTTAATTACAGGGTAACACAGTAAACTCCAACACAAAGGTGGGGATTGGGGAGCGCAAAAGGAATAAAGAAAATAGAACCAGTATTTCACAAGAGTGTGGAGCAGTGCAGAAGCGGCAGCTAATGCTTCGCAGAGTCTCGAGGGTAAAATTCGCTGAGGGTGCTCTGAGGGATTCTCTTCAGCATTTCTTTGGGGAAGATTCGGAGCAGCTGCCAGCCAATGTCCAAAGTCTCAAAGACAGTGCGATTTTCGTAAGGACCTTAAAAAATTGAGATTGAATTAATAAATGCAAATGACTTCCAACTTAGCAGTGTTATTCAGTATGTATTGTTACAGGACTAGCAGTGTATTAAATATATATTGGAAAAAAAGTTGGGACTCTCAAGACTAAATGAGAAGGAGTGAGGAAAAGAGGACACAGACGGTATCATAAGGAACCAGAGAAGTGGAAGAGGCGGCTGGGCTGAGACAGGGAACAGTCTTGCGGGAGAGGATGGGGAGACAGATCTGAGATTTGACAAGTGGGTAGCACACGTGAGCAATGGAAACTAGAATCAATGTTTTGTCCAGAGGTTAGTGAGAAAAGTCTCCCTAGCACAGAAGGTTCACACAAGGAGAAGAGGCTGAATTTGAAGGCCACTAACACAGATGCTCAGAAGGCCACAAATGCCAGTCAAGCACCTGAATACACGCAGCCCTCTCCAGAGCATCACTAGCTGAAGGTCAGTGGTTTTCCAAGTCGTTAAAATTATTTTTGGTGGCAGAATCATCCTTATCCCCACACATAAATCTTATTCTTTGATTCCAAGGCTGGAGGTCTGGGTTCTTCTCTCTAGATGAAAACTTTATTTTGTTTAAGATATTCAGGTTCTGCATTAAAAACATTCCAATAATCATGAATATTTTGGGGATTTGAAAAATAATGTGTCATATAACTGGAAAGGTGCACATCCTAAGTGTACGACCTGATGCATTTATTCCAAAGTAAACACACCTGCTGTAACCACCACTGATGTTAAGAGAGTATCACTCGCATTAGCAGGGGTGATGGGAGAGACCAAGCAAAACAGCTTGAAAATCCTGCCTATGCTACGTCATAAAAACCATTACAGGTTTTTTTAGTAGAGGGACAACCAATAAAATTAGTAATATATTTACCCTGGCAATGGCACACAGGGACTCAAGGAGACTGGTGAAAATGTTGGCACCAATGGCCAAGGGTGATGGGACACAGGTTTGGACTAGGGCCTTTGGACTCAAGAGTGGTCAGAGACCGGCAGCTTCAACATCACCCAGGAATTCACAGAAATGAAAAATCTCTGTCCCCACCAAGGTCTGCTCCATCTGAATCTGCATTTTAACAAGATTTCCAGCTGATTCAAAAGCATATTACAGTTTAAGAAATACAGGACTAAGGTATTATAATGGAAATAAAAACCGAATAGGGTAAGATATTTCAAAGGAAAACAACACAAATTAGTAAATAATTGATCACGGGAGAATAAGCAAAGAAGGTTAAGAATAATGCCCAGTTACTGAGCTTGGGTTAATGGAACAATGATTATACCAGAGGTAGATAAAAATTGAAAGGGCACTGCTAGGCAGGTCACTTGGAAAAAGCAAAAAAACTGGTCCGAGTACACTGAGCCTCAGGGGATGGTGGCATAAACAACAGTGGTGTTCCTAAGGCGGCTGGAGGTGTGGAATCAGAGGTCCGGACAGCGGGTGAAGGCCCACACACTGTAGAGCCACAGCAGAGTGAAAAGTGGGCACTGGGAGGGAAAGCAGAAACAACAGGTAACGGAGCTTTCCCGATCATTAACAATTAAGAGGCAGGAAGGTAAGAAACGAGAAAAAGAGATGAATATGGATGAATCAGGAAAGTGCCAAGCCCCAAATGTCAAAGCAGATCATTGCTAAGAAGTCAACAGCAAGGAGAACTGGCAACGAAGCTGCACAGCAGAGGGCCTGGGAAGGAGGATTCAGAAGCGCGATGGAAGAAGGAAAACAGTGAGATGGTAGCTAAGTAACTGGAAAATCAAGTCAAGATCTTCCCAAGGTATTTAGAAGGCAGAGGAGAAGCCAGAGGGTTAAGGCAGGCAGGTGACAGAGCCTCTTCTCTAACCAGAGAAATAACTGTATAGAAACCAATGAGAATTCCCTCCGGCTTGGAAAGCAGTTTTCAAAATTACACACAAGGCGTTTTATGTTTGTAAGACAACAGTCATCTTACCCTGAGCAATAAAGTTCCTCTCAAACTTCTGCAGAAATTCCAAGTAGAGAAGATCATCTGAGGTAAGGGCTTCTTCTCCAACGACAGCTTTCATGGCTTGTACATCCTTCCCAATAGCATAGCACGCATACTAAAGAAAAGAAAGGCTCCCATCAGCAGAGAGAGGCTCTTAAAATGTTCAGTCATCTGGGATATAGGAAAGTACTGCTCCAGTTTTCCTTACAAGAGCCCATAGAAGGAATTTACAAAATCAATTCACATAAAATTCATATGAAAGTACCAGAAGGACTATATTCTCACTCAGAAAGGAGTTTTCAGGCATACAATACACAGACACTCCTAATGCTCTACAAAAAACACACTTCTTCAATGTTAATGAGCTCAAAATTTATAGACCACTTGAAAATCAGAACTCATAAGGAGAAATCCATCTTGAAGTTCTAGTAAAAAAAAAAAATAATCTGTGATATCACTAAGTTTACCACTTCTACTTTATGGCCATAGTATTTTTCTTTATTTGTGTTAGTGTACAATCTTATATGACTATAAAAATCAAGGATTTCAGAGACTACATAAAACTGTACACTTTAGTGTTCTGGTTATGGCTTAGTATGTTGAACAAGAAATAGGTGAGAGCAGCCTTTCAGGAATACTCTATAATTAACACTAAAATCGCTAATAAAAAATTTAAACAACCTCATTGCTTGGCTTTTTATTTGGAAACATGATAGCATTAGACATGGGTTTCAAGCTAATCTTGATCATTAGCATCTATCCTTATGAGAAAAGGCTGCTGTGGTTCTAATGAATGATTATGTATTTCATATCAAGTCTACACTAAAATTCCATGTGGATGGGGAAAAGTGGTAAGGGTGAAAGACAAGAGGTGCAAGACAGCAGAAAGGCATCCATTTTTTTCAAACACCGTTCTTAGAAGAATGTACGTACCAGCTGGTTAGATACATCGGCATGATCCTTCCTGGTCATCCCTTCTCCAATAGCAGACTTCATTAACCGTGATAGTGAGGGCAGCACATTGATAGGTGGATAAATCTTGGGTAGAATGAGAGGGGAAAAAATACTATATTTAAGTACAATACTCAAGTTTTACAAAAAGCATTTGAAATTCATTATTACATCTTATGTCACATAAAACTGCTGCATTTGTCTCCTAGATGAATTCTACTGTCTCTTCCTGGGAAGAAAAGGTAGCAAGAAACACTTTATGGCACAGTATTTCTTTCAAGAATCAAATCCAACAAAGTCTCATCTATAACACTGTACAAGACTATTTTAAAAAACTAAACTTTCAACATCTGTTTGGTAAGTACTACCACATTACTGAGTCAAAATGGTCTTCTGAACTGACTCAAAAAATTATACACGAAATAAAAAGATTAACAGTAATTCCTAAAAGCTGATTTTAGCAGCATCTACTAGAAAAGCATGGAAAAGTCATTTTTTTCTATTAAAAACAAGATTGGTAGATGATACCATTAAGGAACAGAATTTCCAAAAAAGCTGTTGGAGGCAAGTGACTCCATTTTAAGACACAATAAAGAAAAGTGACGATTCTTAATTCTGGTGCTCTGCCCACACCAGAATTTAAGATAACACAAATGACAATTTTATAGCCACATTAAAAACAATTCAAGTTGATACTTTCTAAGGAAAGCAATTCCCAAAAGCAAAATCCAAGTCACTAAAGAGTAATGGATGAGCAAGCCTGCAAGTTTCAGAGCACTGCTCGCGTCCAGTACCTGTCTGTTGTGTAGCTGTCTGTCCACATAGATCTGCCCCTCTGTAATGTAGCCAGTCAAGTCCGGGATTGGGTGAGTGATATCTACCGGAGGAACAGTCGACGTTAAGCATGGCATATTTAGGTTATGAGTTTTACAGTGGCCATCTCCCAGAACCAAACCCACAAGAAGTCCATCCGTACTACCTATAACATTACTTAGAAGAGTGTTGTTAGAGTCATTTTCTGTGATGCTGCAAATGTTCTGTGTCTGTGCTGTGCAGTACGGTAGCCATTGGCCTCATGTGGCTATCTAACACTTGAAACATGGCTAACAAAACTGAAAAAACTTAATTTCAATTATTTAATTTTAGTTAACTTGAACTTAAATAGCCAAATGTGGCTAATGGCAACTATACTGGCCAGTTGAGTTTGGTTGCAGCAGTTAGATGCGTGTTGGCTCTATGACGTAAACTGGCTGCATTCATAAAAAATACTCTCTCCCCTAGGTAAGTGCTCTCCCCTCTCAATATAGGTCAAGTTTCATTTTAAACCCGAAGTTCCCTTACAGAAATTTGCCAACCTGATGTATACTGAGAACATTCTTAGTTCATAAGCTATGTCAGAGGGATACACAACATTTCACAATGCAAAATGTAGGTACGTAACACAGAGAAGTAAACACTAGCCAGGCTGCACCAAAAAGGTCACACAAAGCAACACATTTCCAAATCTGTTAAATCACATCATTTTGTAGCTACTCCCCTGGAACAAATCATTTTCACGTCAGAGGCAGTACAGAGTAACAGTGTGAATTATGAACTCAAACTGGGTCCTAAATCTATCACTTGCTAACCTCAACAAATCATTTTACCTCCCTGTGCCTCAAACAGCATCTGCCTCAAAGTTGCTATGAGAAGCAATGAGTGAATATTTATAAAGCACTCAGAACAGTGCTCAATTACAGTAATAACTTACCGTAATTTGTAAAAGTGTTGTTGAAAAACTGAAATAAGGACAAAAAGGCAATACAGGAGAGGAATTCTAAACAGTTGTACCCCAGGAGCCACCCTGAGCACACACGCAGACAGGCATTGGAAAGTCATTTTTAACCAGCCCTTGGTTAAAAAATCTAAGTCTTGTGGAGCTTACTAACTGTACTCCTCATGCGGCACTTAACATGGCCATCTTAAATTACCGGGGCACACACATAAAAAACATCCCCAGTTAGACTGAGTAACTTACAGTAAGTAGAGATCATAAATTCTTTTCGAAAATTCTTTACATTTAGAACAGTGTCCTGCAAACAGCAGACACTCAATAGTACCTAATAAATGAAAGTTAAAAACTTAAATTATGAAGAAAATTGCTTTTCCTCCACAAAAGGATAGTAACTATGGGTAACTTTCAAATGAAAAATGTTTTATTTAGCCACAAATAACCAAGATAAACTCTTAGGGGATGTGTTCTCAAAATAATTTCAACTCGAAAAGAAAGATGGGTCTTCTCTCTCCTTAAAAAGATTAGGTGTGTTATAATCCAAATACCAAAACTTACCATCATTAGGCATGGTAAGAATAGGGATTTGAGTAATCGAGCCGTTTCTCCCTTCCACTCGCCCAGCGCGTTCATATATTGTGGCTAAATCTGTATACATGTAACCTGGGAAGCCTCGTCGACCAGGAACCTCTTCCCTGGCTGCTGAAACCTGACAGCAGGTCAAGGAGAAGAATATCACATACCAGATTATAATGAGCTTGGTTAGAACACGTTTGTCTGAACATGCCGAAGTACAAAGCTGAAAATCCCATCATGTTCGTTTTAAATACTGTCCTTAAGAATGATTTAGAAAAATCTCCCGGCAACATGAACTCAAAGTATTCCGTAACAAAAATGTTGACAATGGGGGACCACAAGGTTTTTGCTAAACTCATACTGCCATAATGTAAGTTTTCAAATAGTTTGCTAGAAGAAAATCTGTTTGCAATTTTATAAATCAAAGGACGTTAATTTTAAAACAGAAAAGATTGTTGGTTCACAAGATTTATTCCACGTGGTAGAACTAGCTATATTTATCTAACCTAATCCCAAAAAGGTCAAAAGGGAAGGAAATGTACACCAGGAATCATCTGCTGTGCTTTACAACATTATTTAATTTAATCCTCACAGCAACCCTATGAGGAAGGCGATACCTCCAATTTACAGTTGGAATCAAGGGTCAGAAAAATTAAACAATTTCTGAGGGTCACAAAGTCAGGAGTCCACTTCACTGCACAAAACAAGAATGGTGATAAACGATCTTTCCCTTAGAGACATGGATACTAGACTACAGGCGTGCATGTTAACCTACAATCAACTAGAACCCTAAAGCATTATGAAATGCAACTTCTAAGTGCTACTCTGATATCTTCAAAGGAGCGTGCTACAGCAGTGCTCCTCACAGCGCGGACTGCAGACCAGCTGTTATCAACGCGCAATGATCACAGAGAAAGTAAGATAAGCACTTAGAAACTTTCAGGGCAATCTGGCAGAATAATTTTATGCCTGTTGAATCTAATAATTTTAAAATTTGCATTTGTAAATTATATATCTATTTAAAACTTCACTTTTCTAATAACTCATCTTTATTGTATTTTACAAAAGTATTGGTCTGTGATGGATGGGGGAGAAAAGTTAGTCCTTGACTAGAGTTAGTCTGAAACAGCAATATAGCAGAGTAAGATATGGTGACAGCACTGAGGGAATTTTAAGAAGCGAGGTATTGATACAGCCTGTCTCTTCAGAAGTCTTTTTATGTGCTTAAAAGAGTAACTTACTCAAAATTTCAGTAACTCGTATTCGAAAAAATACCCCAAAACTTCTAGGGGTAACTGTCAAAATCTCTTTCTTGAGAGACAGGTCTCATTCTGTTGCCCAGGCTGGAGTACAGTGGCACAATCAGAGCTCACCGCAGCCTCGAATTCCTGGACTCAAGCTATCCTCCCACCTCA
Source organism: Mandrillus leucophaeus (assembly GCF_000951045.1). NCBI lineage: Eukaryota > Metazoa > Chordata > Mammalia > Primates > Cercopithecidae > Mandrillus > Mandrillus leucophaeus. The sequence goes on along the minus strand of NW_012102077.1, from coordinate 3,635,574 downwards.
GCCTCCTGAGCAACTGGGATCACAAGCGTGTGTGCCACTATGCCTGGCCAATTTCTTAATATTTTGTGGAGACAGGGTCTTGCTGTGTTACCCAGGCTGGTCGTGAACTCCTGATCCCAAGTGCCCCTCCTGTCTTGGCTTCCCAAAGTGCAGGGATTACAAGAATGACATACCGTGCATGCCCAGCCTGCTAGAATCTTAATACTGTTCCTAAACATGAGGTTTTCTGAAGAAAAAAGTGCTGAAGAGTACTGTCAGAGTATGGTCTTTATAATACATTAACTTCATTAAAAATGGAATTATAAAAAGAGTTAAAAATTAATAGTCTGGACAGAAACAGAACTTCCCAGGAGAGTAACTGAATAAACAGCTTGAATTATTTACTCCATTTTACAATCATTTCTTAATCCATGGAGACAGTGACAGTATGAGATACACAGGCTAACCATTTAAATCTTATCCTCTAATCACTTCTACCAAGTTGACAAAAAGGAATTATTTTCCTTTCTGATTTATTAAGCCATTCTACTAATATATGAACGGTGGAATTAAAAAACCATAATTGAAGAATAATGAAAACTTGCAAAGCGACAAGTTAACCCTGAAAATTAACCAATTTTGTTTAACGGAGGGAAAAACATGAACAAGATACCTCTCGAAGTGCTTCAGCGTAAGAACTCATGTCTGTGAGGATAACCAGTACGTGTTTCTCACATTGGTATGCCAGAAATTCAGCTGTGGTTAGAGCCAGGCGAGGAGTGATAATTCGCTCAATGCTGAAAGGGAACTTAGTAAGTCTTAGGCCACTCAAACCAAAAGACCAAAAAGAAAAGACAAAAAGAAATGATTCTGGAAACAACAGTACAATTCCCCTTTTAAAGTTTTAAATAAATTCAGGAGAGCAAAGCAATTGTTGCTTTACAAATTCTTAAGTAAGGTATTAACAGTTATTTATAAATGTCTCAAATTTCTCAGTTGTATGGTTTCTCAACACTGGGGTGGGACGGGGGTGGAGGGGGGCAGGAAGGAGAGAGACAGGGAAGAAATGAAAGCCAGATTTTTCAGGTAAGAGGAAAAAATCATTTACAGAGAGTTGATTGTGTATAAGGTAATTTATTAAGTATGATCTCATTTAATATGCAAAACAACTCCATGAGACAAGTATCAGTTGCCACATTTTACGAGTTTCAGAACCTAAGTAATTTGCCCAATGCCAGATAAGTATCAGGAAGCAGGGCTGGACTTTAAATACAGGGTTACCTCACCGCTAGGTCCAAATGCTGTTATTACCACGTTTTACCTCCCCAACCTTAAGAAACATTTTTGATCCCGAGTCTGGGCCACAGAAAGAAATAGCTCTGTTTACTTACGTTGGGTCATTCGCCAAGTTCAAAAAGAGGCAGACATTGTCCATTGAGCCATTTTCTTCAAAGTCAGATTTGAAGAATCGGGCAGTTTCCATGTTTACCTAAATAACAATAACTTCATCAGTGCTGGGAGAAGAAAAATCCTGAACATTTATTTCTGATGAAAGCCAAGCTACAGATTTGAATTGTTCCTTCTTTTAAAATCTCAAGTATCCCAAAAGTTTTCACAAAAGCCAACAGAACAAAGAGCCGGTTTGGGGCACAAACAACATTATTTTTAAATTTCAAATTAGTCAAATGCCAAGTTTTAGTCCTTAGTTTGGTCAAAAATGCCAGACTGCAAATTCTTTACCTAAAGGAAAATTCAACTATATATGTACAGCTTACTACATTGTTCTCATAACACAAGCAAAATTTTATATATCATACTAAAACAAAAAAATCTACTTACACCCATAGCAGCAAATACAATTGCAAAATTTTCCTCACTGTAGTCTACTACATCTTTGGATTTCTTTACCAAACCAGCCTGGCGACAGATCTGAGCTGCAATCTGATGAGCAAAGTAGAAGAATTCAGTTGAAATCTAAAATAACATTTCTACAACAAAATAACTTTTACTGTCAACTTTTTGGAATTGAATCATAAATGAAACCAGGACGTTTTAGGGGATTTATTCAAAGAAACTATTTTGTACTTTTTGCAAAGATATGCAAGAGTAAGCAAGAAGACATGTGCATAAACAAAGATTTAAGGTAAATAGATTATACAAACAATCACACTGAGTATTTATTTTGAAAATCCTTTACTTGGTTTCTCAGTAACAGTGATGCACTTAGAAATTTTTGTCTGCTATATTTCATAGCAAACCGATCCCAGTCCTCACCTCATTGTGTGGTAGCCCAGCAGCAGAGAAGATAGGAATTTTCTGCCCCCTGGCAATACTGTTCATTCCATCGATGGCTGAAATGCCGGTCTGAATCATTTCCTCTGGGTAGATTCGACATTGAGGGTTGATTGGCTGACCTAATGTATTTCCAGAAAGGAAAATTTTAACATGTTGGCACAATATTCATGAATGAAATTAGAAATCATATCAAATTAAAAGAAAAGAAAAAGCACCAGAAGACCAGAACTACATAAAGCATCTCTCTACTACCAAAAAAAAAAAAAAAATTCAGTTAGTTTTCAAATACGAAACTTGAAATAATTTTTTCCTTTACTCTTTTGTAGACTCACAAAATATACAGTAATAGAATTCAAGTTCCTAAAGTAAAATAAAGGTATTGCAAATAAGAGAGAAGTCCTAATGCTTTTTTTTTTTTTTTTTTGTAGACAGTCTTGCTCTGTCGCCCAGGCTGGAGTGCAGTGGCTCACTCGGCTCAGTGCAAGCTCCATCTCCGGGGTTCATGTCATTCTCCTGCCTCAGCCTCCCAAGTAGCTGGGACTACAGGCGCCCGTCACCACGTCCAGCTAATTTTTTTTTTTTTTTTTCGGTATTTTTAGTAGAGATGGGGTTTCACCATGTTAGCCAGGATGGTCTCCATCTCCTGACCTCATGATCCGCCCGCCTCAGCCTCCCAAAGTGCTAGGATTACATTCGTTAACTACCGCACTGTGCCGAGAAGTCCTAATTTCAAATTCATGGTTTTACCATATACATTTCAGACACATCCTAGATATTTTACAGTATCTTAAAATATTAATACATAAAACTTTAAGATAATTTCTAAGAAAATACAATTAAATAATAAAATAATTTATAACCTATGGAGTATGTTGCTTATCTACTTTAAATGATATCACAAACACCACTCTCTATCTGGCAAAGGTACAAGACAGAGAGAGTCTATTTTATCCCAAACACAGAAATCCATCTACTGTCCCTACCCATGATATCAAGGAAGTCTTCAGCCAGTACAACAGGACCTCTGTCAATGGGTTTTCCCGATCCATTGAATACCCGACCTAGAAATCAGTAACAAGACAGGACAAAGTAGATGCTGACTTTCAAACGTTCATAATTTTTAAAAGACCTTATGGAAATATGTTTAAAAGGAAACAGATTTCAGCTTAGAATGAATAATATCCATTTACCAAGCATATCCTCAGACACTGGTGTTCGGAGAATATCCCCAGTAAACTCACAGGACGTTTTCTTAGCATCTATACCTGAAGTCCCTTCAAATACCTATCAAGAAAAAGAATCAGAAGGGTAAAAGTAATTTAGATCATGGGCACTTACATTTTATTCATCTGCTAAACAGCTCTTATAAAATAAAATACACGAATGTATACTACTTTTGATATAATGAGCAAAGACATATAATAAATCAAATTGTCAACCTTCAGATCAAGGGTTCATGCTACAGGCCAACTCTGATAAACAAGCTAAGCATGTTTTGTTTTGTTTTTTAATATATGTATTTTTAAAGGGTTGTTTCAAAAGAAAAAGAAGGAAGAATATGTAAGAGAATTTAGTTGGCCCCACAAAGCCTAAAAGCATTACTCTCTGGCCTTTTACAGAAATCTTGCCAATCCCTGCTTTAGACTATTTTTAAGGGGAACATGTTATTGAGAAAACTGCCATTACCCATAGTGAGGTAACATTAAAAACTAGGAACTGTATGAGACAATTTAAAGGAAGAGACTCAGACAGATGCTCTTTTGGTTTCATCACATCATCACTGAATTCCGCTTTTCATCTCTCTCCTTCTACATGACTAATTTTATCCATTTAAAAAAAGCCATTTTATTAGTGTTGCTGTCGGACTAAGTGGAGCTAGGTGGCTGACACTGAGCAAGAAAACATGCAATGATAATTATTTTTCCCTGCAGCCGGTAACCAATCTCTAAAGACTCTAAAAACACTTACACAACGATCATCACAGAAAGAAGCAAGTAGCATTCCTATGTGTCGGCAGCTAGGCAACAGTTCAGCTGGCCAGGTGAAACTTACCTGAACTACTGCCTTGGAACCACTAACTTCCAGAACTTGCCCACTTCTCTTCGTGCCATCTGGTAAGGTCAAATGGACGATTTCAGCATACCTGGGAAACTAAAGAGAAAAAAAATAAAGGATCAATAACCCACATTTTAAAAGCCCTCCAAATTACTACACATGCTCTGTCTCTACCATGGTGTGTCTGAATGTGCAACCCCCTACTCTCCACAGATACAGGTTTAGGCTGAGAGCTTTCAATATCCTCAGGTAGTTTAAGTCCTTTCAACACACATCACTGACACGTATATTAGCAAACAAAGCATAAGGTACAGAAGAAGGGTCTTAAATCCTTGAAAACATGGCAATTAAATGTATTGCTTTTCCTCTGTATGCATGTTTTATAGTTTTGAGGGTACAGAAAGGTACAGATAAACATGTTCCCACCACCTAGAACTGATGATTGCTTTCTAGGTTGTGTGTATAATCAACTGTGTGCTTCAGACGTGGTTGACAGGGGAAGAATAAAATGTTACTAAATAGGCTAGGCTCAGTGGCTCACGCCTGTAATCCCAGCACTTTGGGAAGCCAAGATGGGCATATTATCCGAAGTCAGGAGTCGGGGACCGACCTGGCCAACATGATTAAACCTCGTCTCTACTAAAAATCAAAAATTAGCCAGGCATGGTGGTACATGCCTGTAATCCCAGCTACTCAAGAGTCTGGGGCAGAATTGCTTGAGCTGGGGAGACGGAGGTTGCAGTGAGCCAAGATAACGCCACTGCACTCCAGCCTGGCTGACAGAGCAAGACTCTGTCTCAAAAAAAAAAAAACAAACAAGTTACTAAATAATAGTTACTATTATAATAAGATAATGCTTAAGTCTCATCCTCAATCTAGTTCTCCTAACAAGATACATATTCCTCTAACCCATTTTTACTCTTTAAAAAGACATGTCTCCAAAAAATGTAGTTTGGTGATTTACGTAAATGGCAATTTGTTTTCCGCAATTTGTTTTCCAAATGACCTGATATTAACATGATATTCTGTCACACTAATACTTATTTTATCAACATAATTGAAAGATGCATCATTATTCTGTGTGATGTGGAAAAAAAAAAACCTGCCAATTAAGCTATGATGTGCCATTGGTTGTAAGACCCTTTGGAGATATGGGCACCTTAGAATTAATGTTAAAACAGAGGATGTACAGTTAAATTAGATAACTACACTACATTTTATTTAGCAGTTCTTCTACCAGTGGAGTTTTGGGTTGTTCCAAATTTACGCGAACACAAAAATGTTACAATGAGCATTCTTGCATGTGGCTCCTCATACAAGCCAGAATTTCCCAAAGCCATTTGGTGGGCCACATACAAGCTATGCCCATTTTCTGCCAAACTAACTCTGTAAAGGAATCTTATTAATTTACAGTCTCCTTAGCAGTATAAAAAAGTATCCTTTCCATCTTTGCCAATCTACGCTTTTAAATGTAATTTTTTTTTTTTTTTTTTTTTTTGAGACGGAGTCTCGCTCTGTCGCCCAGGCTGGAGTGCAGTGATCTCAGCTCACTGCAAGCTCCGCCTCCTGGGTTCACACCATTCTCCTGCCTCAGCCTCCCGAGTAGCTGGGACTACAGGCGCCCGCCACCTCGCCTGGCTAGTTTTTTGTATTTTTTTAGTAGAGACAGGGTTTCACCGTGTTAGGCAGGATGGTCTTGATCTCCTGACCTCGTGATCCGCCCGTCTCGGCCTCTCAAAGTGCTGGGATTACAGGCTTGAGCCACCGCGCCCAGCCTACTTTTGCTGATATTTTACATAGGTATTTTTGCTAATATCTAACATGAATGTATTAAGAATTTTGGCATCTGTGTTATAAGTGAGAATAGCTATTTTTCTTTTCTAATACTACACTTTTTCTGGTTTGGAGTCAAAGATATGCTAACTTCACAAAATCAGTGGGCAGCAGTGCTTCATCTTCTTCTATTCTGATATAATTTGCCTGAGACTATCTGTTCCTTGATCCTGTATGTTTTATGTTAAAAACAAAAGCCAAAATCTAAAATCAAAACAAATCACTATAAATCTCACGATCTAAATAGATTTTTCTACAACTACATAAAATTTATTTACCAGTCTTCCCTCACCTATAACTATACCCCAATGTAACATTCAATGAAGCTTTTTTAGGTCTCTTAAAATTACTTCCTCAGAGACGGTTTCTAAGTCCTTCCCAGTATAATCTTTCACAGCACCCTAACTGACTCTTCGCAGCACGTACCAAGTAGACATTGATACTATATCTGCATCTCCACTATACTATGCTCAACTAGGGGAGACCCCATTCTTGTTGTTCACCATTTTATTTTCTGTACTGGCCTCAGCACTTAACACTATTGAGCCCAAATATTTTTTGGGCTGTTTCAATAATATACTTAGTAATATTAAAAAATTTGTATTTTAAAAATGAGTCCAAAAGTTTATTTAACAAAGAATATAGAAAACAATTAAAATATACAGAAACAAACAAAGCTTCCTAACATTGTTCTCAAAAAACAAAAGAGTAGGCTGTATTCTTTCACAAAACGTTAATGGGCACCTGCCTAAATCTTGTACAACTTAAGTTTGATTATGGCTTTGAATCAATCTTCAGCACATATCAAACTGCAGTCAGGAGGTAAAGTCGCTAGGTTTCATCTTGAGATTAGTTTCTACAGGTGCCTTATCACACACAAAGATATTACCTTAGTGATAAAGCAGAAGAGGCAACGCACTTTGCCCTTTCTTTTAAGAAATGTTTCTCGATGTATCTTCTGCTTCCAGAGGAGTCACATGCCAAGCACAAATGCATCATTAACCTCTCTCGACAAACTAGTAATTGTATGCCTCTCCTTGACCCACCCCAGTAACCAATGTACGATTACTGTTCTAGAAAACATATCATAGAAATTATTTTCTTGGATGATACTTTGGTCAAACAGCTCAGGTAAAAAGCTTAGCCCAGGGTATCTGATAGCCAAGGGTATCAGGGTATCTGGGCTTTAGACTGACTGACACTCAGTCTAAAGCATGGCTTAAAAATCATAACAAAAATTTAAAGTGTACTAAATAGGACCTAATGCCACATTTTTAACTACATAAATAGACCATAAGAGATAGTGGTATTACCTTAACATGATCTAAGATCACCAGCGGACCATTGACTCCAGATACTGTCTTGTATGCTGGAAAGAAATACAGAAGAGTCAGCTTTAGTCAAACAGCACAAAAGCTTAATTAAATTAGCTCTCTGGCATTACCAAAAATCCTTTCTACGTTATCATATCTATTAGAATACGCAACACTCAAATAGTTACAAAATTTTTCAATGCATTTATAAAAATGTCTGTGCCTACAGAACTTTTCATAACTCACTGTCATCCAACCAAAAATATTTTGAATCCTTAGTAAGAGTCAGTCATTGTTCTAAGCACCCAGCTTACAAAAACAAGACACAGAGGGACAGACTCTGCTTGCCTTTGAAAGTTCGGTCTCATGAGAGAGTTAGAATGTGGTGTGATAAGGGCTGTCACTATGGCCTGCAGAGGGTTTGTGGGAGCACAGCAGAAACAGGGCAATAGTTCTCATCTCAGGGAGAAAAGTAAAAACTTTATAGAGGAGGTGGCATTTAGCTAAGTAGATGAGGAAAGGGAATTTTTAATGTTAAGCAGAAGTGACCAAAGTCACAAAGGAAATCGGAGAAATTGTATATAGCCTGCAAGGTAAAAAGCCATAATTAAATGGTGTCATAAAAACTAAGGGAAAAGAGCTTTTGAAGGAGGGAGTAGGCAATGGAAAGAAAGGCCAGAGGTCAAACAAGATAAGAAAAGTATCCTTTTAAAAAAAAGTCAAATGTTACTGCCAGGTTAGAAACTGTTGTTTTCCACTGCAAAGTGCGCCCTAAGAATAAACTGCTACTCTACCCCAGCAGGTCCTACCCAAAGCCCTCACCTATCACACCTGCATGGCAAGTGAAAGGGGGATCAGGTATAAGAACACTCAGGGGACAGTAATTCTACCAGACACCTACAAAATTCACTAAATTTCATAAGCAGAACAACTGAAAAAAATACATGAACCAAAGTTTTGAAGAAAATTTACTATAAGGCCTAAAATAATTAATATGAAGCTGTCTAGCAACTGGGAATTTGTCACTTGCTAGATTTCTTTTGAATGAGTTTGCACAGAGATTCCTGGCAGAGATGTGGACTCCCAAGAATGAGGAAACCATTTACTAACCAGTCTGTCCACTCAAGGGGCTTTGGAATTTAAAATTACAATTCCTTCAGCCTCAGGCTGGGAAGCCAGAGCCCTGGTACAAATGCTGGGACGGAGCAGACAGCGCCGTTAGGGCTTCCATCTTTCCTGCTAACCGGACGTTTAAATCCAGACATCACATATTTGCTTGAATATATCAGTAATTGTACTGTAAATGTCTCAATAGAGGCCCCCAACTGAAGTGTTTTTTTGTTTTTTGTTTTTCACTTTAGATAAAAAGCAAGCTACTTGGAGGGATGGTCATGTGAAAGGATTAATCATTCCCCTAGATTACTAGAAAGACCCCATTTGCCACTCTGCCACTTTTATGAAAACTATCCCTACTGTTTTAAAATGATCGAATACTCTTAAAAAACATAATTCCAACCCCCAAAAGATTTCTTCATTGTTCTCATTTTAAAAAGACTCCCAACATTGTTTTTCAATGACTTTCTAAAATTGCCAAGTGGAAATGGAAAGTGAGCTACATTAGAAATATGTTTTCTTGAAACCAGTTTTCAGAAATGCAGAAACGTAGACCTTTCCAAAACCTTTACCAAACAGCTGGGGTCGGGGAGGGGATATGGTGTTGAGATTTATGATAAACTGTTTTGAATAAAATGAAACATCAGTAAAATACATCAGGTTCTTAAAATTCTCTTTTATTCGACAAGACTGTATCTCCTTTATACGTCTAATTTCTACAACAATAAAGCTTCAGAATCTCATATTTAAAATTCAAGCTCATTCCAAACCATGAAATTTTGCCAGTCACGAGCAAAAGTATGACCAAGAAAAAGAAACACTAATCATAGCTTTTCCTGGAAACAGTGAATCAAGTTGGCTTCTACTACAGAAGGCAAGATTCTACTTCCTCAAAAGTCTCTAAATTTGCAACAATGTATCCAGCCTTTCAAAAAGCCAATAAGTAACCTTGCAGGTTAACTGATAACACCAACATACATTTAGTAAGCACTTTTCAGGAATTCTCATTTAATCTCCATAATGGACATATGAGTTAGCTATCATTATTCTAAGTTTCAGAAGAGAAAAATTATTCTCAGAGAAATTATTGTGTCTTGCCCAAGGACACAAGCAACCAGCCCAAGGCTCTGAACGTGCACACTCTAGCTTCAGGGCCACTTATTCTTTGATTCTACTACAGCCCAAATTCTAAAACTGAACCGGTCCATTTTTTGTGGTATGGTATCTTCTAAGAATTATGAAGTGATATCACCCAAAAGTTTCGCAAGCCTGCAATTTTAGCTATGAAAAACAGGTTTTTACTGTTCGCATCAGGGAATATTTCCCTGTGTCTACGCTTTGTCATAATCACAAAACAATCTTTTTCCAATGGAGTCGTAGCTACTGGAAGAGTTTAAGTAGAGAACGGAGAATCTGGTGGAGGTGATTCAGCCATCTTCCTGCATTGAAAATCACGAAAAACATGAGGCGATGAGGAGACACTTCGAAACAAACCAGAGGTTAAACATGCTTGGTTTAAATTCAACTGACATATAAAAACGAAGCTAAGACATGTTATAATCCAAATAAGATAAAAATGTGACCCAGCTTTATAGCTGGAAAGAGTTTCATGTTTTTACAGAGCATCTTCAGATAGGCTATCTGATTTCACCTTCACAGAACACAACGAGGTGGGTGCTAGGGTTTGAATATCCCCTCGGAAACTCCAAAACAAGTTGAAACTTCATCCCTGATGTGGCAGTACTGGACAGGTTAGGCCTCTAAGAGGGGACTGGGTCATGAGGACTCTGCTCTCATGAATGGATGAATCCATTCATGGGTTAATGAGTTATCCTGTGAAGGGAACTGGTGGCTTTACAAAAGGGAGAGAGACCTGAGCTAGTGCCTCCGCATTCTCAGCCCCATCACCATGTGATGTCCTGAACCACCTTGGGACTCTTTCAAGTCCCAACAGAAAGAAGGCTCTCACCAGATGCGGCCCCTCCACTTCGGACTTCCCAGACTCCAGAACTTTAAGAAATAAATTCCTTTTCTTTATAAATTATCCAGTTTCAGGTTTTCTGTTAAAAGGAACAGAAAATGGCTAACACAATAGGCAAGGCTGATGCACCCTAAGGAAACTAAGGCTCTGATAAGTTTGTTTTTAAATGGGGGAGCCAGGTTTCTAACTGTTCTGTTTTTCTTTAATCTTAGGATTGGTACTCTATGACCCTTATATTATTTCTGGCCTTAGTCTCCAGTACAATTAAAAAGTATGGAGATCATACAGCTTCTAGCACTTGGACTACAAGTGGGAACTAAAAGACAATTTATATAAAACTACAGCTCTATTCTATGGTACTAAAACTATCTGAGAGAAAACCAAGCAGAATGATAACAAACACTACCTTTTATCTCTCGACAGTATTTATCCAGCCTTCCTCACCATTACCATTAACAGCCCAAAACAGAGATACCAGTTTACAGTATGGCTGTAAAAGACATTAAGTTGCCCTTCAAAAAAGACAAAAACCGATTTGCAAATTACCTAAATATTTCTATTTACCAAAATACTGACCACTCCTCTCCAAATGAACAAGAATTTGAGTCCGTAGGTGGGTGTATGGGGGATAATCAGAACTTCTGACAACACAGAAGATACATTACATTCTTAACATATTTTACAACCAAAATGTCTTGGCTTTGATTCTGAACTATCGTATCAGGCAGACAACAAGTATTTACGAAGTAACACTTAAAACCCAAAATCTACACAGGTTTTAAGGAGCACGTATTTTGTCAGACGACATCCTCTTCCTCCTGCAGGACAGGCGACTGTTCAACACTACTAACACCATTTAATGATTATGAAACACTCAGAAAAAAAGTTGACAGCCATTGCATAATGTGTCCTAGTCTTTTAGCCTCCACCTTATTAGCAAAACAAAAACCCAGAGCAATCATCCTCTCTTGTAAAAGAAGAGTAAAGATCCACACCATGAGCAGTGGGCACCTAAAGAAGAGGTTCTAGAAAAAAAGCAAGGAGAAGATTCCTATTTTGACTTTTTGCAGGGCTAGCTCTGCCTTATAAGAAACTTAAGGTCAGTTGATTTAGGGTCTCAAGAAAAATGAAGATGACCGAATTAAAAATATATAGCATTCAAAAGCTCTACGTATGTTGTTGAACCTTTCCTTTTAAGAGAAAATCAAGATTTCATTCCTTGTGACTTCAGAAATTCAACTAAAATGCTCAAGATAATTTCCTAATTTCAAGCCTGACTATGTTTTCCATTTCTTGTTAAAAGTCCTATAATCTGGAAGCTATTTTTAAAAAGGATCTAATTTGTACAGTGGAGCTGTCAACATTACTCCATTTCTTCATTCAAAAACCACAACTTTTTGAGTTTAAATACAAGTTACACAATTACAAGGCACATTCTATTTGTCAGGCACTGTGCTAGGCAGTGGGGACACAAAAAAGATCTCTGACTTCTAAAGGTTCAGTGTGAAGCTTTAGGCCGGGCACAGTAGCTCACACCTGTAATCCCAGCACTTTGAGAGGCCAAAGCGGGCGGATCTCTTGAGCTCAGGAGTTGGAGACCAGCCTGGGCAACATGGGGAAACCCCATCTCTACCAAAAATAAAAAATAAAAATAAAAAAAAATTAGCTGGAGGTAGTGGTGTCCGTCTGTAGTCCCAGCTACTCGAGAGGCTGAGGTGGGAGGATCGCTTGAGCCTGGGAGGTGGAGGTTGCAGTGACCTGAGCTCACACCACTGCACTCCAGCCTAGGCAACAGTGAGATCCTGTCTCAACATATACACACACACACACACACAAAATAACTATAATTACATATCCCCTTAAATTATATCATCAATCAATTTACAAAAATTAAGAGGTTGGCTGGGCGTGGTGGCTCATGCCTGTAATCCCAGCACTTTGTGAGGCCTAGCGGGGCAGACTGCCTGAGCTCAGGAGTTCGTGACCAGCCTGGGCAACACAGTGAAACCCGGTCTCTACTAAAATACAAAAATTTAGCCGGGCATGGCGGCATGAGCCTGTAGTCCCAATTACTCGGAAGGCTGAGGCAGGAGAATTGCTTGAACCCGGGAGGCAGAGGTTGCAGTGAGCCGAGATCGCGCCACTCTGCACTCCAGCCTGGACGACAGAGTGAGATTCCGTCAAAAAAAAAAAAAACAAAAAAACAAAACAAAACCACAAACATTAAGACGTTAATCAGTATTTACTCAGAAGCAATTAAAACTTTTGCGTAGAATGAAAAACATGGCAAAAGAAGAAGATATTCAAATGCTGTTAGTTGTTAGCCTAAGTACGATATCATTTATGCTTTTTAGAATAACACGGATATACAAGTGAAACTCAACCAGGCATTTCAACTTCCTGCTCTGATTCCGCCCATGTTCACAATCTATCCACTGAATTATTTGAGCAAGGAGTTTAAATACAAGTTACACAATTACAAGACACATGCTATGTGTCAGGCACTGTGCTAGGCAGTAGGGATAAAAAGGATCCCTGACCTCTAACAGTTCAGTGGGAAGCCCTATGCTACAACAGTTTTGTCAAGAATAACGTCTGGAAAAATTCTTCAGCAACGGGCTAAGTACGTACGAACTATGGAGAAATCACACTCATCTCTCTTAAAGGTTTACAATCTTAATCATGGAGTATCTTTAAACAACATTATTTCAGTTGATATTCTCTGAAATGATTGATTATATGGAAACTGACTACCGCACCTTTATAACCTCTTTTGAGAGGCACCACTAACGTCTATCTGTTCTGCCCAAAGAAAAGCAATGCATACAAACGTAATTAATAAAAGAGAATCTGTAATTCGTAGGTATAAATTTATTGCCAAGGTTTGCATAAGAATGCAACATCTGCCGATTTCCTGAAGTAGCTACTTCAGCTCAGATAAGCCCCAACATACACTGTCTAATTCGAACAATTCCCAGGGTAAAAGGCACATCTCAGCAATCCACCGAATCAAATGTTTTCCTTTTTCTTCACACTGCAGTGCCATCACATGACCCACTGACAGATCAGGATGTGGATTAGTCAGGCTTCAGATCGCCCAGGCTAACACCCTTCATCTGAAATCCTTTTTAACCAATCGGCCACCTACAGACAGGCACTCTGGCAATTAACCAGTGAAAATGCAGCCTCACCACCCGGGGAAACATCATGTGCTTTTCCCAGTTTTTAAAAAAGTCTATTTCGAGACTTTTTTAAAAACTGGGAACTGGCTCATTGCCAGTTCCCAAGAACGCTGTGAAGTTAGATGCTACACAACTGCATTCCCTAGTAATCAAGAACCATTTCTTTCGGAATTGCTGAGCTATCCACTTAAACCTAGTTCATTAAGGCCTTTTTATTTAAATAATCACAACACTTAAACAAGCCTATGCATACACACCATCTATGGGCAAAGCCACTTGGCTTCCCCAAAGAACCTTGCACTCAACCAAGTTCGGTTAACTGGTCAGTAAATGAAGAGGCAAGGGTAGAAAAAGGCCCAACGGGAATTTAAGAACCTGGATTTTTAGTCCCTGCTCTGCCAATAAGTGTCTGAAGCATGGCAAATTCTACCCCTTCCAGAACCTTAGGCTTCTCACCTGTAAAATGATAGGGCTGGACTGGATGACCTGCCAGGTACTTTTCAGCTCTAGCGTTTTCTGATATCTAGGTGTCCTTCTGTGGAGCAGCCCCTCCACCGAACACCAAGCCACATCTCCCTCTGGCTAACTGGCTTGACCTCCATCCACGAAAGGCCTGACCACGCCAGCGATGGCTCTACCGTCTGCCCTCCGCAGTAGCTGAAAACCCCACTGAGGTCCTCATCAGGGGAAGGGGAGAAGAAGGGGCGTTCCCTCGACCCCTAGATATCCAAATGAAGTCAGGGGAAGATTAAGATCGGAGTGACAAGAAGTGGCCCTCGGGGACGGGAAGCAAGTGCCTGAGAATGCTCCCCACTAGGGAAGCTGGGGAGGGGAGGGGGTAAGGGTGTAGGGCAATAGCCAGGAGCCTACCAACCCCAGGAAAAAGTTCCTGCTGGTGTTCTTGCCCTCAGCCCACCTCCCGGAAATATTAGGTTCAGGCAAATCTCCTTCTAAAGAGACAAGTGGGTCAGGGTCGGAGGGGAGACGCGGGAGGGAAAAATAAATCCTGCACCCTACCCGCTGGCTAAGCAGGTGAGTGGGAGCAAAGGGCTAGGCTAGGGAGCAAAGACCGGAGACGTCTTGCTCTCTGATACTCACTGAGGCGAGGCTGGGAGAGGTAGTTCCGACTGACGGCCAGCGCCTGCTCCCGAGCTCCCACCGCCGGCCCACCGGTGGGCACGGGTAGCTCGGGTGCGG
>NW_012102077.1:3593966-3620485 GCF_000951045.1 Mandrillus leucophaeus | reverse complement strand
TGGGCCTGGCGGGCTTGCGGGCGAGAGGAGCTGACCAGCGTGCTGGGAGGCGGGCGCGGGCGCAGAGGGAAGGGAAGCGAAACAGGGCAGATTGCAGGAAAGAGAAAAACCAGCCAAAAGAGAGGCGGACAAGCGGGAGGGGAGGAAGGCAAATGCGTGCAGGCAAACGTCAGCTGATGTCCATTTCGAATGGGCTTTCATGACGCTGAATGGAGAGAATTCAAGCTGTGAAAACCGCTTTGAAAAACAGAAGCAATGGAAAACATGTTTCAGTGATTGTTAACACACGTGGCATCATTTAGTTCACTTTACTCCCTACCAATTCGTTCACGCATGTATCCATTCAACAAACATATATTGACTTGTTATAGGATGTGCGAAGCGGTGTGAAAAACGGGAACAGATGTGGAAGCTGTCTAAGGGGGGGGACTAGTGTAGGGTGACAGCCCAGGCTGGAAACCGGAGCAACGGAATGGATGATGATGATGATGATGATGATGATGATGATGATGATGATTTTGAGAGGGAGTCTCATTCTGTCGCCCAGGATGTAGTACAGTGGCGTAGTCTCGGTTTAATGCAACTTCCACCGCCCGGGTTCAAGCGATTCTCCTGCTTCAGTCTCCCAAGTAGCTAAGATTACAGGTGTCCGCCACCACGCCCCGCTAATTTTTGTTTTTAGTAGAGTTCTATCATGTTGGCCAGGCTGGTCGCGAACTCCTGACATCAAGTGATCCAGCCGTCTCGACCTCCCAAAATGTTGAGATTACAGGCGTTAGTCACTGCACCCAGCTGATTATAATTTTTAAGTTTAATGTCCAAAGTTGGCACGAGTAAAATTAAACAGGAATTGTAATACTGTACTGAGAAGAGCACAATTGGTATGATATTTAGAAGAACAATTTGGTGCTATCTCATTCAAATATTTTGTTATAGGAACTTATCTTTCTGTCTCTTTGTAGATATATCTATATCTATCTATCCACTCAGTGTATGTGACAAATATTTTCCATTATATATAATACATTACCTCATACACTATAAGGTATATATTATTATATGTGATCTACAGACATACATTTATGTATACATACACACAGATATTCAACGAAACATTTTTGTAATAGCATAAACCTAGAACCAATCTAAATGTCCATTCATAAGTTATACCCTATTAAGTCAAAGGTATTTCTCAAACTTTTGAAAAGAATTCAGTGGAGCCTCAAATGTTGAGATTTTTTTTTTAAAGCCCAAAACACATTATTAGGTTTAAAATAAAGAAACAATTGCAAAATGCCATGTAAAGTAGATTAATATGTAAACGGCAGGAGAAATTTTATTTTTAATTTAATAATCTTTCTATGTAGTTTCACTCCTTTAACATGCGTTTGTACTAATTTTTTCAAATACAATGCATGGCAACTTTTTGAAATAAAAATTACAAATCTAGTCTTCTCATGTCAATTTTTCACAGTGGTAGGTAAATTTCATACATGAATATCAGACCGTTAGTTATTACAATTTTTATCTTATTATTTTAGGAGTAGTTCATGGCTTTTACTTTAAAAAAACCTTTTTTAAACTTTTTACTCTGGTAATAGAAATTAATTGTGGTCTAATGTGTATAAGTAGAGTAGTAACCCCAACATTTATTTAATAAACATCTGTTGAGAAAATACACATGTATATGGGGTGCAGCTCTAAGTCCTGGAGATATATTTGTAAATAAACAAAGTCTCTGTCCTCATGCCACCTACTGGAGGGAGAAAAGTCAGAAAACAAACATGTAAATAAAGTGCCTGGTACAATGAAAAATAATAAAACAGCATAAGGAGAAAAGAGTGATCAAGATGAAGATAAGATTTTAGATGATGTGATCAGGGAATGCACTACTCGGTCACCTGAGATCTGAATGGAGAGAGAAAGCAGCAGATCATGGGACGCTCCAGGAGACATGTGGCGCAGGCAGAGGATTTTGCAAGTGCAAAGGTCCTGAGGCAGAAGAAGGAAAGTGGGGCTAGAATGGACACAGCTAAGCAGAAAGCAGCAGGAGAGAGGGCAGGGCCAAGTCATGTAGAGCTCTGGAGGCTATGCGGATAGGAGTTTGAATTATATTCTTAGAGTGATTGTAGAATTTTATGAAGGAGGAATATTATCTGATTAGGCTTTAAAGAGACATGTTGTTCTACTGGGCAAAATATGAGCTGGTGCAGAAGACAAGAGAAAAATCGAGAGACCAGTTAGGAAGCTATTGTGATTGTCTGGGAGAGCAACACGGACTCAAACCAGATGATGGCTTTCCTACATAGCACGCTGGCCTCAGCTCTGTCACAGAACTCGTCGCAATAGTGATACCATTAAAGAGTGACCATTTATATATCTTTCTCCTTCACTTTTCCACTCCGTAACCTTAGATATGGAATGGGGGATTGGCAAGGGGGATGTAGAGCACAGTGCAGCTGCAAGAAACATTTCGAATGAAAAAAAAAAATGATAGAAATAAGTCCAAGATTGCTATAAAACAGAGGTTATTAACTTGGGACCCTTGGAAGTCTGTGAAACCCTGTGCAAAATGTGTGCATATGGACATTTTCCGTGGAAATAACCCACAGGCTTCTATCAGATTGTCAAAGGAGCCTGAAACTCTTAAAGAAAACAATCAAGTAAGCATCACTGACAAATTGGGAGAGTGGTATTGCCATTTATGGAATCACAAGTGGTTAATCAAATGCCAAATAGTTGTGTCAGATAGTTGGTATTACTTGACACCATCTCTGACTTCTCAGACGACTACATTTTTAAACATTGTGTAAATTTTTTGGATCTTATGATGGTACCTGTGCAAAGTGCAGGTAACCCAAAACTGTTAGTCAACTGAAATTGAGAGTTTCTTAGAATTATTTACAGCAACATTATATAAACACTTTTCCTTGTTTTGTTTTGTTTTTGTTTTTTTTAAAATTATCCCCTTAATCTGTAAGAAAGACAAAGGATAAACGAAGTGTTATATGCATAGAAAAATACATTTAGGAAAATATAGAAAATTTCTAGTTTCTCTAGTAATGAAGAAATCCAAACTAAAATAACCACGAGGTTCTACTATATCTGTTAAATTAAGAAAACTGACCAAATGATTTTTTTTAAGTGTTGGCAGGATTCGGGGCTAAGCGTTACACCAGCTCATTTCTGATGGCTTTGGAAATTGGCCAGGCCTTCTGGAAATAAACCTGGTATAGGTTAGGGATCATAAACTTGTTTACACAGTTTGATCCAATAATTTGATTCTGTAATCTCAATGATGGGATTATTAACCAAAGGAATAAATGTTTATACCTTGTTATGTCAATGCTATTCATCACAGTGAAAATGAAATAGTAACCTAAATATCCCGTAATAGTAAACTGCACCAGTAGTGTATATTTAATAGATACTGATATGAATATGATATATAACTGGTGGGATTTAAATATATGGAACTATTTATGCAAAATAATATTGAGTGAAACCTGAGCACGGATATAGACCAGTTGCAATAGTGTAAAACACGTTCGTACATTGGTAAAAAGCAGAAAATTCTGCAGCGATGTCAATAATTGATGCTGCAGTTTGGAAAGAAAAATCTTTTTCTCTTCTAAAATGTGTATTAAATATCCAAAAGTCACATATACTCACACAGAGAGAGTATCACCTGGAGGTGGGTGGGCCTGCACAATATTCAGGGTAAGAGGTGCTAAAATAAACTAAATATGGCCTGAGAAGGACTCTGTACTTCCGTATTTGAGTCCTTGTGGATGAACTGCAACCTAACTTAATAGGAAGACAAAATGAAAACCTAACTTAGGAGTTTGGGCATGTAACAGTAGCTGAGTCTTGGTCAATCGCAGCAGTTGGTACTTCAGCTGCTCATACACTGCTGAGTGTTCAAAATGTATTCAAATAAGGCAAACACCCAGCTGTAACCAATCCAGCTCTCTCTGCACCTCACTTCTGATTTCTGTAGATCACTTCCTATTTTTGTTTTTTGAGACGGAGTCTCGCTCTGTCGCCCAGGCTGGAGTGCGGTGGCGCCATCTAGGCTCACTGCAAGCTCCGCCTCCCGGGTTCCCGCCATTCTCCTGCCTCAGCCTCCCGAGTAGCTGGGACTACAGGTGCCCGCCACCTCGCCCAGCTAATTTTTTGTATTTTTAGTAGAGACGGGGTTTCACTGTGTTAGCCAGGATGGTCTCGATCTCCTGACCTCGTGATCCGCCCGCCTTGGCCTCCCAAAGTGCTGGGATTACAGGCATGAGCCCCCGCGCCCGGCATCACTTCCCTTTTTTATCTATAAATTTGTTCTGACTATGAGGCATCCCTGGAGTCTCTCTGAATCTGCCGTGATTCTGGGGGCTGCCAGATTCGCAAATCATTCATTGCTCAATTAAGCGCCTTTAAATTTAATTCACCTGAAGATTTTCTTTTATCAGGGGCTTGGGGTATGGACTCTGAAGTCAGACAAACTTAGTTTAAGTCCTGAGTTGATTAGTTCTATGACTTTGAACAAAATTAATTCTCTCTAGGTCTCGTCTTTCTAGTTTATGAAATGAGAAGAATAATGTTATCTTCATAAAATTGTTGTATTAAAAGAGATAGAGAATGCAAAGTATTTGGCAAATAGCAGGGCTAGATATGTTTTAGCTAACATTATTATTACTTGCTTTGATTTATTGATTAATAGCCTATGTGTTAAGTAATATGTGTCAGGCTCTTTTTTTTTTTTTCTTTTCTTTTATCTTTTCTTTTTGAGACAGAATCTTGCTTTTGTTGCTCAGGCTGGAGTATAATGGCACTATCTCGGCTCACTGCCACCTCTCCCTCCTGGGTTCAAGCGATTCTCCTGCCTCACCCTCCCGAGTAGCTGGGATTACAGAAGCCTGCCACCGCCCCGCTAATTTTTGTATTTTTAGTAGAAATGGGGTTTCACCATGTTGGCCAGGCTGGTCTTGAACTCCTAACCTCGTGATCGGCCCACCTCGGCCTCCCAAAGTGCTGTGATTACAGGCGTGAGCCACCGCGCCCAGCCGTGTCAGGCTCTTTTCTAAAAGCGAAATGATATGTCTCCTGGACTAGTTGACTAGTTTGTATTAAGCAGGGACCATATCCTATTTTCTTGTCTTCTATCTCAAGTACCTAGCAAGGTAACTTGCACATAGTGCTTAGTAAATATCTATTAGATAAATGAAAGTGTGTTGCTGTTTTCTGAAAAATGAACAGTTTTCCTCCGATCTTATTCTTCCGTACGCAGGGTTCCCCCCTCGCCCCAAGGAGGAGTCACCCTACTGATATTGTATACTGGCTATTGTCCTGTTATTTGCTGAAATCATATCCTTGTTTTACTCCCAAGGAACGCAAAAATCCCAGGAATTCCCCAGGAGTAGGGAATGTGGTCAAAACATGAGACTGAGAATCACCAGCCCAGTTTCATTGCTGACTGTTTCCTTACGCACAGTGCAACCTTGGGCCAATCCTCAATTCCTTCTGTCTTTGAATCTCCATCTGTGAGTTGGGAAGATTTCATGTCATGCCTGCTTCTCAAGAATTTAAAAAGAAGCTTCCAGAAGTCAACACGTTAGAGAGAAATGCAAACTCTTATTCTCTTATCACAAATGATTATTGGGGAAGAAAAATAGAGAAGAGGGGGTAAGACAATCTCATGCCAGTGACTGAAATTTTCCCATATAACGGGTATCTCTCTTTATTTGCTGGAAAATTCTAATCAAGGAAAATATTAAGAAGACAAACCACAACAGATTAAATAAATAGACTCAGGTGTTTCTATGTAACAAGGCATATGCCAATATAAAATCGTCAATACAAAATTTTCAGCATAATATGGTAGAGGAAGCTAATTCATTTTTTATATACTTTGTTGTTGGCTGTTTTTTTTTTTTTTTTTTTTTTGAGTCAGTTTTTTTTTTTTTTTTTGAGTCAGAGTCGTGCTCTGTCATCCAGGCTGGAGTGCAGTGGCAAGATTTCAGCTCACTGCAACCTCTGCCTACCAGGTTCAAGCAACTCTCATGCCTCAGACTCCTGAGTAGCTGAGATGGCAGGTGCCTGCCACCAGGTTTAGCTAATTTTTTTATATTTTTAGTAGAGACAGGGTTTCACCATGTTGGTCAGGCTGCTCTGGAACTCCTGATCTCATGATCCGCCCACCTTGGCCTCCCAAAGTGCTGGGAATACAGACGTGAGCCATCACACCTGGCCGTGTTGGTTATTTTTAAATTCTGACCATCAGATGCAGAGTGAGGTGTATAGGCTGGACACTGTACATTGACCTCCTAAAACTGAGATCTCTGGTTCTCTTCCATATCCCATATTACTTTCCTTGTCACTGGAGTCACAGATGTGTTGTAGAATAGAGAGGAGAGAGCAGAGGGCCTCCTATGATCAGAACGATGGCTACTTAAGAGAGTGATGCACATGTTTAAACATAAAAACCAAGAAGTAGTTGACGGATGGAAGGTCACTTACCGAGTGCTGCTTTCCTGTTGTCTGGCTGTCTGAAATGGGGATACTTGTCCTTGAAACTCCAAATGTCCTTTGTCGAAGACCCTCTTTTGTTGCCAGATCATGACAACCTTTTCACATCACAAATGTTCCAACAAAAAGGAATCAGATACTTTGATTTGATGGAAAAAGTATTCAGACATTAAGATGGACAAAAAAATAGTTTAAGTATGGGAAAATTTTTGTAATGCAGTACTGAGTAGAGCATTCTATATGAAGTGGCATACACAATATAATTTGTATTATCTATTTGTGTACACATACACTTGGAACTTATTGTAAAGGAATAGATACTGATATTAACAGTGACTACTCTGAATTATGAGATGTTTTGCTTTCCTTTTTAATTTGTCACATTTTGGCATGAACATTCATTATGCTTTTGAATCAAAAGTACAATGAGAAATAATAAGGTGATTCTGTTTAAAATGGTGTAATTTTCACTTTAACAGGGTGCAGGTTTTATGGCTGGTGGTAAAATAAGCATGCAATCCCATAAGTTAAAAGTTCTATATTACAGGTCGGGCTTGGTGGCTCACGCCTGTAATCCCAGCACTTTGGGAGGCTGAGGTGGGCAGATCACGAGGTCAGGATATCGAGACCATCCTGGCTAATGCGGTGGAACCCCGACTCTACAAAAAATTAGCCAGGCGTGGTATCGGGCGCCTGTAGTCCCAGCTCCTCGGGAGGCTGAGGCAGGAGAATGGTGTGAACCCAGGAGGCGGAGCTTGCAGTGAGCCTAGATTGCTCCGCTGCACTCCAGCCTGGGTGACAGAGTGAGATTCTGTCTCAAAAAAAGAAAAAAAGTTCTATATTACAGAAGCCTGATAAAAATCAGGTCAAAGGGGTTAGTAACAGATGACAGAGTCAACATTAGATGAGAACTCATTGTTTTACCTCTAAGACCAGAATGATTATAAAACCTAGAATAGATCTTAGCACTCAACTAGACTTAACTCCCTAATTTACAGATGAGGAAACTGAATCTTAGGGAAGTAAAGTGATTTTCCTAAGTTCTGGAAGTGAGATACCAGCCATCTAAGCTTTCTAGACCACAGACCATTCCTTTTTCCCTCCCTGGCCTCTGAAATCACCTAGTTCTGGCCCTGGTGCTTGTGTACAAATCTGGGTAAGTCTGGGAGATCCTTTCTGATGCAGAGTAATTATAGAGGGTCTATTCTAACCCCATCTAAGGGAACTTTGGAAGATCAAATTATTTCTAAGGCGGTTGCAGGTGTCTGATCCTCTGAAATAAAAAATCTAAGGCCCGGGCTGTGACCTGGACATCTGCCTGAAGCCTCTTTTCTGTGTCAAGGATGACCTGGGGACCAACTGGACTGATACCATTGGACAGTATCTGGAAAAATTCTAGGGACGTATTCTAATTTGGATCATTTCCACCAGTTGTCATGGCAATGTGGCAGTACTGTCTCAAAGTCTGAATCTGACCATTGCCAGAAAGGGCCTTAATTCCTGGCTTATTTATGATATGCTCATTAGAGAAGTCAAAGCACTTGAATGACATTTTCTATCAACAAGTACATACCGAGTGAGCACTGCTCATAAACTCAACATGATGCTGAAAGCTGCAGAACTGCAGAAGGACCACAGGACATGTTTCTGCTCTCAGTGGTGAGTACATTGGACTGAGAGTTGCAGGAGCAGCCTCAGGTTTGCGCCTAACTAGCTCTGTGGCTCTGGGTTTGGGTTCCATCTTTAAAGCAAAGGCGACATTACTATGTAATACATTATTTCAAAGCAGCTAACGGCTGAATTGTAGAGATAAGATGAACACGCATGATTTTTCATCCAAAACAGTATGGAAGAGCATGCTGGGTTGTCTACCTGGTAAGAGAAAGGTCAAAGAGGAGTGGCTTAGGTCAGGTGGTTCTCCACGGGGGGCTGGGGAGGGGAGGTGGGTTTTTTCAGTTAGGCGTAACTTGGATTTGAGGAACAATATTGGGTGGAAGTAAGTCTTGAGCAAGGTTTATGCATTCTCACGGTCAGCATGAGATAAGAGTTCTGAAGCATTTCACGGTGAATGCTGCACTTAGAAGAGGAATTTATTTTAGGGAACTTAGTGTTTAGAAATTCCCTCAACATAAAGAGGAGTTCAGTGAGAGCAGAGTTAGTAGTTTACTGTTTTTCTGATAAGTAAGTGCGTAGGATAAACATTATGTGCCCACTCTGTGCCAGACACTCTTCTAAGTGTTTATTGTTCATTTATTTTTTTGAACCTTCACAAGAATGCTCTAAGTCAGCAAATGGAAGTACCGAGCAATCAGGCAGTTTGTCCCAAGTCTCACAGCTAAGTGAATGGCAGACCCAGGACTGAAACTGATCATTCAGATGCCGCTTTTCTGTATGCTAGTATTTCTAAGAAGATATTTGTAGAAAACATGCCGTTTCTCTCTAAGAGACATTAACACTGGCCCTTCCTGCTCCATTGAAATTATGGATATTTCCACAGACTCCCTGGTCACCCACAATGATTTTGGGGATGGTAGAATTTTCTATATCTTTCATATAAATTAAACTTAACAAGGAGCTATTGCCAAGGCTAAGATCTCAAGAATCTATGGTGGGTTTTAAACCCATCAGCTCTGCCTGTGGAATTCTGCTCACACAATCAAGAATGGGTGGGTCTGAGAGCTGAATTCCAAGTAAAAGCTGGAATGTCCTTATTCCCATTCTGAAGCGCTGGGGGCTCTGGAGGTGCATGTCTACTTCAAAGCTTCCAATACTTTGCCAGTCTTATGTGATACTCAGAGAGGTGAGAATGACTCCACCTCATCATTACCGACAAAAACCATCAATAGCTATTGATCACCTCTATTGGGCCAGATGCCTTGTGCTGGGTGGAATACCGAGACGGGTAGGATAAAACCCCTGCCCTTAAAGTTTAGGCTCCAGAGACAGATAACCGTAATCCAGGGCAACGTCTCCCACGTGTCATAGAACTTGGTATCTCTGATTCTGGATCTGGCCAGTCTGCTTCTTAACCATCTCCTGCATAGTTCTAAGATGAAACAAAGGGAAGGAGGCAGAAGTTCTAGCCAGTCGATGTAACTGTGGCTGCATTTTCCATGCAAAGCCGGTTTGAGTCAAACTAGGCAGAGTTAATCCACCCTGACAATCGGGGAAAGTGGCCAGGCTGACACTGGATAGTTAGAGAGGGTTTTTGAAATGGTATATAATCATCTCTCCATATCCATGGGGGATTGGTTCCAGGACCTCCTGCACAAACCAAAGTCCATGAAAGCTCAAGTCTCTGATATAAAATGGTGTGGTATTTGCACATAACCATCCTCCTGTATACTTTCAATCATCTCTGGGTTACTGTTAATACCTGACACAAGGTAAATGCTATGGAGGTAGTTATTGTACTTTACTGGTTTTTTACTTGTGTTATTTTTTATGGTTGTATTGTTTTTTGTTTTGTTTTGTTTTGTTTTGTTGGTTGGTTGATTGGATTTTGTTGTTGTTGTTGTTGTTTTGAGACACGGGTCTCGCTCTGTCACCCAGGAGTGCGGTGGCGCAGTCGTGGCTCACTGCAGCCTCAACCTCCTGAGCTCAAGCAGTCCTGCTGCTTTGGCTTCCCAAAGCACTAGGATTACAGATGTCAGCCACCACACCCAGTCTGTATTGTTATTTCTTATTGTTTTATTTTCCAAATATTTTTGATGTTGTGAAGGGATGCCAGTTTTGGTGGTGGGTTGGGGGTAGGTCCTGAATTTTCCTAACTGAATTTCCCTATCACTTATTTATTACTGAGTTTGCTACCACTGTCCCTACAATAGAACTGTTCAATGGGGTTCCAGTTGTTGTTGATTTTACTTTTTTAGAACCTCCTTTTCCCTTGGATCTGAAACCAGCACTTCCCTTGCTTTACAGACATAGCAATTCCCGGTCTTTATGGACACATATCCACTCCTCCAGGGTCCAGAGTGCCCTGTATATCATGGCCGTAAAGTATCCGCCCTGACTCCTCTTAGGCTTTGTTTGCAGAAGCCTGTGACTTCTGAACCAAAGTCAGCCTCCAGTCCGAGGCTGGGGCTGGGACAATGACACGTGCTGAATGGAAGAAGTTGGAACTGATTGTTAAATATTTGAACAGCACAGGAAACAGGAAGCAATGAGAAACAAAAGCGCCCTCCAGCTCTGAGTCACAGGACCGTCTCCTCCGGCAGGCCATGTCAACCACAGCCCAGGGTACATGTAATTGGGTTATAGATATTATTTGGCCCAGAGAAAAAGCCGTCTGTCTGAGGATGTTGTATGTCAACCACTTTAGGAAGATAACAGAGCAGCTATCAAAGACCCTCAAACTTCAATTTCAGTCTCAGAGGGTTCTTAACAGGATGCTCTGGTTAGAAATTATTATTTATTTGCAAGGGCTCAGAGTCCACCAGTATAGACTGAAGTGTTACTTTTTACTGGCAATGCTTCATTTTTAAGTTTTGTTCACTATTATTTAAATAATAAATTAAAAATCTTCCATAATTTTGCCATTGGGCCTAACCACTTATATAATCACAATGTACATAAAGTATTGCTTTTACGTTTTTAATTGTGGCAAAATATACATGACATAAAATTTGCCGTTTTAACCATTTTTAAGTGTATGGTTCAGTAGTGTTGAGTATACCCGCATTATTGTGCAACTGACCAATCTCCAGAAATTTTCGTCTTGCAAAACTGAAACTGTATACCCATTAAACAATCACTTCCCGTTTCCCTCTTCCCTCAGACCCTGGAAACCACCATCGTATTTTTATTTCTTTGAAATTGACTATAAAACTTACTTAATATAAATGAAATTACATAGTATTTGTCCTGTGGTGACTGACTTATTTCACTTAGCATAATATCCTCAAGATTCATCCATGTTATAGCAAGGATCAGAATTTCCTTTATTCATCCATTGAGGGACATGTGGGTTGCTTTCATCTTTTAGCTGTTGTGCATCATGCTACTGTGAATTTACATAAAGTTTCCTTTTTTTTGGAGACAGAGTCTCACTCTATCGCCCAAGCTGGAGTGCAGTGGCGTGATCTTGGTTTACCGCAACCTCTGCCTCCCGGGTTCAAGTGATTCTTGTGCCTCAGCCCCTCAAGTAGTTGGGGCTACAGGTGTGCGCCACCACGCCTGGCTAACTTTTGTATTTTTAGTAGAGACAAGGTTTTGTCATGTTGGCCAGGCTGGTCTTGAACTCCTTACCTCAAGTAATCCATCTGCCTCAGCCACCCAAAGTGGTGGGATTACAGGCATGAGCCACCACACCCAGCTCCAATTTACATAAGGTTTTATATTCTACTTTTTTACTTTCTGTTGCAATATCTGTGTGTATATACATATAATATAAATGACATATATTATGTATAACATATAGAATATAAATTACATATTATATATGTAATCTATAAATATAAATTATGTATATATATATAATTTTTTCCAACTTGATATGTAGTCTTCATTATAACCTTTTTAAAATCTGTTTTAAGGGCAACATGACAGTCCTTCAAGCTCATGCACTGAAATAATTTCTACAGTTGGACGTTTGAGATGTTTCTAGTTTTTCTCTAAATCCTATGATAAAAATTTTGTACCTATGATTTCCCTCCCTTCCCCCATATTTTAGCATACCTTTTTAGATAGATTCCTAAGAAGTGAAATTACTGGGTCAAAAGCAACATACATTTTATAACTTCAAAGACAAAAGATAGAAAACCACACTGCTTTCTGAAAGAACGGTGGTTGCCTAGCTACTAACAGTGTATGTGAATTTCCACTCCACCGTACTCACAGCTTATTTATTTATTTTTTACGTTATATGATTAATGGGAGGAAGATGAGTGCTTATTCATTTTTAATAGGCAACACATTGATTATTAATAGTGATGGGCATTTGTGAGGAGACCCCAGACTTGGCCAGCCTGTGAATACTAGCATGGTTACAATAAACTGAAAAAATATATCTATTTGAACTAATATGTATTATCCATATAATGTATGAGTATGTGTTAGAAACATGGCCAAGTGTAGGTAATCTATAAATGATAGCTACTGTTATTGTTGCTCTTATTCTTATGATTGCCCAACATATAATGACTGTTAGTCTATATCTGCTTTCCCAGGCCCTCAGTTTGCCAAAACCTTGATTTCCCAATTTTTGGGAGGCATCCCCACTTAGGTGGCGTCTTGGAACATGCCTGTGAGGCTGCTCTACCCAAGCCCTCTGCCTCTAGCGCCCTCTATTGGACACAGCTGTACTATGCTGGAGGCTGTCAACCCTCAGAGTTCCAACACTGTACTTAGGGTGGAGGGCATGGTGGCAGAATTGTCACCTGAACTCCATAAAGGATGCTGCCTTATGCCCAGAGTCTTGCAAATATCTTTATTAATACAGCTCCTCCATCTTTTGGCCCTAACCTCCTCATTCCCTAGAGGCTCAGGCCACAGGCCCTGCATGTAAGTGGGAGACTGTATGCCATGCTCTCTGTAGGGAGTGGGACAGTGGCACCCCAGAGATGACCATCTCCTAGTCCTGGAAGCTGTGAGTATGTTGCCTTACATGGTAAAAGGGACTTTGCAGACATGATTAAGGATCTTGAGATGGGGAGGTGATCTTGGAATATCTATCTGGGTGGGCCCCAGGTCATCCCGTGAGTCCTCAGAATGAAAGAGGGAGGCAGAAGGTTCAGAGTCAGAGGCAGAGTTGAACATGCATTGCTACTAGCTTTGAAGGTAAACATGGCCAGGAGCCAAGAAATGCAGGAGGCCTCTGGAAGCTGGAAAAGGCAAGGAAACAACCCTCCCCCAGAATCTCCAGAAGGAATGCAGCCCTGCCGACACCTTCATTTTAACCCAGTGTGATGTATTTTGAACTTCTGACCTCCAGAACTGCAATATACTAAATACAGGCTGTTTAAAGCCACCAGTTTGTAGTAATTTGTTATAGTAGAAAACTATAGGAATGAATACTCTCTGCTGATGTCTTTGTTTCTGCTTCCTATTTCTCTCTCTAGGTTTATATTTTAAAACTTGTTCCATCTAGGCCGGGCACTGTGGCTCGTGTCTGTAATCCTAGCACTTTGAGAGGCCAAGGCAGGAGGATCACTTGAGATCAGGAGTTCGAGACCACCCTGGCCAACATGATGAAACCCTGTCTGTACTAAAAATACAAAAATTTGCTGAGCGTGTTGGCACGCACTTGTAATCCCAGCTACTCAGGAGGCTGAGATTAGAGGCTTGCTTGAACCCAGGTGTTGGAGGTTGCAGTGAGCCAAGACCATGCCACTGCATTCCAGTCTGGGTGACAGAGCGAGACTCTGTCTCAAAAATATAAAATAAAATAAAATAAAAAACCCTGTCCTTTTTTTTTTAGCATTAAATCGAAAGTTCCCTAGTTAATTAGGAGGGGCCCACCAGTTCCACAAATAGGAAACCTCTGCACTGCTCTTGCTCATAAATTGTATTTGCTTTTTCATAAATTTTTTATGTTGTTTGAGCCACCCATGGTTTAATGTCAGAATAATATAGATCAATAGAGCCTCTCAAGATCCCAGAATGAGTGACACTTTCTCCTGTAGTTAGCTGTCCAGTCATTTATGCAAGAAATATTGATTGGATGCTACCATGTATCAGGCACTGAGCCAGCATTGCGATGTGAAGACACAGTGCGCAATCTAAGTCTTTACCGAGGCCATAGATGTTGGGGTTCTATGACTTGAGAACAACATGCATTGTTTCTTTTCGGGAAGCTAACTGTGGTACATGGAGCCTCTTTGACTAAGTAGCAAGGAATGGGAACTGCGCACTGGTTCCATCTTGGCTTCCAGTTTGTATTCAGACCCAGGCAAGAGTTAAAGAGTTCGATGATAGATAAGCACAGATGCAAAGCAGTGCAGTCCAGTGCCTCTTTGCTTAGGATAATATCTCCCCTCTCTTTATCCTCTCCAGCCCTGCCTTCCTGCCTTTGACGCAGGGAGCTAAGGGTCTGAATGAACCCTGTTGGAGGTTGCAATTAAATCTTTGTGGACAAAGGGCACACACACGCACACATACACAGCATCCTCAGATAACAGGAGGCAATAAATCCATCAGCACATCCACATTCAGAGAACAGTGTCCCTGCTGTCTTGCTAACAGCTGCCAATACCTCACTGAGCGCCTCACACCAAGATGGGCTCCAAGGTAAGATTTTTCTCTCTCCAGACAAATTTAATCTTTCCTTGTGATTCATGTGTCTCTCAGAGGATTTTGACTGTTAAGTAAAGTTTACTATTGACTTGTTGGCAAATTCCTGGTTTTGTTTGTTTTTGTTTTGGGATTTTGGTGTGTGTGTTTCTCTCTCTTTTTAGTACTTCCTTCATTCGCTATGCCTTTTAGTTTTCTCTGGCTTGTCTTTTATTCTTATCCATACATATGGTAAGTCAATTTGTATTCAGAAATATCTCATTTATACAGAGAAATGAAGGATCTTAAGTAATTGCATGCATTTACTGGTTAAAACTTAACTGAGAGTTTGGTTCACTTAGAACCTTGGTCACATTAATCTGTAGTAGTGAGAGGGTTCTTCCAGCCCTGGGCTTAGAACAGAGTAGCTCAGTGCTTGGGATACTCCCAACATCTGAGGCTGACTATTGAACTCCAGTGATAATCATTTAAAATTATTTACTTCCTTAATTATGAAAGTAGCTCATTATTGAATATTTAGAAATACACAGAAGATGACTGAAGTCATTGATTATAAATAACTGGCATTTGAGTATCCTTCCACTCTCTCAAAAACGTGCCCATATATTTATTTTTAGACATTAGAGATCAAGCTGAAAATACTGTTTAATTTCCCTTTTTTACCTAACATTATAGTAATAGTATTTTCTACGTCACTAAAATTATTTGAAAATATAATTTTTAAGAGCTGCTTAATAATCCATCATTAACATGTTTGACTTTTCTTCAGTAATAAAAATCATTCTGCAATGGGTCATTTTGAGTATAAGTCTTTGGCTACATCTCTGATCTCTCTGATCTTTTTTTTAGGATGGCTTCCTTAGAGTTACTAAGTCAAAGAGTATACAATTTTTAGGGCCCGATAGATTTCATGATGGTAATCTATTTTACAATTTCAATGACTGGTATTGTTGATACCACAACAGAAGCCACATCAAAGAAAACGAAATTCTTCCCAGAAATTCTTTTTACTTGAAGTTTGACAAGGTACTGTGACTTAATGCTGACTAATTGCATGAAATCCCAAATAGAAAACTAATCAGGAAAGTCAGTGTTTTACTTTCACAGATGAAGGCATCTTTCTGAGCAGGGGTTTCTGCTCAAACAAAAGCATGAGAGTGCTTCTAGAACCACAGAGCAAGGGAAAATGGGAGAGGATAAGCCTGCGAGTTGAAAAGCCTGGGGTTTCATCCCAGTTTGACACTATTTGTGCAACCCCAAACAAGTCTCCTAACCTCCAGAGGCTCAGGTTTCTTGTCTATGAGATGAAGGTTGGTCTACACCAGTGTTTCTCAGGGGGCAGCCCAAGTGACACTGTGCCACGTGAAATATTTTAGGGTAGCACCTAGAACATAGACCATACTTTTTTTTTTTTTGCATGCCACATAAAATTACTTTTTGAAATATGATATCAATATCTATGTTGGTTTTAAAATTTTTTTGAGAGATAGGGGTCTTGCTATGTTGTCCAGGCTGGACTCAAACTCCTGGGCTCAAGATATCCTCCTACCTCAGCCTCCCAAGTAACAGAGACTTCAGGCACATGCCACCATACCTGGCAGTATCTCAGTATTTTAAAAGAGTGGATTTAGAGGAAAAGATGAAGTAAATGATAGTACAGGTAGTCCTCAGATATGACATAAACCATCAATGTGATAGGCAAATAAGTGTTGGATGTTTGAAAAACACAGGGTTAAGTGATCTGTAGAGCATCTATTTTTATCTGGATTTATATCTAGGCATTAATTTCCCTTGAATTTAGTAAGCAATTTAGTAAGCTATGCTTACTTGGAAGGCATTCTGGGAACCCGGTGAGTTACATGAGAAGTATGAGAAGTGAACAGTGATACAGACACAGAGATGTTTCCAAATATCATCCTACTACTTGCAACCCTTTGCACTTTTCATTTCAATAGTGAGTTTCATTCACCCGGGCAGACTCCCTCCCCTCTTCTGTAAAGGCTGCAGGAGACCTGTAGCTGTCACAGGACCTTCCCTAAGAGCCTGCAGGGGAAGACTGCCCCAGCCTGGCCCTCGCCATGCTCCGGACTGTTCTGGTCGCTCCCCAACGGTTGCTGAAGGAAGGGAGAGCGTCCCGGCAGCTGGTACTGGTGGTGGTATTCGTCGCTCTGCTCCTGGACAACATGCTGCTTACTGTGGTGGGTACGTTTGGGGGTCTTTGTGCTGAGGGTTAATTTGCTTTGGGCCCCAGCAAGCAGCGTACACCCTGCTTGAGTTCAACAGCGAATCCATCTGAGAATTTTCCTTTTTATGCTCAAAAACACACAGAGGTTGTTGGGTATGGGGGAAAAAAAAACCTACAGAAAATGGAGTCTGAAACTTGTCAAACATAGCTAAAAGACTCAGGAGGTTCAAAAAGAAGGAGGTCCAGAGAGGGTCTGACTGGAGAAGAGGATGGCCTGGAGCCAGAACTGGCTGTGCTTTTCTTCCTCCCCAGACTGTCTCCCCAAGATGCTGATAACTCCAAGTGCCTCTGGGGCAGTGAGCATCTTCTCACAGCGGTACCTTTCCGGCCTCTGCTCTATAAAAATAGCATATTTTATTTGGATATCTGATTTCTTATCAAGACCTTACCTTCCATGTGCTTCTTTCCTTTGGAATCCTGCTTTTTTTTAGTTGTTACTCTCCTAATCATTACATTAAGTTATACCCGTGTATAAACGGGTACTAAAAGGTTTCTCCTCTCGGGTAAAATATTTGGTTTTTTTTTTTTTTTTTTGAGATGGAGTCTCGCTCTGTCACCCAGGCTGGAGTGCAATGGTGCGATCTTGGCTCACTGCAAGCTCCGCCTCCTGGTTTAACGCCATTCTCCTGGCTCAGCCTCCCGCGTAGCTGGACTACCGGCGCCTGCCACCACGCCCAATTCATTTTTTGTTTTGTATTTTTAGTAGAGACGGGGTTTCACCGTGTTAGCCAGGATGGTCTCGATCTCCTGACCTCGTGATCCGCCCTCCTCGGCCTCCTAAAGTGCTGGGATTACAGGCGTGAGCCACCGCGCCAGGCCAAAATATATGCTTTTAAATAAGGATCTTTCTGAGACAAGTTGTTAATCTAATACAATCACTTCTCATTATTCATAGTTCTGTAGTTATAGTTATGCTCTGTAAAGTCACTGCAAACACTGAATTAGTGAATACTGAATCATTGCTCCCAGGGGAAACACACACACACACACACACACACACACACACACACACAATTATAATCTTAAATCTTAAACATCACGGTAAATCCTATTTTCTTTGTAAAAGAGAAAAAGAAGTTCAGAAGTGTTAAGTGACTTGCCCAAGGCCTCTCCACTAACAGGTGCCAGAGTTGGGATTCAAGCCCTGTCCAGGGGTCCCAGAGCTGAGGCTCCTCTGACCAGCCTGCCCTGCCTCCTACCATCCCCTCCTCTGGCCAGGTCTGTGTGAGAGCTGGACATGTCTGCGAAATGTTGTGGTAGCTCAGTGCGTGTTGGTTTGGAGGGTTCCATGTCAATCTAAGTGAGTAGGAGAGTTAGCCAATGTGGAAACCATGAAGAATGAGAACTAATTATATAAGGTCAGAATTTAGCTACTTTAGCTAACAGGATAACTTGGGTAGGCACAGTCTTTTAGTAGCTTTTAAACCATGCCACTCCAGACACCAGCCTTGGGCATAAGGCTGAACCTCGTCATAGTGCCCCTGAACCTAGTAGTGGCAAGATGACATTTGCCCTTATTTCCCATCACCTGTCTTCCTTGACTTTCAGTAGAATTGACATCTGTCCTTAGCCCCTTGGCTTTCAGTGGTAAGATGACATCTGTCCTTAGCCCCCATAACCTGTCCTCTGACTTTCAGTACCAATTGTGCCCACCTTCCTATATGACATGGAGTTCAAAGAAGTCAACTCTTCTCTGCACCTCGGCCCTGCCGGAAGTTCCCCACATGCCCTCGCCTCTCCTCCCTTTTCCACCATCTTCTCCTTCTTCGACAACAACACCATGGCTGTTGAAGAAAGCGTGCCCAGTGGCATAGCATGGATGAATGACACTGCCAGCACCATCCCACCTCCAGCCACTGAAGCCATCTCAGCTCCTAAAAACAACTGCTTGCAAGGCACAGAATTCTTGGAGGAAGAGAATACCCGGGTTGGGATTCTGTTTGCTTCAAAGGCTGTGATGCAACTTCTGGTCAACCCTTTCGTGGGCCCTCTCACCAACAGGTATCTCACTGGGTGTAGGGCCCTGCACGGTACACAGGAGTAGGAGGATTAGAAAAGTATACAAAGGGGGTTGGAAGGGAAAAAGAAGACATACTCACTTGTCTGGTTCCCCAGGGGAGTCAGCTATTTGGAAAGCTCGTTATGCAAAGAATAACTTGTTACTGATGAAACGTCATGGGATCAGATTTTCTTAGTGATATACTGAGTATTGAGTACCGAGAAGAGAACCATGAACAGCAGTGTGCTGTGATGTTATATCAGTGACCTGGAGCGTGGCTTGAATGGGAAAAGGGTATGAACGGGACAGTCCTGTTGTAATCTAGAGCACTGGCTTCCCAGGAGTTGTATTTAGGATTATTCTGATATTTTCAAGAGATATACACTCTACCTATATACTCTACCTAGGCTATCCTTTCTGGAAATGAGAATTTTGGCCCTAACATATGGTTATATTTGCATGTTTGTTTATTTGCTCGTACTCATCCACTATTTCATCTCCACGCTACATTCAGAGGCATGTTTTACCATACTCCCAAATAGCTGCATTTCTGCTCCCACTTACATTTAAAAATGTAGTCCAAGTATATGAGTGCCTGTTGGAATTGTATCTTTTTTTTTCAATTCCCTTTTAGGATTGGATATCATATCCCCATGTTTGCTGGCTTTGTTATCATGTTTCTCTCCACAGTTAGTAAGTAATTTGCTTCCTCTTTTCTTTCCTTCACTGATTACCTTTGATTTTATCAAGTGAATGTGATGTAGATAGCAGGGTAGCCTAGAAAGTAATTAGGCATCTGACTAAGCAGAGTGGGATACTGATTTAAATGCTCTGCTCTTTTTGGTATGCGGACTATAACAGTAGTGACAATTCAGTCTAGTTGGAATTGGTCTATTCTGCTATACAAGAACAGATATTTTATTCCCTTCAGCTGGACATAATGAAAGCTGTTTGAATATGTATGCTATGGTGTGTGTGTGTGTGTGTGTGTGTGTGTGTGTGTGTGTATGTGTTATGTATGTATCAGTAATCTCTTGAGCAAGTTTAATACAAACTTTCCATCTACAAGAAGCAATGATATTATTTCGATATGCCATGGTAAAGGGCAACTAACAAAAAAAATGGAAATTGGACAATAACATCTGGAAAATTCCAAAAAGCCTACTCCTTTTCAGTTAAGGACTTTAAAGGTTAAGCTTAGAAAAGTAAATTTTCTAAAGAAATAAGAAAGAGAAAGACAAATTGTCTATCCAGGATCAGCTAAATGTTTCTAATAAAATGGAGATGGAATAAACACAGTACATGAGAAAAGCAAGTCTGGAAATTGATGCTGAGAGGTAAAGGAAGAAGGAATGAAAAGGGGTTAGCGTTTGCAGGTTAAGGCAGCCTGTGGATCCAGCCTTGGTTCCCGATGGCCCTGCTGATCCTCTGCTCTCCAACAACATACCTCCTTCTCCCCCGAGTTTTTCTTATTACCTTTCTGTTTCTTATCTACTTTCTCTCTTCCTCTTCCTCAGCTTCTCTTCTTTCCCAGCACAGGACTTGATTCCTATCAACCCAATTTTAACAAGAATTTGTTGCATTCTGGGCTGGAAGGCTGCAAAGTGCAAGAACTTGAGGTGTGAGGTTCTCTCTGAGAACTGCATCTTGTTGGTGAAATTTTAGCGGACTTGAAGAAAATGCAGAAATTCAAGTTAGCACTGTTCATGGAACTTCTAGAAGCTCAGCCTATGCTAGGCAGCAAATTTAAAAATAAGATGCCCTATTTCATCAAATGAGGCTTAAGATTTATTCCATACAATTTCATGCAGTGCATGTATAATGCCCAGAGGGCCATAGTCACATAAAGAATGAAAAGACATGATTCCAGGTATCAGAAGTGTATGATGGTTGCCTGGGGAGACATGAGACACACACTGAGAAGTAAGACAATGCGGTGTGCTAGTGGATCTGGGACATTTCAGCAGGATATCTTTGCCTGATTCTCTGCCAAGAACTCATGTTTTAAAAGCTTTACTTTTAAAGTAAACTATATAAGTTAAATAATTATTATTTAACTTATACCAAACTGTATATGTTAAATAATTATTATTTCCATAGGATAGCTGTGTGACTACATGGAGTTGGCCTAATTCTAACCAAAAGAAAATACTTTTGATGTTTAGGGTATCCTTGTAGCATTGTCCAATGTTTCAAAAAAATACTTAAAAGAGAATGTTGATGACCATTACTACCCTTAACCTCTCCATCCACCATGCCTAATGTAATCAAGAGTGAAATGGTGGCCCATGTAAAGGGTCCAAAGTGAAGAAAAAACTGCTTTGGTTTTCCTAAATAGAATGACTGACTCTCCTGGTTTGCCTGGAATTGAGGGGTGTCTTAGTCCATTTAGTATTGCTGTAAAGGAATACCTGAGGCTGGGTCATTTATATTAGAAAGAGGTCTGTGGGCTCATGGTTCTGCAGGCTCTACAAGAAGCATGGCGCCAGTATCTGCTTCTGGTGTGGGCCTCGGGAAGCTTCCACTCACGGTGGAAGGTGAAGGGGAGCTGGCTGTGCAGAGATGAGAGAGGAAGCAAAAGAGAGGAGAGGGAGGTGCCTGCCTTTTTTAAACCACAAGCTCTTGAGAGAACTGTAGAGTGAGAACTCACTCACCACCTAATGAAGGACATTAAACTATTCATGAGGGATCTGCCCCCATGACCCAAACACCTTCCACTGGGCCCCATCTCCAATACTGGGGATCAAATTTCAGCAAGAGATTTGGTGAGGACAAACAACCCATATCCACACTATAGCGAGGGGCTTCCCAGGATGTCAGACTTTCTGTTTTTATGGCGGTATTTTGAGTTTCAGTTTTAAAAACTAGGAAGTTCTGGGCAGACCAAGATGAGTGGGCCACTCTGTTCTCAAAGGACATTGGAAGATTAGACAGAAAAGATTGGAGATAACAAAGCCCGAGAAAAGATGCTGCTGGCCAGGAAAGGAGAGACCAAGAATGTGCATCTTTGGGACACAAGGGGAAGTTCAGTGTGATCATGTCTGTCGGGAAGTAATGGGAGAAGATTAAAAACACAACCAAAGACATCTGTAATGAATGTGCAAAGGGATTACAATTTTTCTGATTCAGACACTTTGAGGAGATTATTCTTACTCTAGGAGACATTATTCTGGAATTGGAGGTGAGATATGTCTGGACTTAACTACCCTGACCAGCAGCACCCTCTGATTTAGTTTTGGTAACATATTCCTGTTGGTTCTCAGTTTCATGGGTGTTCATCCTCAACAGACTGACCCTCTGCAAGGGCAATAACTAGATGCTATTTTTATTTTGCATTTGCTACAGAGTCTAGGAGAGCTGCGTATTCAGTATAATTCAATAAATGCTGATTTTGTCTGGTTAAAAGATCATTCAATATAAGACATAAAGAAGGATCTGATTGTATCACAATATATTATTTTCTACCCAATTCCCATAATCCTCGAAGCACCCCGTTACTGTCACTGTACTCCAGATGACCCTGTAGGACCCAGCAATGGTAAAGACCGGATCTGGGTGTTGCACATGGAGGATCCAGGAGTATGGTCTAAGAACCAGTTTCCAGTTCAGGACACTGAGCTTCATGGACATCCCTCACTTCAGTGGACAGAATGTTGGGTTCTTGGCAAGAGATGTAGAGAGTCAGCCTTCCATCTGCTGTGTGGTGACTTGGTTTATACTTCTGTGGTTTCTCAATTTTCTTGCATTTAAAAAGTGGTTCTGATGGAGGAGTAGGAGATTGAAAAGACAACTCAAAAAACAGGGAACA
Organism: Mandrillus leucophaeus; assembly: GCF_000951045.1. Taxonomy (NCBI): domain Eukaryota; kingdom Metazoa; phylum Chordata; class Mammalia; order Primates; family Cercopithecidae; genus Mandrillus; species Mandrillus leucophaeus. Next base: position 3,597,685 of record NW_012102077.1, on the reverse strand, counting down.
GTCATCATGCTTTATTAAAAACATATGCGTCATGACTCATATCTGCAGTATCATGGGCATGTTCTCTGGCAGCCAGGGAAGCAAAGACAATTTGCTAATGCAGTTATCTTGCTATTCTCTTTGCCCAGTGTTTGCTTTCTCTGGGACCTATACTCTACTCTTTGTGGCCCGAACCCTTCAAGGCATTGGATCTTCATTTTCATCTGTTGCAGGTAACCCTGGCAACTTCATCATGCACACACACATGCACGCATGCACACACACACACATCTCTTACTACCTCAGATCCTATATTCATATGGAGAAATTAAGGAAAATATCATCTGGATAGGTAGAAATTGTGATTCAGAAATAAGGGAATTGGGCTGGGCACAGTGGCTCACACCTGTAACCCCTGCACTTTGGGAGGCCAAGGCAGGAGGATAGCTTGATTCTAGGAGTTTGAGACCAACCTGGGCAACCTGGGCAACATAGTAAGAGCCCTATCTCTATTTAAAAAAGAGAATAAGTTAGCCAGGCATGGTGGTATGCACCTGTGGTCCCAGCTACTTGGGAGGCTAAAGTGGGAGGATGGCTTGAGCCTGCGTGGTCAAGGCTGTGGTGAGCCATGATTGTGCCTCTGCACTTCAGCCTGGGTGACAGAGCTAGACCCTTACTCAAAAATAAAAATAAAAATAAAAATAAAAATAAAGGAATTATAGAATTTCTGACAGGGTCCATAGATCCCTGAGCCTGACCTAACTTCCTCTGTTAATATTCAGGTGCAGCTAGCTCAGGTCAGAACAAGCCTCCAGTAAAACCATGAAGAAGGGCAGGCTTTTATTTAGTGCCACTCAATGGTCCTTTGTCTGTCCCCCTCTTAGTACTTTATAGGAATAATCATGTTAATACTATCGGTAATACCAGTACAGTTTTCACAGTACTGGTGAATACAATATCTAATGCAATCCTATGAAGTTGGTATTTTATGCCATTTTACCCATGACTATGAAAGCCTGAGAGTCCAGCTGCCGTACAGCACTAGCCCACACTCTCTTCCAGGTCCCCAGTGCTTTTCTGTTCTTCCCTGGGCATCCCTGTTAAATAGAATGGTCTCTGTGTGCCTAGGTTTTCCTTTCCCTGACCTGCTCTGTAACCCCTCGTTTAGGGAAACATGCTCAGAAACAAGAAAATGCTATGAAACATGGTATAATCAGACAATGGATTTTCTGTGTTATCCTTCCCAGAGGCCTTGTACTTTCAACAATATTCTGAACAGGAGTGGACAATGTGGGGGTTTGGGGGACTAGGGAGGGCAGTACTTGAAAAATACTATGGGTTAAGTTTTATAAAACCCCTCAAACTGAAACTCTAGCTAAGATTGTCACTGAAGAGATAACAGGGTGGGACCAAGGGCTCTGAGAGGTGGATAGAAGCCCCTGGGGGCCAGTTGCATCTGTCACTCTCTGCACAGGTCTTGGGATGCTGGCCAGTGTCTACACCGATGACCATGAGAGAGGACGAGCCATGGGAATTGCTCTGGGGGGCCTGGCCCTGGGGCTGCTGGGTAAGTGGCACCAGCTGGAGCTCTGGGTTCGGGAGGGTGGGATTCCAGGAAGCAGGTGTTCCCGAGGTGTGGAAGACGAGTATTTTCCTTCCCTCGTTGGCCTCATCCTATTTCAACTCCTTCAGAAATATCACTGAGAAAATGTAAAAGTTCCTTCTCCTTAAGAAGCTGGGAAACACATAAGGGTCAGGGAAAGGTCTGGAAGCCCAACCTGTTGGAGGAAGTGAGCCTCCCCGCATTACAGGCCACTGCCTCGTCTCAGTTCCCATGCACACACCACCAGAGCATGGCTGTTGCCAGATGCTCTGCTAAATCCGTTACAGGCATAATTTCTTTTATTCCTCACCACCAGGAATGAAAGGAGGATTGATTTTCCCCATTATAGAGATGAAAATAAGAAGGGCGAAATAGCCATCCAAGATCACACAGCCAGGAAACGCCGGAGCCAGGATACAGACTCCAACTTTCTGGCCTTGGAAACCCAAGCTCCAAATGATAAAATTACCCTTTCTTTGAGGCTCATCCTTCATACTACTTTACTGACAACTGACATAATTTCACTTATTACATGCCAAGCACAGTGCCAGTACTGTAGGGTGGGCAGCCCCAGGCATAGTTCCTGCCTTCTAGGAGCTCACAAGCGCATCGAAAAGAAAACACCTGAAATCTCTTCCCTGGCCTACACCCCACCCTCTAGCCCCATGGGAAGCACAGGAAACAGCATCCCTGTTATTTGTTAGTATCTATCAAACCAAATGCCCAATCTAAAACCTGTGCATCTTGAAGTCCTTTATCATGTCCCAAGTGAACTCTCAAATGAACAAGCTTGTTAGATCCTCAACAGCCACTCCTGGCTCCTTGTCACTTCTGGGTTAGAATTTGGTAACAGCCCCCTTCTTGTGTACTCCCTCCTTCCACCACGATGCCACCTGAAGAACCTTCCTGAGCCCAGAGTAGGTGGTGTTTCTCCCCTGATGTGTCTCCATAGGCTGCAAAGCCAAGTAGATGACTCATCTGTGTATACAAGGTTCCTGCCTATGCAAGGCTCTACTTTTCTCCTCTCAAATATTCATACTCTGCTAACACCCACTTTCTCCTTTCTTTCTCTAACTACACACTCTTTTCTGACACCTCTGTGTTCTTCACACAAGCTTCTTCCCCTCCAGATACTCTGCACTTGGCAAAGCCCTAGTGGCTGCCTGGATTTCCTGAGACATCAACTGTGCGTTCATTGTATGCAACATTTTCTGTCAAACCTTCACCATGCTTTAATTATTTGGGTCCCTCCCTACACACACACCCCCACACACACCCCCACACACATACATTTCATCCACTAGAAAGTGAGCTTGTTGGAGACAGGGATCATGTCTCCATCTCTGAATTCCCAGAGCCTCTGGTGGAGCTTAGCCCCTAGCAGCCCTTCTGCAAATGCTCACGGTGTAAATGTGGACAGTTCTCACTGGGTAGGACTCACCCTCACCTCTGGAATCTGTGTGTGCTTTGCCTCTCCAGTGGGAGCTCCCTTCGGAAGTGTAATGTATGAGTTTGTTGGGAAGTCTGCACCTTTCCTCATCCTGGCCTTCCTGGCACTACTGGATGGAGGTAAGTCACCATCAGAGCCTCCAGCAGGACACGGCCCAGGTCAGGTTGGGAATGTGTTATGTTGTGGTGTCCGTCTTGACTAAGAATGGGTGGTGTGGACATGCTTTGATGAATCAAGGACTGCCCCACTGTAGAAAAGAGAGAAGAAACTCAGAGTTAAATTTGCACATAATAGGGTGGTAGCACTACAGCTGCTATTGGAACCCCCAGCTATTCAGTAGACACGCTGAACTGTCTCGCCTTCTTTCTTTCTTAGCACTCCAGCTTTGCATCCTACAGCCTTCCAAAGTCTCTCCTGAGGTAAGCAGACGCAAAGCTCTGTTGCTAACAGATATACGGGATGGCTGAATGCAGAAACCCAGGCATGCCTGTCAAGTCATCAGAAGAAAAGTAAAGAGGAATAGAGTCAGGGAAAGTGAGAACTGTGTTTGGATTCTAGGATAGGGCTACATTTCGCATAGTGTGGGGGATAGTGAGGTATTTGGCTTGATGTTGGACAAAGATGGTTGAAAAGCCTTGTGAAGAATCAAAGAAGCCATACAGAATATATAATAATATTATAATATAT
>NW_012102077.1:3569569-3593606 GCF_000951045.1 Mandrillus leucophaeus | reverse complement strand
ATTCTTCACAAGGCTTTTATAACATATACATATAATATATAATATATGTGTATATTATATATGTTATATATATTATATATGGAGATATATATGGAGATCTTCAGATATATATGAATATAGATATGGAGTATATTTATATGTATACACACTCCACATATATATGGAGTGTATATATACTCCACACATATATGGAGTATGTATACATATATATTCATGTATATCTGGAGATTTCCATATATATACACACACACACACACACATATAAAATTATAGCTAGGAGATAATGACATTGGGGACTGAGTATCTGGAGCTGTAACATCATCTCAGAGATGAAGGCTGTGGGGGCCACCTAGACAGCCTCTTCTCCAATAAAAGATATCCTCTGTGAACATCCCTAACTGTCATTCTGTCACAGTTAATAAGTATCAGAGTTGGTACTTGTTTGACTCTAAGCCAGAAATGGCTCTGGAACATCCATATCCCACCACGAAGGAAAAAAAGTAAGAAAGTGCATCAAGTGTAAAAAAGTTTGATCTAAAGGCCTTGACTTTGCATTCCGCAATTCGTCAAGGTATTCCAGAAGTCGCGAGGCACCTCATCATTCTTCAGGGCGTTTCATGCACCAGCAGCTCTGCTTAGTGCGCCATCTATGCTGCATCTTATACATTCCATGAAATAAGTACAATTTTTAGCCTCACTCTACAGATAATGAAATCGAGGGTAAACAGAGAAACATCTGAAAGAATTAGAAACTATGACATAATCAATACTTTTAGAGTGCCAATTCCCCCCAGAGCGACTAGGAGCCTCCCGCAGTCTGTTGAGATGCTGCTGCTCTTTACAAACTGGCTTTAGGAGTAGGATGTCTGGGTCCATGGGAGGGAGGTCATAACCACCACCCATCCAGGACTCCTCAGGGCAAGGAGCATCAAACACCCTCTGCACAGGCTCCCAGGCCTGGAATATGCTTGGGCCCGGCACCCCTCCAGCCCTGGCCAAGGCATAGGGACACTCATCCAGGTGATTCAGCCATTGTTTATTATTAGCTGTGCAGCCATGGTGAATTATTCAGCAAGTAAATCCAGCTTGAGATTCCAGGAAAGTGAGGCACCCACAAATATCTACTTTTCTGAGACAGAGTCTTGCTGTGTCACCCAGGCTGTAGTACAGTGGCACAATCTGGGCTCACTGCAACCTTCGCCTCCTGGGTTCAAGTGATTCTCCTGCCTCAGCCTCCCAGGTAGCTGGGATTACAAGCATGCGCCACCACACCCAGCTAATTTTGGTATTTTTAGTAGAGACGGGACTTCACCATGTTGACTAGGCTGGTCTTGAATTCCTGACCTCAAGTAATCCACCCCCCTCGGTCTCCCAAAGGGCTGAGATTATAGGCATGAACCACTGCACCTGGCCCATTCTCTCTCTTTCTAACAAATATACATTATTATTATTACTAATTTTTTGAGCCAGTTGACAGTAGATTGATTGTATCATTCCCTTACCCCGGATACTTTAGAGCATTTTCCCTAAGAACAGGATTATTTCCTTATGTAATGACAATAGAGCTATCAAATTCAGGAAATTTAACATTGATATAATACTTTAGTCTGATTTGCAATGCCTACTCTGATTGTGTCAATTATCCCGATAATGTCTTCCATGGAAGTTTTTTTTTCTCTAGTTCACGGTCCAGTCCAGGACTGCATAAGACATTTGTGCATCACACCTCTCTAGCCTCTTTTAATCTGGAAAAGTTCTCAGCCTTTATCTTTCATGACACTGACATTTGTGAAGACTACAATTATCTATAGGGCATTCCTAAATTTGGTTTGTCTGATGTTTCTTCATGATACCGTGGCCTTCTGAGGGTCATGTCTGGAGGTATTTAATGCCCATCACCTCTCAGTGGTGATGTCCATTTTGATCACTGGGTCAAGGTGTCGTCTGGGTGTCTTGTGTAGTTATTACTTCTTCACCTTGTAACTAATAAATAACTTGTGGGAGACATTGTAAAGTCATATAAATCTCCTATTCCTCCTTAAATTTCCTTTCTGCCTATATTTGTTATCCATTGATGATTCTTGACTGACCTAGCCTTTACTATAATGTTTACAAAATACTGGTTTTTCTAGGTTACCAATTCGTCCAAATCATCAGTTGGCACTTTGCTGTAAGGAATAGCCATTCCTCCAAGGCAGGCGGATCACTTGAGACCAGGAGTTTGACACCAGCCTGGCCGACATGGCAAAACTCTGTCTCTACTAAAAGTACAAAAAAAAAAAAAAAATTAGCTGGGCATGGTGGTGCGCACCTGTAATCCCAGCTACTCAGGAGGCTAAGGCAGGAGAATCCCTTGAACCTGGGAGGCGGAGGTTGCAGTAAGCCACTGCACTCCAGCCTGGGTGACAAAGTAAGACTCTGTCTCAAAAAAACCCCTAAAAAACAAAAAAAGAATAGACATTCTTTTCTTATTGCCTTTATGCATATATATTTATAAATATTAATACCTAAATAGGTATATGATAATTTTATGTACATGTGATTATGTTCAGAAAAAACTTAAAAAAAATTTATCTGATTATTATCAGTGTAGAATCATGGAGTCCTATTTTTGTAGCTCATCACTCTCCTTATTTATTTACTTATTTAATTTTTTTTTTGGAGACAGGGCCTCTTTCTGTGACTGAGGCTGGAGTGTAGAGGTGTGATCATGGCTCACTATAGCCTCCAACTCTTGGGTTCAAGTGACCCTCTTGCCTCAGTGTCTTGAGTAGCTGAGACTACATAGGCATGCTACCACACCCAGCTTATTTTTAACTTTTTATAGAGATGGAGTCTCCCTGTGTTGCCCAGACTCGCCTTGAACTCCTGGCCTCCAGTCCTTAATTGTTTTGATGCTCAAATTGTCTTAGATTTGACAAGTCAAAGCCCCTTAACTGGTTGCTGTGTCATTTTAACATACCTTCATTGTTTTTTGAGTAATGTTTTACTTTTTGATACAAAAATATGTCCTACGTTCATCTTGTACTTTCCCTGCCTCAGCCCTGAAATCATTTTGCCAAGGAGCCCAGGTTCTTATTAGTATGAATGGTGTTTAGAAACCAAACTATGAGGCCAGGCACAGTGGCTCACTCCTGTAATCCCAGCACTTTGGGAGGCCGAGGCAGGCAGATCATGAGGTCGGGAGATCGAGACCATCCTGGCTAACACAGTGAAACACCATCTCTACTAAAAATATTTTTAAAATGAGCCAGGCGTGGTGGTGGGTGCCTGTAGTCCCTGCTACTCGGGAGGCTGAGGCAGGAGAATGGTGAGAACCTGGGAGAAGGAGCTTGCAGTGAGCCAAGATCACGCCACTGCACTCCAGCCTAGGTGTCAGAGCAAGACTCCGTCTCAAAAAAAAAAAAGAAGAAACCAAACTATGGGCACTCGATGTGCTCTTTGCCATTGGGGTCACTTTGTTTCCCTGCCGTCTTAATGACGGAGCTAATACACACACATGAGTTCGTACTGAGACCTCCACTTCCAGCCCAACTTCGCGGGATTTTTCCCTGCTTGCCCCATTCCGTACAAGTATTCTTCTTTCAAGGTAAGAAATTTGTCTCCCCCTATTATACAAATAGGTAAATACCTATTATACAAATAGACAAAAACATTTATCTATTTGTATACTTGTATACTTACCCATGCTATTACAAAAAACAAAAAACAAACCTACCAAGAAATATTCAAGATTTTTTCAGTTCTTTCTCCCTTAAACTTAGTGAATATAGCCAAATACTACATCTAGAAATTACCGTACTTGCATTGGTTCTTTTTTCCACCTTTAGTGTGATTATATAATGCATAACGCATTTGAAATTCGTTTGCATCCATTTGTGGGTTTTTTTTTCTTTTTTGGCATTTAGTTTTAGTTTTTTTCCTCCATTCTGGCTAATTATATTAATCTGTTCAAGCTGTCAGAACAAAATACTACAGATTGGGTAACTTAAACAACACATATTTATTTTCTCATGACTCTGGAGGCTGAATGTCCGCAGTCAAAGTACTATTGAGGATTGGTTTCTGGTGAGGCCTCTCTTCCTGGCTTGCAGACAGCCACCTTCTCAGGTGTCTTCACATGACCTTTACTCAGTGTGTGTGCACAGAGAAAGAGAGCCCTGATGCCCCTTTCTCTTTTAATAAGGACAACAGTTTTGCAGATTAGAGCCCCCACTCTCATGACTTCATTTAACCTTAATTACCTCCCTAAAGATGCTGTCTCCAAACACAATCATATTAGGGGTTAGGACTTCAACATACTAATTTGACCAAGGTGGGGCTCAATTCATCCCAAAACACTAAAATAGTTTTATTTTTTGAATATATAAAACATTACCACCTAAAAGTCAAAATTATTCAAAAAGGTATACTCAGAAAGCATCAATCCTTCCAGTCTTTCTAACCCTTCCCCTTCCCCACCCCTACCACGCGTAGGTAACCAATCTTAATGCCCTCCAGTTTGTCTTTCCTATGTCTTTGTGTTTTTGCCTCAAAATAAATAGCTTATGTGTTTTCTTATTTTTCCCTTTTCTCTTACATGAAAGGCAGTACACTGTGTATTCTTTTTTGCATCCTCCTTTTTTTCTCAATAATATGTCCTGAAAATTACTCTACTAATTAATAGAATCTTTCCTCATTATTTTACACCTGTGTGATACACACACACACACACACACACAATTGTGTATGTGTACACAATGGTACACAATTGTGTGTGCACCATATTTTATTCCATCTCCTGTGTTTAGGTAGTTTTCAGTATTTTGTAGTTACAAATAGTGCTGTAATTTACATGTGTGCATTTTTATAATGTCAGCATTCATCTTTAGAGTCAATTCCTAGAAGTGGGAATGTTGGGTCAAAGGGTTTATTGGACTTTTAAATGTATATTTTAATGATTTACATCAGTTTCTTTAGTTTGAATAATAATGGGGTGAGAGAATGATCTTTTTAGTTTTAGAATCTCTAAATTTCTCAATCCACTATTGTGTGTGTGCAGAGAGGGTTATCATACCAAAATGATCAAATCTATTACAAGACAGAATGTAGTAAACACCGTGAAGAATTAGGACATAGTGTTCAGGATGTTTGAAAGAGAGAGAAGCCCCAGCTACTGAGTTAGGGAGCACTCTGGAAAAGAAGGAGCCATTTAAGCTTGACTTTAAAGAGTGGGTAGACCTTGGAACTATGGAGAAGCAAAGGATGTGTAGTTCAGGCAAAGGTAATAACGATGGCTGAGGGACTGCTGGGATGCATGGAAGGAGGGTGGGGTGACCAAGTTTAGATGAGAGTGTGTCTTGATGAGAGTGGGTACTGCATGTTTAGGCTGCATTTTAACTCTGCTTCTTCTATCTTAGTCCAGTGTGGCTCAAAATTATCAGAATTAATTCAGAAATCTTGAGAGGCTTTCTGAGTTATGGGCTTCTGTGCTTGCTTTTGGGATTCGGTGCTCTGCCTGTGGTTCTCCCAGGACAAGCATTAGTACCAGGGAGATCTAGTGGAAACCATGAGTCCAGACACCTATGTCCAACCCTAATCTTGCTACCAGTTCACTCTGACCTTGTTGATGGTCATGTGAAGGCAGGAATCACAGCTGGAATATATTGCTTCTCAATCTGTGACTACTACAGTGCCTACCTTGCGCACAGGAGGGGCCCTGCCTCCAGCTCCTCTGTGGCATCAGACAAGTCACTTTCTCTCCCTGCGCTGGGATTCCTGGTCTTTGCAGTAAAGGAGCTGCTATAGATGGTCTCTAAACCCCTAATTGCATCTTCTCAGATTCTGTGAAAATAGGAGAGATGTATGCACTGTACAAATGGACATTTTTTGTCATCCATGTTCTCAGAGTGCCAAGGGGACTTCACTCTTTATGCTTCTCAAAGACCCTTACATCCTGGTGGCTGCAGGTAAGCTGGCGATGACCTCCCATTGGGCGGGGAGTGTCTGGGCTTCAGGCAGCCACGGCTGCTCACAGAATGGTCTCCCCAGGGTCCATCTGCTTTGCCAACATGGGAGTGGCCATCCTGGAGCCCACACTGCCCATCTGGATGATGCAGACCATGTGCTCCCCCAAGTGGCAGCTGGGTAAGTGCCCTCAGCCCCGCTCAGGGCCTGGTAGGAGGAGGTGGGTGCCACGAGTCCTTTTGCTCAGTGTTACATGGGGACAATGTGCTTCCTTTGTAGAATGACCTCCCATGTCCACACCCATGAATCAAGCCCAAGCGGGTGTGCCGTCCCTCAAAGAAGCAGTCTGAGAAAGGGGAGGGTGGGAGAGGATGAAAGGGGCTATGGAGAGGTCACATACCTAGCTGTGTAGTAGAATGATTAATGATTTCCAGTCCAAAGATTCAGGTTTTGGTTTCAGCTTCTTTGATTTTCTATGAAAACTTGTGCAAATACTTTAAACTCTCTGAGCATCACTTTTCTCATTGCTAAAATGAGCATCAAAATACTATCTAGTTCAAGGGAAATAGGATGAATAAATGACATACGAGGTGAAAATGCTTTGTTCCATGTACAATATTCATGTGCACCGTTACCATCCACATTTTTCTCCCTTCAGCTCCTCATCCTCAAGACTATCATTTGGTTATTATTATTATTTTTTTACCTCTATAAAGGTGCTTATGTAGCACTCACTTAGGAAAAGCTATGGGCCTAGGAGAAAGGGTTCCAGCTTCCTTCGTTCATGCAGAGACTTAGAGAGGAGCTTAGGGATGAGGCTCTAGCCCTTCCCAGAAACCCTGAGGAAAGAGGATGGGGAAGGCTACGTGCAAATTGCTCCATCACTGCCAGGAGGAGAGGCTTACGGGGCCAGAAGGGAAGCTGATAAGAACCTGATATAGTTCAGCATGCAATAAAAAGCACTAAATCTAATTTTGGGGGGGGACAATTCTAAGCAAGACTCCCAGCTGCACTCCTAGTGCCAAATTGAATTTTTATGGGTTGCAAGTGCTTTTGACCATGACGATTAATTGAGTTAGTCGGTGTTCAGTGCAGATAATGCATCCCCTGCCCTAAGGCTCTGGCCTCTCAGGCTCTCCATACTGGTGAGCAGCTGCAACACAGAGTAGCTCCTCCCCAGCAGCCTAGGCACCAGCCTCAGTTGCCACTTACCAATTACTCATTTACCAGTCACTCAGTTACCACCATCTTTTATAGCTTCCTCAATGCTACGTGGTCTGTAAAGTCTGACATCAAAGATTATCCAACAACTACATCAGAATCACCTAGAGAGCTTGTTAAAACTCTGATTGCTGGGAGACAGTGAGCAATTCAGTCAAAAGACAGTGAGCAATTCAGTCAAAACAAGTTTTCATCCCTAGTAAGTTTCCAGGTGATGCTGATGTAGCTGGTCAGTGATCACACCTAGAAAATTGCTGCTGTACATGAAGAGTACCCCTCGAGGGTGTTGGGAGGAACAAAAGAGTCCACGCTTTTGAAAGTAATGTGTAGTCTGCCTCTGAGTGCTTGCTGTGTGGCCCACCGTATGCTAGGTAGCTTCACCAAGGGGAGGAAATAGCTCAGATCCACCCAGGTTTGAATCCTGACCACGCCACTTCCTGACTGTGACCTTGGAAAAGTTATTTAACCTCTTTGACCTCTGATGTGGTCTGAGTGTGTCCCCCAAAATTTCTATGTTGGAAACTGAATCCCCGATGCAACAGTCTTGAGAGGTGGGACCTTTGAGAGATGATGAGGTCATGGGAGCACCCTCATGAATGGGTGAAGACCATTATCATGGGATTGCATTTGTTATAATAAAAGGGAAGTTCAGTACCCTTTGCCTCTCTCTTGTGGGTGCTGTCTCTACATGTGATCCCCTTTGGCCATGTTGTGATCCAGCAACCAGGCACTCCCCAGATGGCCAAACAGATGCTGGAGGCTTGCCCTTGAATGTCTCAGCCTCCAGAACCCTGAGCCAAATAAATCTCTTTTCTTTATAAATCACACACTCCGGTATTCTGTTATATTATAGAGGAAGAAAATGGACTAAGACAGAAAATGGGTACTGAGAAACAGGGCTGCTGCTATAACAAATGCTGGAAAATTTAGAAGCAGCTTTGGAACTGGGAAATTGGTAGAGGCTGGAATAATGTGGAGGAGCAGGCTAGAAAGAGCCTGTATTGCTGTGATTAAGGCATTAAGGGTGATTCTGGTGAGGGCTCAGAAGAAGAGGAGAGCTATAGAGAAAGACTGAATCTTTTTAGACATTGGTTAAGAGGTTGTGACCAGAACGTTGATAGAAATATGGACAGTAAACGTCATTCTGACAAGGTCTCAGATAGAAATGAGGAACAAGGTATTGGACACTAGCGTAAAGGCCATCCTTGTTATACAGTTAAACAGTTACAAAAAACTTGGGGGACTTGTATCCATAGCTTAGGACTTTATGGAATGAAGAACTTAGAGGCAATAAACTAGGATAACTGGCAGAAGAAATATCTAAGCAGCAAAGCTTCAGGCTGCATGTGGCTGTTTTAACTGCATATATAGTGACATGTGAGAGCAAATAAATGATTTAAAGGTGAAATTTATGATTAAAAGAGAAGCAAAACAGGAAGACTTGAAAAATTTGCTGCCTGGCCTTGGAAAGAAGGAAAAGGCATGTTTAGGAGAGCACACCAAGAGTGTGGCCAAGCAACCTAAAGCAATTAGTATGGATAAAAGGGAGCCAGGTACCGTTTATTAACATTGTGGGAGAAAGACCCCAAAGGCATTTTAGAGATCTTTGGAACTGTGCCTCCCATTACTGGCCCAGAGATCTAGGAGGGCAGAATGGTTTGGGAATAAGCCTGGGGCATCCTCCATGGGCTCACGGCCCAGGACCACCTTGGGACTCTGCTCTCTGCGTTTCAGTGCAGTGCCCCTCAACTGTGCCAGCCATGGCTCAAGTGGGCCCAGAAGTGGCCTGGCCTCCCACTCTGGAGGGTGGAAGTGGTAAGCCTTGGTGGTGTCTATGTGGTGCAAATTTTGCACTTGTACAGAATGCAAGAGCTATGGGTGCATGACTTCTTCCACCTAAATTTCAAAAGATGTCATGGACAGCCACTTCCAAGATCACAGAACTGTAGGGGCACCAGCATGGTGGCCTGCAAGCATAAGACTCCAACCCATGATGGCTGCTGGGTGGACTGAGTCCAAAAAGACCATAGGGGTGGGGCTGCCTGATGCCTTGGGGGTCCAATCTCCACTGCAGTGTGCCCAGGATTTTGGACATGGAGTCAAAGGTGATTATTCTCCAGCTTTAAGACTTAATATTGTTTTCCATTTTGGGTTTTGGACTTTCATGGGACCTGTTACCCCTTTCTTCTTCCCTGTTACTTGCTTTTGAAATGGGAATGTCTGTTCTATCCTTGTCCCACCACTGTTTTTGAAAGTAGATAAATTATCCCTTGGTATCCATAAGAGATTGGTTCCAGGACTCCTAATGGCTACCAAACTCCAAGAATGTTCAAGTCCCTTACATAAAATGGCATCGTATTTGCATTTAATCTACACACATCCTTCCATGTACTATAATCATCTCTATCATGCCATGTAAATAGTTGGTATACTGTATTTTTTCTTGTTTGTTTTATTCTTATCGTTGTATTGTTATTTTTATTTTTTTTCTCAACATTTTTGATCTGAGGTTGGTTGAATCCAAGGATGTGAAACCTGCAAATACAAAGGGCCAAGTATAATTTGTTTTGATTTCACAGACTCACAGCTGGAGGGCATTTGCCTCAGGATTAATCATACCTTGAATCTCACCCATATCTAATTTAGACAAGACTCTGGATTTTGGACTTTTGAGTTTATACTGGAACCACTTAAGACTTCTTAAACTATTGGGATGGAATGAATGCATTTTGCATTGTGAGAAGGACACGAATTTTGGGGGTCAGGGGTAGAATGCTATGTCTTCCAAAATTTGTGTGTTGGAAACTTAATCCCCAGTGCAACAGTGTTGAGAGGTGGAACCTTTAGTAGGCGATGAAGCCCTAGGGGCACCATCTTTATGAGTAGATAAAAACAATTATCACAGGAATGGGTTAGTTACAAAAGGGGAGAGTTTGGCCCCTTTTTCCTTTCTGTCTCAAATGCCCTTTCTCCATGTGATACCCTTTGGCCGTATGATGACCCAACAAGAGGTCCCTCACCAGATGGCCAAGCAGATGCTGGTGCCATGCCCTGGCACTTCCCAGCTTCCAGCACTGTGATCCAAATACATCTTTTTTCTTTACGAATTACCCAATCTGTGGTAATATGTTACAGCAGCAAAAATAAAGCAGACTAAGATAAACTCCAGTTTTTTAATTTATAAAAATGTAGATTTTTTTAGGGTCATTTTGATCTGGGATCCTACATGGATTAGCCCAGTGTGTGGAATACAGGATACTGTCAGTAAATAAAAAATTCTTTGTACAATTTTAATAATTATTTTAGTTTAAACCATTTTGGTAGTCACAAAATGTGTAATCCCTCATCCCTTAAAGATTCACTGTTAAAAACAGATGTGGATCCATAGATACATATTCTGGAGCATCTATTTTGCACAAAGTACTGCTAAAATGTAAGCTATAATCAGATCCTAAAGAACAAGCAACATGGATTGAGAAAAATCTGATTCAGGAAATTTCACACCATTTAAAATGATGTCAAGAAGCTGTATCCAGGAGGCTGTAGGCTTCCTAGAGGTGCTTACTTCCACATACTAGATAAACAATTGAGTCGTTTTAATTTTTTTAAGCAATTAAATATAAACGAATGGGTACAGTTTGCAACCGATTGCCACCTGTCCAGATAGCCTACACAAATACACTAAGGTGTGTTTACTTCTACTCCATAGAAGAGAATATTAAAAGCAAACAAGTTCTCAGCCAATAACTGGTCGATTGTTGACTTTTAATTTAATTGTAATTGCCATGGTATTTTTTGTTAGGCTGCATTGTTTTCTCTAGGTGCAGAGAGGGATTAAAAGGGCTGGAGAGATCCAGAGAAACTCACTCTGCTGATCTCAAGCAGTCCCTTATACCGGAGCCATCTGTGCTACCACACTGGGGATGTGGTGTAGTGGAAACACCTGGAGTTAGAGTGCGAAGGCCTGGACTCCAGTCCTGACACTGTCACTCACCAGTTATGATGATAATAATCAAGACCAGCGCTTGTAGGGCCCTTACTCTGCGACAGGCACTATGCAAAATGCTTGATATGCACTATTTCATTTAAACCTCACAACTGGCCTGTCTGTTATGGCCAGTAGAAATTATGATTATCCCCGTATTTCAGAGATTTCTTTTTTTTTCTTTTCTTTCTTTCTTTTTTTCTTTTTCTTTTCTTTTTTTTTCTTTCTTTCTTTTTTTTTTTTTGCAGTTGTAAGATTTCAGAGTGAAAACAGAGCTCCCGTATAATGGGAGGGGACCCAAAGGCGGTTGCCACTGATAGCTGGAATGCCTGGGTTTATATCCCGATCATTGTCCCTCCCCCTGTACTCTCAGGTGATAGATGATTTGATTATTTCTTTATCTCCTGCTTTTAGCCTAACCGGTATTTTAGTGAGCTCTCTTTACTATCTGATTGGTCAGGTGTGAGCTGAGTTACAAGCCCCGTGTTTAAAGGTGGATGCAGTCACCTTCCCCAGCTAGGCTTAGAAATTCTTCCCCACCTTCCAGCTAGGCTTAGAAATTCTTAGCCAGCCTAGGAAATCTAGCAAGTCCTGTCTCTCAGTTCCCCCTCTGAACGGAAAAACCCAGGTGCTGTTGGGGAGGTTGACCAACGACCACTCTAACTGCTTCCTGCTGAATTGGGGCGTACTGGGGTCATGCAGTTGAGATTTCCTCAGGAGGGATGCTTTTGACGTCATCAACATGGGAGCATGGGCTAGCAGGCCGGTCCAGGGGTCCGCGGTAGATCTTAGTCATGGACTGCATCTGGGGCTCCATTTGAAGAACCATTTGTAGTTTTACAGCTTCGATTCTGGAAGAGACAAACTTAACAAGGAGGTTAAAGATACAGGAATTGAAATGTATGGCCTAAAGTGCAGGGGGAGGCATATCCAACAGTTAGTAGGATTTTGACCAAGATTTCATCGAGCTCTATGAGGGTGGTATTAAATCGGCTTACCAGGCAAGTATGGGTACGGAGGGTCTTCAAAGGCAAACAAGAATTGAGAGTCAGGATGTACAGGGATGTAGAAAAAGACTTCCTTAAGGTCCAGGACTGTTAACCACTCTGCTTCCTCTGGTATTTGGGAAAGCAGAGTATAAGGGTTAGGCACAGCTGGGTATAGAGGGACAACAGCCTCACTGATAATCCTGAGATCTTGCACTAACCTCCACTGTCCGTTGGGTTTCTGTACTCCTAAAATTGGAGTATTGCAGGGGCTATTGCATGGTTTTACTAGGCCTTGGGCTTTTAGGCCCTTAACAATCTTTTGGAGTCCTTGTTGGGCCTCGGGTCCAAGGGGGTACTGCCTTTGGTAGGGAAAGGAGGCAGAATCCTTTAGTTTAACTTTAGCATTCTTCACTCGTCCATATTGTCCTGTTGCCCAGACTTCAGGATTAATTCCTTCCTCAAGTAGGGGACAACAAACGGGTGTTCCCTTTCCTATGTTCAGGTGTATAATGGCCCCTGCTTTTGCTAGAATGTCTCTCCCTAACAAAGGAGTGGGGCTTTCAGGCATAATTAGAAAGGCATGTGAAAAGAGTAAAGTTCCCCAGTGACAACTCAGTGGCTGAGACAAGTAGCTAGTGACTGCCTGTCCTAGGACCTCTTGGATACTGACAGATCTGAAGGACAGTTGTCCGGGACAGGAAAGTAAGACTAAGAAGGCTTCACCAGTGTCCAGCAGACAGTTAACCTCCTGGCCCTCAATGGTCAAGCATACCCGGGGCTCTGTGAGGGAGATGGCATGGGCTGGCGCTTGCCCCGGGCACCCTCAGTCCTGCTGCTGGATCACCTGGTTAGTGGCTTCTGACTCAGAGGACCTTTGTCCCCTGGGGCAGTGGGCGTTCCCAGTGACTACCTTGACATAAGGGGCATGGACGAGGGTGTGGCTTATTTCTATTCGGACAACCTTTTTTAAAGTGTCCTTGTAGACGGCACTGGAAGCAAGCCCTATTAGGCATTCGATTTGCCCAGCTTTTCCCTTTTCCAGAACCTCCAAAGTCTGCTTGCCTGAGGGCCATGACTGAAGCGGTGGCCTTCTTTTTATCCCGTTTGTCCCGTTCTGCCTGCTCCTCCTGATCTCTCTTATGAAAAACCGAGGTTGCCAAGTACAGTAGGGTTTCTAAGTTTTGCTCTGGGCCTAAGGTGGACTTTTGAAGTTTGTTTCTAATGTCTGCAGCTGACTGAGTGATAAACTCATTCTTTAAGATTTGTTGGCCTTCAACAGAGTCAGGTGACAGAGAGGTGTGCTTCCTCAATGCCTCCCTTAGTCTCTCCAGAAAGGCAGTAGGATTTTCTTCCTTTCCCTGTGTTATAGTGGACATCATTGAATAATTTATAGACTTCTTCCTAGTTTTCCTTAGTCCTTCTAGCACGCAAGTTAGTAAATGTCTGCGGCACCAATCTTCATGTTCTGATTCTGCATCCCAGTGAGGGTCTACACTGGGAACTGCCTGCTGGCCTGTGGGGAATGGTTCTCATTCCTCTGTTGTCATCCTATCGTTGACCTGACTGAGATACCAGAGATCGCCAAACTCTCAGGCTGCAGTTATGGTGGCACTTCTCTCATTTGGGGTTAGTGTCTGATCCAGCAGTAACATTATACCTCTCCAGAATACATCTTAGGGGCGTTTTTGCCTTGGGGAGAAACGTTTCCCATCTGAGAAAAGAACACAGGGATGCCAGCACCCGTAGTCATTTTCCAGTGAGCATTAGTCCTGGAGCATCCTCTATGGTCCTAATGCTTATTCCTTCCCAGGATGCGGAACCCCCCGTGGACCTCTGCTTATCGGATTAGTTACTCTCACCCATGTAGCAGTCCTGCACCTGTTTTCAAACCTTTCTTGAACACAAAGAAAGGGGTCCAGGTTGCCGGATTCTAGTGGTCCTTTACCAGCGTGCCCAACGCTGGCTTTGCGCTCAGGGATGAGTTCTAGCGCTGGGCTGGGCAACCCAGTTCCCCATCAAAATGCATACCCATAAACAACAGGTCTTATGCAAATTCATTTCAGAGAGGGTGTAGGTAACCTTTTGAGTCAGGATTGAGATAGTTTTTGCCCACTAGGGCCTTTGTCCTTCTTTTCCTTTGTAGGAATATGCCCTAATTATCGATCTTAAACTTTTGGTTGCCCTGGATTAAGTCCTTTTGGGTATGAAATATGAGAGATGGATCCTGTTTATCCTATGTGCCTTTTTCCTACAAGAAGGAGAGCGAGGAGAAAAAGATAGGCTTGCTGGTTTTTTAAGTACTTTAAGGCATGGCTGAGTGCAAACAGCTAGAACCTTTGAGCAGACCAATTATTAGGCAATTTTCGTAGCTACTTCTACAGGAGTTTCCTTATCAATTACTGAATACCCATTATGATTTTTTTCTCTCAATCACCCAAGAGTTTCCTTATCAATTACTGAATACCTGTTATGGTTTTTTCCCTCAATCGCCCGGGAGGAACCATCTATCCTCCTATCCTGAAGGGAGTTCCTCCTAGGTCTGGTCGGACCTTTGTGTGGTAATTAAGATTTAAATCCCCTGTTAGGAAATCTGCTGGGTTAAGGAAATTTTCAGTGGTGAATGTTAAATCATCTTTTTTAAAACAGAATAGCCCCATACTTTAAGATTTTTTAGTTAGTAAGCTACCTTTTTTTTTTTTTTTTGGACTTAGGATAGTTATGAACTGGTGAGGTATGCTCACAATGAGGTTTCCTCCGAAAGTTATTTTTCTACTTTCTTCCGTTAGCAAAGCAGTTGACGCTACAGATTGAATGCATTTGGGCCATCCCTTTATTTTTACTCAATTCGCTTTCATGTTGTTGCAGTTCCAATTGTTAAAGTACTGGGTCATCAGTTCTGAGGCCCTGGTCAAGGAGCCAAGGCTTGGAGATTGTATTGCACAGGGCGGGTAAGCTGGGTAGAAATTGGGGGAGGAGAGCATCTTACACAATGGCAGAGCAATCCTCCTAGCCATTTACAGACTTGAGGCCCTGGCAAGGGTGGTGGGGAACGGGTCCCACGTAACTGCCCATGTTGAGAGCTGTATACCTAAATTGGGAGGGAAACCAGGGGCAAGACTCCCTGGGTTCATAGCCTTGGTGCCTAAGGATGCAGTGTAGAGCTTCCTTAGATCCCCTTTGGAGATACAACTTGCTCTAATACTTGGGAGAGGAAGTGAAAGTGTGCAGCATTAGTATCTAGGAGGTACTTCACGCCTTCACAGCCTT
Organism: Mandrillus leucophaeus; assembly: GCF_000951045.1. Taxonomy (NCBI): domain Eukaryota; kingdom Metazoa; phylum Chordata; class Mammalia; order Primates; family Cercopithecidae; genus Mandrillus; species Mandrillus leucophaeus. The sequence goes on along the minus strand of NW_012102077.1, from coordinate 3,578,198 downwards.
CTCTCTAATTATGGTTGGAGCATCCCAGCCCTGATCAAAGGCCAGACTCCTCTTATCCATTCCATCTCCCCTCACCTACTTCATTGGCTACTCCTCATCACCTGTGCTATCTCTGCCTTCTGTGCTAACGTTTAAAGATAGGAGTCCCCCAAGGCTCAGTCCTTGGATCTCTATTCTTTATTTATTCTTTCATTGGCAATCCCATCCATTCGCTTGACTTTAAGAACCATGTGTAAACCAATGTCTCAAATTTCTCTCTCCTTGGAGCTCTAGATTTGTATGTCTTACTGCCTACAGCTCTGCTTGGATATCTAACAGTCACTTCAAACCTCTCGTGTTCCCCCCATGCTCTTGCTTTTCCACCAGTCTTCCCTATCTCCAGCTACCCAATTGATTAACATAAAAACCTAGGTTATCCCTGATTTCTCACTTCGCCTCATCACTCCTGCTACATCTGTACCCAATCCAACAGAAAATGTCACCAACTCTACCTCCAAAACCTCCCATTTTATTCACTTCTCTCCTCCATGACTTCTAATCTGAGGCACGATCACTTTTCTCTTAGATTCAGCAAATAGTCTGCCTTCCACTCTTGTCCCATGAACCTATTCTTCTAAGGGACTTTAGAAAATATAAATCCAATTGTGTCATTTCCTTCCAAAGCTTCCATTGCTCTTGGAATAAATTCCAGATTCATTTCTAGGACCTTCATTTTGTCACCCTCCACTTTCCTCTTATGTTTCAGCCACAGGGATATCCTTTCTACTTATAGAGCAAACTAAATGATTTCTTTAAGACCTTTCAGTTTGCATTAGGTGCTTTTTATCTTCTGCTTGACATGCTCTCTTTTGGTTATTAAGGTCTCAGCTTGAATGTCACTTCCCCGGAGAAGCCTTCCCCAACCCTGAAAACCCAGGTAGCCCTTCTGAGTCGCTCTGCCATATCACCACATTCAATTTCCTGCACATAACATTTTTCAAAATTCTCTTTCATGTATATTTGTTTACTTGTTTATTGTATGTCTCCCTGCCCTGGAGTATAAGCTAGCTGAGAGTTAGAATTTTGTTTGTCTTATTCACCGCTGTATTCTCAGACCCCAGAGTACCTGATACATGGTAAAAGTTTGTTAAAATGAATGAATGGATGGATGGATGAGACTCAGAGAGGGTGAGTAAATTGTCCAAGGTCACAGAGCTAACAAGTCGTCAAGCCATGATCTGAATGCAAAATTTGGAGCTTTGTGTGTCTCCAAAGCCCACGTTTCCAGAACACTTGCCTCTACTGTCACAAAAAGCCGTGTGGTCAGGACTTCAATTTATAAAACATTTTTACATGCATTACCTAATTTGCTCCACACTGTAACCTGGTATGATATAATCGTAGCTTTGCTTTTTCCAGATGTGGAAACTAAGGCTCAGAAAGCTTTAGTAATTAATCCAAGATCCCTCTCAGAGCAATAGAAGGGCAGGTGAATAGCAAAGCAGAAATTAACTTCCCAGGAATTATGTATGGGTATGTGGCACCCAAACATGCCACCTCTGAAGCTCACACTCTCATGCTGATAATCAAGGGTATTTTATACCTGAGAATGGCTCATCAGGGCCATTCATGAGGAATCTAAGAGGGCAGCTGGAAGCACATTAAGGGTACTGAGGCTAGGCCAGGTGCGGTGGCTCACATCTCTAATCCCAGCACTTTGGGAGGCCGAGGCAGGCAGGAGTTCACGACCAGCCTGGGAAACATGATGAGACTCCATCTGTACAAAAAAAAAAGTGTGCTGGTGTTCACCTGTAGTCCCAGCCACTTGGGAGGCTGAGCTGGGAGGATCACTTGAGCCCAGGAGGTTGAGGCTACAGTGGGCTGAGATTATACCACTGCACTCCAGCCTGGGTGACAGAGTGAGACCCTGTCTCAAAAAAAAAAAAAAAGGATTGAGGCTAAACAAAACCCTGCTCCTGAAGAAAGGAGAGGTGTGGGGGTCCTATGGCAACTACTGTGGGTTTGCACAAAGATTCCCAAATCATAAAACAAAGTGGTTTGGGGATCTTGGAAGTTACAGGGTTGGATTTCACTGTCTCATAGGAGACAAGGCGTTTTAGAATAAACTGGGCATGTCCTAAGGTAAGGATCTGTGTCCTTCCACAGGTCTAGCTTTCTTGCCTGCCAGCGTGTCCTACCTCATTGGCACCAACCTCTTTGGTGTGTTGGCCAACAAGATGGGTCGGTATGTAGCCTGGGGATCTGGGAAGAACAATAGAAATGTAAGATGGGAGAGCGCCTGTCCCTGATCTTGGAATGATGAACAGCTTCCCCATGGTTGAAAGTTTAGGACAAGTACACACTGATAAAAACTTCCTACCGGCAGGATGGGTGGGTGGTAGGTGGTGAGGGTGGTATGGAGAATGGATAGTCCTGAGCTCTAAGCTGATTGGTATGGAAGAGGCAGTGGATACATGAGGGGCACCCCTTACTTTCCATCCATTTGCTGTTCAGTTGAAGAGATAAAATAACCACATCAGAGAACAGCTATGAAAAATGCAGTACTTTGGGAAAGTGGTTTTCAAATTATGTTCCATGGAACCCTATGGAGTTCTACAGAGGCACCCCAGAGGCCACTGAGGAGGAAGGGTTGGGGGCCAAGAGGTGTAACTCTAGATTCTGTCCCTCCACCACAATAAGGACAGCTTTAATTTTATCTTTGGAGTTCAGCACCAAGATTTTAGAAGCACTGCCATAGGACATCAGAGAAGGAAAGAAGTTTGGTACTTTCTGTGGTTTTTGAGACGGATCTCAAGCACCAAATAAAATATGGACAGGTAGGAGGCAGTCTGAGCTGGGCAACAGCAAGAGTTAAGTTTGAGGGCTCTTTCTAAGGAGTAAGTGCCTTCTGAGTCAGCTGATTCCTCCTGTAAGGGAAGGAAGACTGTGTCCCATGGCACCTCCTCTGCCTATAGAAAAAAATGTGGAGCCAGGGGGGCACAAGGAAAGGGCAGGGAGAGAGCTCACTTGGGTACAAACTGGTCATATGGGGTGCCGTCCTCAGGTCCTAAGGGGTTGCTGGGATTAGGGCTGGTGGAACAGGTCAGCATGGGGGTGATGGGGTACAGGTGGAGGGAGCTCTCCCTTATCGGTGTTTGATGATGGCCCTTTTCTTCCAGGTGGCTGTGTTCCCTAATCGGGATGCTGGCAGTAGGTACCAGCTTGCTCTGTGTAAGTATAAGAAGACCTGGGAGAGGGGAAGGAGAGAGAGAGAGAGAGAGAGAGAGACCGACCCAGACATTTAAAGACGACTTTCCTTTAAAATGAGCAGAGTTGGCTTGGCAAGGACTGTCAGAAAGAGTGTTTCTGAGTAGGCAGGAATTTAGCACTGGGGAGATGCCACCAGCTGCAGTGGCTTTCCATTGAGAGGAAGTGGGAAAGGAGAGGGAGAGGGCTGTAGGGCAGCTGGAGCCAGAGGTCTGAGGCTGTATGTGTGGGCACATGAAGTGATACATGTTGGTGTCCATTTCTGGGAATGGAAAAATGGTGCATTTTGTGACTTCATTTACTCATCCCACCCTGAGAGATCCTCATAAGTCCCCAGGGAACCATCACCTATGCTCCAGTCTCTGGCGCCAGAGGCTTGATAGAAGAAGAAAGAAAGAACTTTTCCATTTCCAAGAGTGCCCCTCAAGCTCTCAAAGCCTTCATTTCCTCCTCTCCACAGTGAAGATGAGAAACACACAAATATCCTAGGCTTGAGGGAGAGAAGAACAGGGCTACAAGGCACTGTACACTGTGCTCAAGACCAGCTGGAGGTCCTGAGCAGGAGCATGGGATCCGGGTTCCATGGCAGGTTTGCCACTTTCTATGCATGTGACTTTGAGCAGGTTGCCTCATCTCTGTGTGCTCAGCATCCTCATCTGTGCAGAGAGGGTTCTGATAGTGTCCACAGGGTTGTCGAGGTAATCCACATAAACCACAGTGTCGGGCATGTGGTGAGTCCATAGTGAATCTCAGCCAATACTATTGATAAATTATAAACATTTCTTGAGGCATGAACCTGAAAAATTGTTATCAGCCAGTAACATCTAAATAGTATGCTAAACCCTTGAGGGGCGAGTGTCCTGGGGTAGCAGGTTTGAATGACAGGTGCCCAGAAAGGGAGGGGAGGAACCTGCAAAAGAGGGAAGAGAGGGTTTTTGTTGGGGGATTGGGAGGGCAACAGGAATGAGTCTCACAAGCTCTCTGACACGGCACTCAAGCCACACCACCTGCCCTCTCTAGCTTACAGCTAACTGGCTTTTGGGGTCTCTTCTCCGTCTTCTTTCTCCAACAGTTACCAAGTTAGAAGTCTAAATAAAACATTTCGGTGATGTCCATAATGGAAAACAGAGGCAACTTTATTTCATGAAGAATGAGGCCAGGAGTGTATGTTTAGGTGGAGGGGGTAGAGGATGGGGTTAGAGGAAGGGGAGAAGGTATCCATGCAACAGAGGAAGACCCTCATTAGAGCATAATGGAGTCAAGTCTGAGGTCCAAACTTGATCTTGCCATTCATTAGATCTGTAACTTTGGATAGAGCAATAAACACAATGGCGCTGGTCAAGTTTTCACATCCTTAAAATGGAGGTATGGATTCTTTTCAGTGAGGAAGTATGAGAGTGCAGGAGGATGATGTATGTGACCAATAGTGCACTCTGAATAAATGCATTTCATGTGAAAACTCTTTGAACCTTGCTCCCACCTGACCCCTCTGGAGTCCTGATGACTCTTCCTCCTTCCTCTTGCAGGTTCCTCTGGCTCACAATATTTTTGGTCTCATTGGCCCCAATGCAGGGCTTGGCCTTGCCATAGGTAAGAAGTACCCTCGAAGAAAACGAGAAGCCCCTGAATGTTGGCTTTGGGTCTGTTGCCTTTCCTCCCCCTTTTCTCATCAGAGGAGGTAGGTGGAGAGGCAGAAGGAGGAGGAGGGCAGCTGGCAGGGGTGTGGAGAGATGAGCTCGTAATTCCCACCTGGAACAGGTGTGGGTCCGAAGGAGAAGACAACAAGCAAAGCGAGTGGATTAAATGGAGGAGCAGAGGAGGGATGGTACTGACTATGGGTGGTGCTGACTGTGTCCTGTTTGCTCTGGCCACAGGCATGGTGGATTCCTCTATGATGCCCATCATGGGGCACCTGGTGGATCTACGTCACACCTCGGTGTATGGGAGTGTCTATGCCATCGCCGATGTGGCTTTTTGCATGGGCTTTGCTATAGGTATGTTGGCAGGACCTGGTGTCTCACTTTCCCCTATCTACTGTTTTCCAGCTGGAAGTGCAGCCAGGAAGCTATCCTCCTAGGGTTCTGGAGATCTGTGATCCTGAGACATCCTCTGGGTCACCCACTGCCCCTAGCATAGCGTCTTACATGGAGGACGCTCCATATGGAGGCTCCATAGACAGTTGTGACTTTCATATATCCCTCCCAGGTCCATCCACCGGGGGTGCCATTGTACAGGCCATCGGTTTCCCCTGGCTCATGGTCATCATTGGGGTCGTCAACATCGTCTATGCTCCACTCTGCTACTACCTGCGGAGTCCCCCAGCCAAGGAGGAGAAGCTTGTAAGGACCGCCGACTGCTTAAAAAAAAAAATTCACTTCTGTTTCTTTCCATCATCTCTCTCATTCCCTTTCATCCTGGGCTGTTATTTCCTCCCGCTGTTGCTCTATTAATATTCTCTCTGCTTTGCCATGTTGCCCAATCTCCTTTCATCTTCATATTTCTTTTGTGCACTTCCTTAATTTCCCTTCTCTAAGTCACCACTTCCTCTCTTTCTGGGGCTATCAGGAAGGGTCTGCAGTAGAGAAGGGAAATGGGGGCAGAAGACCATCAAAGACATCCTGTAGTTACTGTTCCAAACTTGCTAGTTACTAGCAAGATGTGAATTACCAAGTTATCTCCCTCATAAGTGGGCAGAATTCCATTGGCACATCCATTCATCCTCTCACTCACTCTATCCTTATCAGGTCTTTTTTTTTTTTTTTTTTTTTTGAGATGGAGTTTCACTCTTGTTGCCCAGGCTAGAGTGTAATGGCGTGATCTCGGTTCATCATAAGCGCCACCTCCCAGGTTCAAGCAATTCTCCTGCCTCGGCCTCCCAAGTAGCTGGGATTACAGGCATGCACCACCACGTCTGGCTAATTTTTTGTATGTTTAGTAGAGATGGAGTTTCTCCATGTTGGTCAGCAGGTCACCTTTTTAAAAGTACAAAAATCCCAGGGAAGAGATCCATACCATAGGATTTTCTTTAAAAGCACTTCCCTCTTACTGCAGCACAGACATCCTGAGGGCCTGATGGGTTTGGGATGGCGACAGAGGCTGCTCGAGGGAACAAAAGAAGACAGGAAGGTGTGATAGGGAATGATGTTGATTCCATTTGTCTTCCTGCTGTAACTTCCACTACCACCGTTAGATTCAGTTAAAAGCGTATGAGATATTTGTCCTGACAAGGGTTGATATATTGGGTACCTTGGGAGGCTGGTGCATGCACAGGCAGGGGGTCCTGTGCATGTTTCTTGAGTACTTAGCAATGCCAGACTTGGATGAACTAGTGGGAGAACAGAATGAGGAGACTGGTGGGGAAAAAAAAAAAAACACCATGTGCAGTGGCTTCTCTTCTTGCCTCTCTCTGCAGGCTATTCTGAGTCAGGACTGCCCCATGGAGACCCGAATGTACGCAACCCAGAAGCCCACGAAGGAATTTCCCCTGGGGGAGGACAGTGATGACGAGCCTGACCATGAGGAGTAGCTGCAGAAAGTGCTCCCTGAATTCATGACGCCTCAGTGACCACCTCTTTCCCTGGGACCAGATCACCATGGCTGAGCGCACGGCTCAGTGGGCTTCACATACCTCTTCCTGGGAATCTTCTTTCCTCCCCTCCCATGGACACTGTCCCTGATACTCTTCTCACCTGTGTAACCCGTAGCTCTCCCTCTACGCCTTGGTGCTGCAGTGGCCCAACTTTTATGGCAAGACAGAGTGATGCACCTTCCCCCTGCTGTGAGGTTGATTAAACTTGAGCTGCAACGGGTTCTGCAAGGGGTGACTCATTGTGTGGAGGTGGTAGTGAGCAATGTGCCCCTGAAACCAGTGGAGCGACTGACAAGCCTCGTTTATCTGTTGCCTGATTTTCTCTGGCGTAGTCCCAACAGATTGGAAGAGTGTTACCCTCTGTTCCTCAACATGTTCCTTCCTGGGGTATCCCAGCTGAGTTGAGAAAATGTTCTCAGCATTGTCCTGCTGCCAAGTGCCAGCTTGAAGAGGTTTTTTTTTTTTGCATTTTTCTTTAATAAAGTGAGCGATTTTTCTGTGGCTAAATCTACAGCTGCTAAAAGGGCTTTACCCTCAGTGAAAAGCATCTTCTATTTTCATTATCATTGGGAAAGAGGAGGAGTCCATTTCTCTTCTGTTGGAGTTATTGACATTCTCCTGACCTCCTTGTGTGTTTCTACGTTTTCTGAACTTCTTAGACTCTTAGAAACAAAAGCAGAAGACAGACAGAAAAAATAATTGATTAGACCCATGATTTCATGGGAAGAAGTGAAAAGAAACTGCCTTGAAATCCCTCCCAGTTGTAGATTTCCTAATAGGAGGAGTGTAATGAGACATTGTTCATACTTGCTAATAAATACATTATTGCCTAATTCAGACCTGATAAACTAGATGTCGTTTTATAGCAGGAGAGTATTGGGCAAATAGAGCAAATACTATAAATATTATCATACTTTGCTACCTTTTTGAAACACTGATTGGGTGATGGGATTTCAAAGAGGTGGGAGACATGGCACCCACCTAAGCAGCTCCCCAACTATTTGGACAAACAGGGTATGAAAGTATAAAAAATGATTAATGCTGCAAGTTAGTATACATTCTGTGTTCAAGTACAACGAGGTGGGATGTTCACAGGCTGGGTGGGAAATCATGGCAGAGATAGAGGTAGAAGCAGGATGGAGAGACCCACAGAGACAGGCTTTGGGATGCCTGGATATCAGATTGGGGTTTTCAGACTTTATCTGGAATGACACCTGGCTCTGATTTTTGCACTGCTCTGTAGGAGTCTGCTGGCTCCAACACAAACCCTGAATCACCAGAGCACATTCAAGCTGAACCTTTCAATGAATCTTTATCATGCACACGGTAGATACCTGACTTACAGACATGTTTTTAGGGGGCTGGCATTAACTAGACTCACCTGATTTCCAAAACCAGATGCATTATATTCATCTTTGGTCAGGATGACATCTTTCTCAGATTTTGAAGGAGCCCAAAGGTGAAATTAGAAAATTGTTTGTCGAAATATATAAACTGTAAGTACACATGCAGAGTGAGTGAAGGACCACTGGGATGCCTTACACAGGTGGGAGTGGGGTGGGGCGGGATGCGGAGCTCTGGCAATGACAGTCTGCTGACTCTGACATTCACCTGGGGCAGGGTTTATAACAAAGACTGGGCTTGTTACAGAAATGAACGCATTTAAACAATGGGAACAATTTTTTTTCAGAGAAACTGATTCCTGGCTTGCCAGCTAACATTGTTTGAACAATATGCAAAGATGTGGATAAAGGGAAGCTAATGGATACAATTCGAAACTTTTTTTTTTTTTTT
>NW_012102077.1:3565569-3566957 GCF_000951045.1 Mandrillus leucophaeus | reverse complement strand
CTCTCCCCCTCCCTTTCCCTCCTCTTCCTCTCCCTCCCACTCCCTCTCCTCCTCCCTCCACTTCTCCTCCTCCCCTTTGTCCTCCTCTCCTCCTCCCTGCTTCTTCTTCCCCTTTTTTCTTTCTTCTTCTGGAGAATGAAGAGTACAGTGTTAGAGGCATGAGCGTGGTCAAGGTCTTTTAGGATTTGTCATCCAAATTGAGTCATTATGTGGTCTCTGGAAATCATAAGGGAGAAGAGTGCATTTTGGGGATCATACTCTGCTTGTTTTGACTACTGACCCTAGGTCAGTAATTGACAATTTTTCTTCTATTCTTTCTTTCTTTTTTTTTTTTTTGAGACAGGGTCTTGCTCTGTTGCCCAGGCTGGGGTGCAGTGGCACGATCTCGGCTCACTGCAACATCTGCCTCTCACGTTCAAGCAATTCTCCTGCATCAGTGTCCCAAGGGGTAGTTGGATTACAAGGCATGTGCCACCATGCCTGGCTGATTTTTTGTATTTTTAATAGAGACAGGGTTTCACCATGCTGGCCAGGCTGGTCTCAAATGTCTGAGCTCAGGCAATCCACCCGCCTTGATCCCCCAAAGTGCTGGGATTACAAGCGTGAGCCACCGCACCCAGCCAGCAATTATACCTATTAGGTAGAATTAGGGTGTGCTGAGGGGCAGCTGATCAGGGTGCAAGTCACAACAGGTTGCTGAACAAATCATCACAGGAAAGCAGGAAGTTTTGTGTGTTCAGGTGTGACTCAATGTGCAGGTGGCCTGGTGCTCAAAGTAGATCTGCCATGATATTCATGGAATGACAGGGTGCAGGTGGGGGAGCAGTGTTACAATGTTGCAAAGCAAAGCCCTCTGGGGCATCTCCACCACATAGAAACATGTGACAGTGAAAACTTTCTTATTTGTAACATGAGAATAACAATGACCCGGTTGTAACAGGAGTGTAATTAAGATGAATGAGGTAATAAGAAATAGAGAAAGAACATACTTTATCAACCATAAAACCCTATTTAAGGCCAGGTGCGGTGGCTCACACCTGTAATCCCAACACTTTGGGAGGCTGGGGAGGGCAGATCACCTGAGGTCAGGAGTTTGAGACCAGCCTGGCCAACATGGAGAAACCCCATCTCTACTAAAAATACAAAAAAATCAGCGGAGTGTGGTGGCACACACCAGTAACTCAGGAGGCTGAGGCAGGAGAATCACTTGAGCCTGGGAGGTGGAGGTGGCTGGGAGCCAGGATCACACCACTGAACTCCAGCCTTGGCAACAGAGCGAGACTCTGCCTAAAAAAAAAAAAAAAAAAAAAATCCTGTTTAAGTGCTACTTTCTTTTATCAGTGAATTCAATTATCTTATCCCACAGAAGAGGAAACAGATGAGATGGG
>NW_012102077.1:3562054-3564324 GCF_000951045.1 Mandrillus leucophaeus | reverse complement strand
ATTTTTTGTATTTTTAGTAGAGACGGGGTTTCACCGTGGTCTCGATCTCCTGACCTTGTGATCCACCCGCCTCGGCCTCCCAAAGTGGTGGGACTTTTAAAACAATTCTCGACAAGGGTAAACACCAGGCCAGGCACAGTGGCTCACGCCCATAATCCCAGCACTTTGGGAGGCCGAGGCAAGAGGATCACTTGAGCCCAGGAGTTCGAGACCAGCCTGGGCAGCATGGTGAAACTCCTTCTCTACAAAAAATTGAAAAATTAGCCAGGCATAATGGTGTGTTCCTGTAGTCTCAGCTTCTCAAAGGGCTGAGGCAGGAGAATCACTTGAGCCTGGGAAGTGGAGGCTTCACTGGGCCATGATCGTGTGACTGCATTCCAGCCTGGGCAACAGAGGGGGATCCTGTCTCAAAAAAACAAAACAAAACAAAACAAAAAAACAGTCAACACCTAACACTACAAAGTAAGTCACAACACTTTTTAAAATTATAGACCAGAGGTAGGTTAAAGATCATAAATGTAGCCTATATATGGAAGAGTATGAAAAGGAGAATTCCACAAAAATAGGAAATGGAATTAGCCTTTATTAGTGGCCTTATAAAGAAGGCCACTATTGTAAAGAAGAGAATGCATGGTCAATTTCCCATATTCACAGGTCAGATGAATTTCTTCTAACAATGAAAATGCCACCCAGCAAGGATGAGCCACAAGAAATTTTCTATGAAAGTGTCATAGAATGGTACTCCACTCCACTGTGGGACAGCTGAAGAGATGCATTTTTCCCTGGTGAAAGGGAGGAGGTGCAGAGACTATAAAACTCTTTATAGAAAGATGGACTTTCTACCACCAATTACCATGGAGCAAAGAAGACAGTGCAACTAATGAGCCATGGTGCTCAGTAAGCTAGGAAAATGTTGGAGTTTATCAGAGCATTAGAAACAAATCAGAAGACACATCCTTTCCCAAGTGCAAAAGCAGGAGAAGTATGGCAATTCCACACTAGAGTGGCAGCTACAGCACCTTAAATTAAGCAGAAATGCAGAGAGCGCATGGGATGATGAATGGGTGGCAGAAACAGCAGTGTGGCAAGTGACCGGAAAGTTCTTATGGGGAGGGAACCAAACTCAAGGGGATTAAGGTATTAATCCTATTAAGGTAGCCTACACCTTTAAGAAGGCCTGTTGTGATGGCCACAGTCTCAGAACACCACTGGAGGAAGCCTGAAATCACTAGAGGGCTAACTCTAGGGTGAATATTAGGAAATAGTTTCCCCCACTGTGTTGTCTTACATACGGAATTAATTTTTCCAAGGTAAAGCCTAAACTACCTAAAATCATTTTTAAAAAAAATTTTAGAGACAGGGTCTCGCTCTGTCACTCAGACTGGGGTGCAATGGTGCTGTCATGGCTCACTGCAGCCTCCACCTCCTGGGCTCAACCCACTTCAGCCTTCTGAGACTAGCTGGGACTACAGGCACATGCCATCACACCCAGTTTACTTATTTATTTTTTAAATTATTATTACTTTTTGTAGAGACAGGGTTTTGCTTTGTTGCCCAGCCTTAAATAAATTTACTAGTAACTTAGCTCCCTATTCCTGGAGGCAGCTCTGTAATGGTTGTAGGAGTCAGTCCTCTGAGGCTTATTTGAAGAAAGGGCGGTGCAGCCCTTCCACACACCTTCCCTGGATGTGTGGCCGATTCTCTGCAGGTTTTGACACCCCATGGATGCTGCGGTACACAATTCAGTTCTGCTGAGCTCACCGCTACAATTTCGTGTATGGGACAGGATAATGTTCTCTGCAGCAAGGCAGGATTGGAGCATGGTGGCTTTGGTACACAGCGCTCTCTGCTGTTGCTGGGAGGGGCTGAAGCGAGAAATGGTCAAGTCACAAGGTGGTTGAGGGAGGACCAGATCAGGAATAAACAGACCTAATCCTGACGTCCTAGCCTAGTTATGACATTAACTAGCTGTGTGACCTGGGACAAGTCATTTCACGTCTCTGGCTTTGGCATCCACTTCTGTAGCTCTGGCTTTCTGGGGCTCCATCTGCCACTGGCCCATTTTGGGATGGCGTTCTGTGAGTCCAGGAGCAGGACCTGAGCGAGGAACCAAAGACAAATCTGAGCAGTCACACAAAGCTGAGAGCCAGCATCACCCCAGAAACACAAACGTCATGTCAGGTTTTCATTTGTTGCTATCAAGAAATTATTAGAAGTAAAGTGTGTTGTGTTCCCCTCCACTCCTCCTTGCCCTCCTTGTTGTCTTCCTC
>NW_012102077.1:3555828-3560569 GCF_000951045.1 Mandrillus leucophaeus | reverse complement strand
AAAAAAAAAAAAAAAAAATCCTGTTTAAGTGCTACTTTCTTTTATCAGTGAATTCAATTATCTTATCCCACAGAAGAGGAAACAGATGAGATGGGTCTCACTACGTTGCCCAGGCTGGTCTTGAACTCCTGGGCTCAAGAGATTCTTCCATCTTGGCCTCCCAAACTAATGGGATTATAGGAATGAACCACTGCCACCAGCCAAAAGCTATTTTTTGATAACAGCTTTATTGAGATACAATTCACATGCCATACAATTCATCCATTTAAAGTGTACTATTCAGTGGCTATAAGTATAGTCACAGGACTGTGCAACCATCACCACTATAAATTTTACATTTTCATCAGCCCAGAAAGAAATTCTGTGCCCATTAACTATCCCTGAATTTTCTTTCAACATCACCCTCCAGTCCCAGGTAACCATTAATCTTTCTCTCTCTATAGATCTGCCTATTCTGGATGCTTGATATAAATGGAATCATACAATATGTGGTCTTTTGAGACTGGCTTGTTTCACTAAGCATGTTTTCAAGGTTTATCTGTATTAAGTAATCCCACACCTGGGATTAAGTAAACATAAAAAAAACTTAAAAGTTCATCTGTGTTGTGGTATGTATCAGTACCTCGTTTCTTTTAATTACTAAATAATGTCCCATTATATGAATATGTTACATCTCATTTATTCATCTTATTTCATTCATCAGCTCATGGACGTTTGGGTCGTGTTCACCTTTGGGCTATTATGAATAATGGTGCTCTAAATATTTATGTACAAGTTTTTGTGTGGGCACAGGTTCTCATTTCTCCTGGGTATATACCTAGGAGTAAAAAACTGTTGGGTGCTATGACAACTTGATGTTAAAACTCTGAGGAACTGCCAGACTGTTTTCCAAAGTAGCTGCACCATTTTATATTTCCACAGGCGGTGGATGAAAGTTCCAGTTTCTCCACATCCTTGCCAACATTTGTTATTGTCTGTCTTTTTAATTATACCCATCCTGGGGGGTGCGAAACGGTCGCTTGTGGTTTCAATTTGAATTTTTCTGATGATCAATAATGTTGAGCATCTTTTCATGTACTTATTCACCATGTATATATTTTCTTTATGGGAATGTCTATTCAGAGCCTTTGTCCATTTTTTAAAAAGTGGTTGTCTTGGCCGGGCTCAGTGGCTCGCGCCTGTAATCCCAGCACTTTGGAAGGCTGAGGCGGATGGATCACAAGGTCAGGAATTCAAGACCAGCCTGGCCAACAGGGTGAAACTCCATCTCTACTAATAATAGAAATATTAGCCAGGCGTGGTGGCGTGTGCCTGTAGTCCCAGCTACTCAGGAGGCTGAGGCAGGAGAATTGCTTGAACCCGGGAGGCGGAGGTTGCAGTGAGCTGAGATTGTGCCACTGCACTCCAGCCTGGGTGACAGAATGAGACTCCGTCTAAAAAAAAAAAAAAAGGTTGTCTTTTTATTATTGAATTGTAAGAATTTTAAAATATATATTCTCCATACAAATTCTTTATCAGATATGTGGTCTGCAAATATTTTCTCCCATTTTGTGTGTTGTCTTTTTGCTTTCTTGATGGTGTCCTTTGGAGCACACATGGTTTTAGTTTTGATGAAGTCCTCCGTGTGTCTGTTTTTTCTTACTGCTTATGCTTCTGGCATGACATCTAAAAACCCGTTGCCTACCCCATGGTCATGAAGATGTACACTTAGGCTTTCCTCTAAGAGTTTTTAGGTTTAGCTCTTACATTTTCGTATTTGATCCATTTGTATTAGTTTTTGTATATGGTGGGAGGTAGAGACCCAATTTCATTCTTTTACACGTAGATATCCAGTTGCCCCAGCACCACTTATTGAAAAGACGATTCTTTCCCCATTGCATTTACTTGCATCGTTTCTGAAAGTCAATTGACTATAAATGTAAACATTTATTTCTGGATTCTCAATTCAGTTCTAGTCATCTATCTGTCAGCCTTTCTCTTTCTGCTACTATCTCATGTCTTAATGTAACTGTCTAGTAAGTTTTAAAATCACATCGTTAAAAAGTAATAATACCTCAAGTATATGACAGAAAACAGCAGGCTTTTCTGTCATCTTTTCCCACTCCCGAATCCTGTCCTCCATTTCCACACTTTTATCTATTTTATTATTTTTACTTTTTTACATCTACAAAGTCTGCTTACTCAGTTCTTTCTTGATTTGCCTTTTTTTTTTTTTTTTGACATACCTATTGTCTTTCTTTAATGATAGATGGAGATTGAGTATCTTTACTGGCTTCTTCCTGTCCTTCAACCTTCAAACTTAATTATTTCATTATTTAGTCACTTAATTATTTGCATTATAATAACCTTATTAGCAATGCTTGCTGCAGAACCAGGGATGGTGTCTGATTTCACCACCTTGCTCTACATTTTGTTGTTGGTGAAGCTGATGATGTCTGCCTTGCTGTTTCTGGAGTTGCTTTGTTTACTTCATTTTCCAGATTGCTCTCACCCATTCTTCTCAAGCCCACTGTTTTATGAAGCCTCTTGACTATTCGTTTCTGAGCATAGCAGGTCATCTATTGGCTCAATTTTTTTCCAGCCCTGTGTCCTTTGGATTCTTTCTCAAAGCCACCTGCATGGGCTTTGGGCTGGTTTTTCTTGTGTGGTTCTCCTAAACTGGACTCCAGTTTCCTGAAATTGGTTTCTTGTTCTTGGTGCATTTTCATCTTCTGGTGGAGTATGTCGTCCAATAATTCCTCCGATGGGTGCAAGGGCGGCATATAATCTGAGACATCAGATGTGTGTGAAAATGTCCTACTTGACTGATAATTGCCTGGGTGCAGAATTCTGAGCTGAATATTATTTTCCCTCATATTTCCAATGCTTGTTCTTTGGACACGGTCTCAGCATTGCTGTTGAGAAGCCCTGTGCCATTTGATTCTCCATGTTTTGAATGAGATCTGAGGTTGCTTTTAGCTACTGGGATCTTATTCCAGGTCTTTAGAAATTTCACAATAATAAGTATTTGTTGGGGTCTTTTTTATTAATCGTGCTGCCCACCCAGTGGGCCCTCTCAATCTGGAAATTCATGTTGTCTGTTCTGGTAATTTTATTGTACTATTATCTTTGATTGTGCTACATCTTTGCTTTCTTTCAGAAATCCTATTGGCTGGATGTTGGATTGATTGATTAATCTTCCCTTTTCCTACTATTCAATCATTTTAACTTATTTTATTCCACTGTCTAAGAGACTTTCTCAATTCTACATTCAGCTGTTCTTTAGATTTTTTTTCAGCTATTGTAGTTTAATTTATAAGAGCTCTCGGAATTTCCTCATGGCCTCCTAATCTCATTTTATGGTTGAGATATTTTTTCTCTCTCTGAGGGTGGGTCCAGCTATTTTTTCTCCATACATTTATGTTTCTTCATTTCCAATCTTTTTTTTTTTTTTGAAATGAAGTCTGGCTCTGTCACCCAGGCTGGAGTGCAGTGGTGCGATCTTGGCTCACTGCAACTTCTGCCTCTGGATTCAAGCAATTCTCTGCCTCAGCCTCCTGAGTAGCTGGGATTACAAGTGCCCGCCACCACGCCTGGCTAATTTTTGTACTTTTTTTAGTACAGATGGGGTTTCACTACATTGGCCAGGCTGGTCTTGAACTCCTGACCTCATGACCCACCTGCCTCGGCCTCTCGAAGAGCTGGGATTACAGGCGTGAGCCACCGTGCCCAGCCCTCAGTTCCAATCTTTGCTTGTTTTGAGCTCTTTCACTATGAGACTGTCTTCAAATATCTTGCATGCATTGTAAAGCTTCTGGAAGTCTACATGCAAGACTGGGGTTGTGAGCTCTTAGGGTGACTGGTAGGCATTGGTTCTTGTGTTGGAGAACTCCCCAATATCAGCGTCTGTAGGACTTTTCTCGTAATTCCTCCAGTGGAGACTCTTCCTCCTGGTGGTGAGGATGGGTAGAGTCAACCTTCTCGGAACAAAGTGGCTAATGGGGGCTCAGGGTGGGGAGCAGACTCTCAGCCGGGTCACTCTCACGGTGTGAAGTGTGGCGCCGCTCCCCTGCCTCCATGGCGAGTCCTCACTTTGTACCCTCTCTGCTTCAAGTTTTCCACATAATAAACCCTTCCCCCTGCATGGTGACGGGGCTATTGGCTGACTTCAGGGCGTGGTGGATGGGACTGAGGTGTCCTTCCCTACACTTTTTCTTTTTTCTCATGAATCTGCCTTTATTTCCTCCAGCCCCATACCTTACATCACCTTCAATTCCTCTGTCTTGCGTTCTGTGGTAAAAGTTGACTCTTTTTATTGGCATCTCCTTGTGTGTAATTTGATATTCAGACAGCTTACTTTTGTTAATGTTCTTATCAGTTTTCACCCAACATTTTCATTCCAACAGTGTCTAAAAAGCATTTCTATCTTTCATGGGCTATTGTTTACTTCCCCAAGTTATTTCCTTTTAAGTCTTTTCATACAGTAGTTACTAGAGCTTACAAGAGTCTTTCTTCAAATCTTTCCAGCTCATTTGAAGGAAAATGGGGGGAAATTCCTCAGAGTTTTAATTTGCTCATAAGGACCTTGGAAGGAGCCGGTTTTGAGCTCCTTCACTGTGGAAGAGAGTTTGGCCTATGGGCCTGTGGGCCTGTGTTTGTTTGTCATGCTTGCAGGAAGAGGCTGAAGTGAAGGGTTCTCCTTCTCTATCTGGCATGACAACTCTTCTCAGCAAGTAGCTGGGGCAGAGCCCTAGCTGAACTG
>NW_012102077.1:3550359-3554367 GCF_000951045.1 Mandrillus leucophaeus | reverse complement strand
CCACCTCCAGAGGTAACCACTGTTCTGACTTCTCTCCCCACCAATTACTTTTGCCTATTCCGGACCTTAATAAGTGCTTCTCCAGTTACGTGGGTCTCTCCTCATTTTTCTCATCAGGATTGTATACTTTTCTCTATCTGAATTTCTTGAAAGGGAGTCTATGACATGTTGGTTCTCTTAAATGCATCGTTTCACTTCCTCCCCCTGGGGTGGGCATTGTGGTCCCCATTTTACAGCTGAGAACAGCCTGAGAGGTTAAATAATCACCTTGAGGTCACATAGTCACTTACGCAACAAGCAGCAGAGCCCAGATTTGAACTCAGGTGGGTCTGACTCCAAAGTCTGAGGCCTTTCCTTAAGTAATCAGTCTTTCAACACCTTTTGCTCACAAACAAAACTCAATACAAGGCTTTTTTTCTTTTTTTTTTTTTGCAACAGTGAATTTCATTATTAATGTTTAAATGGGCTGTAGAAACTTTTCTGCATATTTTAAGAAATGTGCTGTATTACCTTCACCTTCTTCCACCTTGATTCTCCTTCCTCCTGAGCCACCTGCTGAATTCTGTCTCAACTTTCACGATGAAATGGCCTCAGATTTCTAGTATTTGTGACTGACTTAACCACCAGAAGACCAATTCCCAGAATTTCCAGAAGAGGGCAGTAGAGTCCACACTAAATTGCTCAGACACCAAATTGGTAAACTGGATTTGCCTGGACCAAATTCTGAGACTTGAGACTTGATGCACTTTACTTTCTATTAAAGAAAGTAATAGGGCCTTACACACACTGGCTTGCACATTTTAAGTAACACCTTTACACATTTTAAGTAAAGTTTATGATATGGTTAGGCTCTGTGTCCCCACCCACATTTTATGTTGAATTGGAATCCCCAAGTTTTGAGGGAGGAACCTGGTGGGAGGTGATTGGATCAGGGGGGCCGTTTTCCCCATGCTGGTCTCATGATTTGAGGGAGTTCTCGTGAGACCTGATGGTTTTACAAGTGTTTGGCAAGTTCCTCCTTCGCTCACTCTTCTCTCTCCTGCCGCCGTGTGAAGAGGATCCTTGCCTCGCCTTCATCTTCAGCCATGACTGTAAGTTTCCTGAGGCCCTCCCAGTCATGCAGAACTCTAAGTCAACTAAACCTCTTTTCTTTATGAATCACCCAGTCTTTGGTATGTCTTTACAGCAGTGTGAAAACGGACTCATACAGTTTATTTTCTGCTTTCTCTTCTCCCTTCCCTGCTTTTCCTTTGTCTACATTCTTGTCTTCCTTTCCAACTTCAGCCTTCCTGAGCCAAGGGTGGTTGCCTCTCGCTCTGTCTTGCCTCTGAACTTCTCCCAGCTCTCAAAATAAGTGGGTGAAAATTCTGTTTTCTTCAGGCTCTGTTCCCCGCCCCACCCCCAGAATAATCCTAAAAAGTAGCTTACTGGATGTGTCAATGATTTACCTCAAAGTGACAACATTGTAATGACTGACTTCAGTGCAACAAGCATTGCCTACCATCTGGCTGGTACTAATCAAATCTATATGGGATTCTGTAAAGAAAAAAAACAAAAATAACAACAAACACTTACTGTGTGGTATCATGTGCCTGTACTTCTGGCTCCTCAGGAGGCTGAGGCAGGAGGATCACTTAAGCCCAGGAGTTAGAGGCTACAGTGAACTATGATGGTACTATTGCACTCCAACCTGGCCAACAGAGTGAGACCCTACCTCCTAAAACAAGAAACAAAAAAAGACCCCAGAGTCACTCACCCAGATAGCCATAGCCACTGCCGGTGTCATTCTTACTATTCAGGGTGTAGGAATGGTATCTCCCCAGGCCAGACTGTGTGGTCAAGGGTACCTCTGTGCCACACACTTCTCTTGCCCTTCTCAGAACTTTCCACAATATATGAGCTTGGAAAATCTTGGTTGATTGGAACTTGGAGAGGGAATCCCACTGAGAGTACTCACTAGCTGTCATTTCCCTAATCTGGGTGTAGCATCCTCATCTATGAAACAGGGAGGTTGGTCTTTACCAGCCCAACTATTCTAGGATTCTGCATATCCTGCTTTTACCTTTTATTAGGACCTGAGAGAGAAACACTAAACTGGAATCAGCCGGAGTTCCTTAGGTGGACCAGTGGAATGTTTTACTCACCTCTGACTGGCAAATCTGTTTACTTCCTGTTTTCTAAGACTTTTGAATATTGACATTTTCTCATGGGACTCCTCAGATCAGTGCTCAGTAGTGAAAGAGAGACAGAGTTTGGGCTGCGGAGATCCTTGGGAAGTTTCCACCACGTCAGATAAAACTTCAGTTACCTGATGGCACCAGGCTTGGGCCTCTGTCTGCCTCTTCAGAAACAAAAGAAGCATTGCAAATAGCATCACTGAAAGGCTGCAGAGAAAGGGAGAACATGCCTTCTATGTTCTCTGAGAATCAGAAACTGGCAGGGCTTTCCTTGGCATAAGACTGAAGTAAAGAAAAAATTCTGCGTTCAAATGAATGACTTGAGTAACTCTGTTGATGAAATACAGTTATGCCCTGCAAATCCTGTGTGAAATGTTATCTTACAGTTGATTCAATTCTTCCACATCACTTTCATTCCATTACAAAACCTAACTTTTCCTCGTTGATCAGACCTGAAATGAGGTTTAATGTTGGGCATGGAAGACCATTAAAAGGCATGAGAGTCAGAGATTAGGCATTACGGGCACTGGACACACGTCATGGGTACTAAACACCTGAAAAATAATTAGTTCTGCCATGTTCGTTTTCTAAAATAACCATGTCATACTGGATGGAGGTCTGGCTTCCAAGTCAAAGACGTGGTGTGGATTTTGCCTGCCCTGGGAGGCCCTGGGAAGATGTCTTCTCCTCTCTGAATCTTATTTCATGGAGTGTGGTAAGACTTGGTAACTATATTTACCCTGCCTTCCCCAGGAATGCTGCAAGGACCAAAGGAGGAGAAGTGTGTGCTCATAACTGCGAAAACCAGACAATACGCCAGTTATGACTGCTAGTCTGCAGGTCACTGCACCTGTGGAGTGAGTGGCAAGACAACTATTTTGCTGGTTTTCTGCCTATCCTGGTGCAGAATTCAGACGGAGCCTGAGATGATAGAACAGAGAACATCGGTGTCTGCTGTGGGTCTTAGGCGCTCCCTATGGTGCTTCTTTCTCCTACAAAGGCTACTATAGTTGCAGCTCGAATCCATCAATCAAATGGACCACAGATATTTACCGCTAAGCTATTAAACCCAGCTTACATGGGAGGTGTAGACAAGGCATGGCCAGCCCATCCTCTAGAGGCTGGGAGAGCCTAGGCAGGCAGTGCAGGAGAAGCACAGTATGTGGTGGGGCCAGGCAAGTCCTGGAGTGATTATAGAGAGGGATGCTCAGAGTGAGGGGCCAGGGAGGTCTTTATAGACAACTGCAGTCCCAAAAAGTGGGTCCTCAAGGATGGGAGGGAATCAAATGACCGGATGACAGGTGGAGTCATTCGGAGTGAGGGGCCGCAGTGATCAAAGGCGAGGAGGTGGGGCAGTGAGTGAGGAGCTGGTGCGGGAGGAGGCAGCGAGGCTGGGAGGATGGGGTGGGCTGGATTCTAATAGCAGGTGGTCTTCGGGCCAGGGTGTGTGAACTGTCTCCTAAGGCACCCAAACCAAAGGAAGACAGACAGGTCTGCAAGACTGGTGTGGCTGTCACACAGGATGAACGGGGAGCAGGGAGGCCCGTATGGGAACCAGTGGTAATCCTGGCAGGCCTCCTCCCCTTTCAGAGCCCTGGCCGTGGGTTCTCGGTGTCTGTCTGCTACAAGGCACCATCTGTTTTTGGAGTTGTAAGCTCTCGTCCGTTCCCTTGGTTTCGGCCTCCTACTGTCCCTCACCAGCAAGCCACTCATTGTCCCTGTAGCTGCCCTGTGGCCCTTTCTGTCTTCCTGACAGCCTCACAGAGGGTGGCCCCGGGGCACGGCTCAGCCCTGGTGGCCTCTGAGCTGTGTCTGCCGGGCAGATGCACAG
>NW_012102077.1:3544003-3545089 GCF_000951045.1 Mandrillus leucophaeus | reverse complement strand
CTCCTCTCACAGGGACCTCACTACCACTCCTGAAGCCCATTCTTTTGTGAGAAAGCTCTGATAGTTAAAAAGTTACTTCTCATTTTCAGAAGAAGGTTTGGTAACCAGGTTGATGAGGGAATGTTCAGCACTGGTTCAGGGAGTTGAGATGCCCCTGAGCTGGCCTGCCCCTCCACAGTCAGGGCCAAGCTGCTGCCAAGGAGGGTGATGCAGTAGAAGTGCCCGCTGTTCTCCCTGGTTCTGTCGTTTGCCTGGACCAGCTGTCATCCCTCCTCATCCTCCACACCCCAGCTCACACTGTTTCTGCAGTCTGAAATGAGTTTCCCTAACACTAGACAGAAAGCTTGCGGTCGTCCTTCAAGATCTCGCTTAAATACAACTGCTGCATTATGTTCTCCTGCTATAACAGAGGGAAGAGCTCAGTGTTCTGGGGATGCAGACGGGGAGCCGTGTGGCCTGCATAAATCTAGGAAGACTTCATGGAAGATGACAACTGTTTTGCTGGTTTTCTGCTTATCGTGGTGCAGAATTCAGACAGAGCCTAAGATGATAGAACAGAGAACATCAGTGTCTGCTGTGGGTCTTAGGTGCTCCCTATGGTGCTTCTTTCTCCTACAAAGGCTACTATAGCTGTAGCTCGAATCCATCAATCAAATGGACCACAGATATTTACCGCTAAGTGATTAAACCCAGCTTAGATGGGAGGCGTAGAGCAT
The DNA here is from genome assembly GCF_000951045.1 of Mandrillus leucophaeus. NCBI lineage: Eukaryota > Metazoa > Chordata > Mammalia > Primates > Cercopithecidae > Mandrillus > Mandrillus leucophaeus. The sequence goes on along the minus strand of NW_012102077.1, from coordinate 3,544,373 downwards.
CCCCAGAACACTGGGCTCTTCCCTCTGCTGTAGCAGGAGAACGTAACGTAGCAGTTGTATTGTAACAATCCATCTCCCTCAGTATACTCTGTGCTCCTCCAGGCTAATTACGGGTCTCATATCCATGTTGGCATCCTCAGTATCTGTTGCAGGTCACGGTATATAGTGTGAATTCAATATTTGTGCTGACCCGTCTAGACATAGACATAGATAAAAATATACACATACATATCTTCCTTCCTCCCTTCCCTCCCTCCCTCCTTCCCTCCCTCCCTCCTTCCCTTCCTCTTTTCCCTCCCTCCTTCCTTCCCTCTTTTCCCTCCCTCCTTTCCTCTCTTCCCTCCCTCTCTCCCTCCCTCTCTCCCTCCCT
>NW_012102077.1:3537323-3538315 GCF_000951045.1 Mandrillus leucophaeus | reverse complement strand
CCTTTCTGTCTTCCTGACAGCCTCACAGAGGGTGGCCCCGGGGCACGGCTCAGCCCTGGTGGCCTCTGAGCTGTGTCTGCCGGGCAGATGCACAGACACCAGATCGAGGGCAGAGCAGGCCAGTTAGTGCCTGGTCCTCCTGCCTGGATGGGACCTGGCCTGCATTGAACAGTGATCTCCAGCACTCACAACCACGAGCCACCACCTCAGCCCAGCACCCACGTGTGGCCCCAGCGAGCTCTAAAGACTGATTTCTGTGCCTGTGGCCTGCTCGCATTCCGGCTAGAGCTGCGAGCCCTGGAAAATCCTCAACCCACTTCAACTCATCCTGGATCCCAGCCCTGCTCACCCCTTGTCAAGGAATACCCAAGCCTTGCTCAGCAGGCCATCTGGTGTATGTGGAAGAGAACCCAGGCTTCAGGGTCAGAAAACTGAGCTGCGATTTCTTGGTGCTCTGCTTATTCTCTCCGTGACTTCAAGAGGGCGTCACCCCTGGGTCTCACTTTGCTGCGTGTGTGCAGGAGAAGGTTTGGATGACACCTGTGACAGAGCCCTGGGTCCGAGTGGAGTGACCTGTGTGAAGCCACGTTATATATTCTAGAGTTCTGCACAAACGGATGTCCCTGGCTCTCAAGAACTTTGGAAAGATTGCCTTCCTTTCCAGAACATCTTTGTGAATTCAGCTGGGACTTCTGGAGGCAGGATTGTAGCCCAGCGGCGTGATGGGTGCTGGGAAGGAGAACAGAGTGAAGAGAATATCTGCTTCTCAGTATCACTGGTGTTGATAGATCCAAGGTTTGCTTTAGGATGCCAGGACCAGCAGGAGGCAAAGGGACATGTTCACTACAAACCCCTCAATGAGTCACAACAAGTGCCGCTTGCAGAGGGAAGCCTCCTGCTTGCAGTTGTGAAGTCAGGACTCAACTCACAGTGTCTTGCTCAAGGTCCACATAAACATATTATTCTCACATTTGGGCATGGCCCTGCTTGGC
>NW_012102077.1:3530218-3534938 GCF_000951045.1 Mandrillus leucophaeus | reverse complement strand
TTTTTTTTTTTCCTGCTACAAGCTCTTGCATGTGGAAGACAGAGTGAAAGACCCTTGGAATAACTGTAGTTTGTAGGAGAAGGGTCGTTGTCTATTGGAGGTTCAGAATTTCTCATAAAACATTTTAAAATGATGTGTGTTGGATGTATTTAAATGTAGCACAGTGCATTTATACTCAGAATATCAAAGTAATTTTACTTTTACAAAGTAAAAGCAAATTAGAAAATTTAATTTGCTAAAAAGAACATCTGGATATCTAAGAAAAGAGGTAAGGCTGTTATTTGAGTCTGACCTGCATTCTTACTTCCATCGTCCTGCCCCAGTCAATAAACTCTTTTGGCGGAGTGTAGTGGCTCACGCCTGAAATCCCAACACTCTGGGAGGCCGAGGCAGGTGGATCACCTGAGGTCAGGAGTTCAAGACCAGCCTGACCGACATGGTGAAACCCTGTCTCTACTAAAAATACTCAAAAATTAACCAGTCATGGTGGCAGGCACCTGTACTCCCAGCTACTTGGGGGGCTGAGGCAGGAGAATGGCTTGAACCTGGGAGGCAGAGGTTGCAGTGAGTCAAGATCACACCATTGTACTCCAGCCTGGGCGACAAGAGCAAAAATCCACCTCACAAAAATTAAAAATAAGTAAAAACCCTTTTGATTTCTAGCATCTGCATAACTTTCCACTGACGATGAATAATGGATGCCCTAAACTGTATAAGACCCACAGGTGCCTGCCCAGGTAGGATTTTTGAGGTGGGCAAGAGAAAGACTGCCTTAGAAACCCTTCAAGCACAGCCCCGCCTTTGCACCTCTGGACCCAGAGGCACGTGAGGCTTGGTCTTTGAGGAATAGCTTGTAGTTTCGAGGCCCTAAGGGCCCCTGAACTTCATCATCTTTAGCTCCCTGCCTGTTCCTGGAAACCCAGGGTGTGCTGAGGTGAAACAGCCAGCGGGGCACCCTGTCCTCTCCACAGCCCTGGGCCCCGAGGGCTGAGGGCTCCTCCTGCTTCTAACAGGACTCCAGTGCAGCTTTCACCCTTCCGGGATGGTGGGGATCTTGAACTTCTCTAGAGTTTCCGGTTGGGGAATTTCATTAGTCTCTACGTACGGGAATCTGATGGGCAGAAACTGCCACTATAGTTTGTTTAACATTGACATCTGGAATAAGTTCTCTGCGTCTCTTTTGTTTCAAGATAGTTAGATGATGCATAGCGTGTCTCGGGGCTCTCTCTCATGCGTGCCGGAGCCTCAGTGTGGGGAAGCATGCAGGTGACATGTTGTCCTCTCTGTTACCCTTCCCACACTAGCTGTGGTTGCTCTCTGGGTCTGGTTAAGATCTTTGGTTGGTCTAGGTCGGGGATGCTCACCCAGGCCCCCAGAGCTCTAGACTGTCCCTGGAGATGGGTGGCCAGAGTTTGAGGTTACCCTGCTTCACATGTTCACCTAAAATCTTGTTTAAAGGAATGCTTATGCTGCTTGAAAAGCAAAGACAGAACACTGGGAACCACTGCCCCAGACGGTCTCTGGGATCCCCCACACTTCCAGCAGCCAAAGCCTCCTTCACACCCAGTCAGTGAAGCCCCAGGGTAATCATTTTATTTTCATTTGTTTGACTTGTTGCACATCCAGGTAAGATTGCATTTGAACCAAGTTTTCTGAGGATAAAAATCATTTAGAAACATTTAAAGCTACATTTGACACAGCTCCCAGCCCCCTTGGGAACCATTTCTGTACGTAGTTATGCATCTGTGTTCTTTTCATACTGTTCCCTCCCTCCTGCAAGCCAAGTAGTAAAACAGTCTATACAGAGTGGGTGGAGTAGGCTCTAGTTGTAGATAAGGCATGCGTATTAGTTTGTTTTCTGCTGCTTATAGCAGAATGCCTGCAAGTGGGTGATTTATAAGAATTTATTTCTTACCGCTCTGGAGGCTGAGAAATCCAAGGGGCCTCATCTGGTGAGAGGCTTCTTGCTGGTGGGGACTAGACAGTGTCCTGAGGTGGTGTAGGGTGTCACACGGGGAGGGACTGAGTGTGCTAATATGCTCGCTCAAGTCTTAGTTTCTCTTTATACCCCACTGATCCATTAACCCATTAGTCTATGAATGGATTAATCTACTCCTGAGGGCAGAGCTTTTGTGATCCCATCACCTCTTCAAGGACCCTACTTTTCAATACTGCCACATTGGGGATGAGGTTTCAACGTGAGTTTGGCGGGGGACATTGAAACCACAGCAGCATCCTGTCTTTGCTGTTCTTGATTCATCTCTGGGCTGAGGAAGCCTCCCTGCTGGGAACCTGTCTCGGAGGTCTCCAGGCAGAGGTAGTGATACGGTTTGGCTCTGTGTTCCCACCCAAATCTCATGTTCAGTTGTAATCCCCCATGTTGGAGGTGGGTCCTGGTGGGAGGTGGTTGGATCATGGGAGTGGTTAACATCATCGTCCTTCATCACCATAGTGAGTGGGTTCTCACGAGACCTTTCACCCTGCTCTGGATATGTGAGATGTGCCTGCTTCCCCTTTGCCTTCTGCCGTGACTGTGTTTCCTGAGGTCCCCTTAAAGGCAGAAGCCACTATGCTTTCTGTCCAGCCTGCAGAACCATGAGCCTATTAAACCTCTTTTCTTATAAATTACCCAGTCTCGGATATTTCTTTTTCCTTTTTTTTTTTTTTTTCTTTTTGAGACAGAGTGTCACTCTCTTGCTCAGGCTGGAGTACAGCGACATGATCTCGGCTCACTGCAACCTCTGCCTCCCAGGTTCAAGCCATTCTCCTGCCTCAGCCTCCTGAGTAGCTGGGATTACAGAGGTGTGCCACCACATCCGGGTAATTTTTGTATTTTAAGTAGAGATGGGGTTTTGCCATGTTGGCTAGGCTGGTCTCGAACTCCTGACCTCAAGTGATCCACCTGCCTCAACCTCCCAAAGTACTGGGATTACAGGTGTGAGCCACTGGGCCCGGCCTCAGATATTTCTTTATAGCAGTGAGAGAACTAATATAGATAGCGTTTCCCCCTCAGTGCTCCCACGGTGTCTCTGCCTTATATAAGGTGCATGATGCCAAGGCTGTTTCCAAGTCCATTTCCCTTGATAGAGTGAGAGCTCCATGAGGGAGGGAACATACTATTCATTATTTACTCTGGCACTTGGAATGTGGCAATCAGTGATAGCAGAATGATGGTTCAACAAAAATGTCCCCAACCCAATCCCCAGAACCTGTGAATATGATCCCTATATGGCAAAAGGGGTTTGCAGATGTGATTCGGGTCAAGAATCTTGAGATAAGAAGGTGATCTTGAGGTGTTCCTGCAGGTCCAGTCTAATCAAACGAATCCTTCAAAGAGGAGAAACTTCCCCAGCTGAGGTCGTGGTTAGGGGACAACACGACTGCTGGAGAAGGGCCAGGAAGATTCGCCGTTTTGCTGGCTTTGCAGGTGAAGAGAGGAGCCATGAGCCAAGGCATGCAGTGACCTCCGGGGGCTGGAAAGGCAAGGAAAGGAGCTCTCCCCAGAGCCCTCGCTTTCAGAAGGAACACGTCCCTGCCAGCCCCGCGATTTCAGCCCAGTAAGACTGGTTTTGGACTTCTAATCTACAGAACAGTAAGATCATAATTGTGTGTTACCTTCGGCTACTATGTTTGTCATAATTTGTTATGGTAGTGAGAGAAAACTAACACAGCCACAAAAATAGAGAAAATTCAATAACTGGATAAGAGGAAGAGAAATAGGAAAGATTCTTACGCCAGGCACGGTGGCTCATGTCTGTAGTCTGAGCACTTTGAGAGACCAAGACTGGAGGATTGCTTTAGCCTAGGAGTTTGAGACCACCCTGGGCAATGTAGTGAGACCCTGTCTCTACAAAATATTTTTAAAATTAGCCAGGTGTGGTGGTATGTGCCTGTAGTTCCAGCTACTCGGGAGGCTGAGGTGGGAGGATCGCTTGAGCCTGGGAGGTTGAGGCGGATTGCACCACTGTACTCCAGTCTGGATGATAGAGTGAGATCCTGTCTATCTATTATTATTAAAATAATAATAATAATAATAATAAGATTCTTTTCTCATTTTATGTAGATCCACCAGGAGGAGCCCTTATCACACTGCTGAAATCTGACTCCTCTTCTCAGTGGCATCTAGCTTTCTAAGTATAGGGAGTTTTCTACAAGCATGAAAAACTGTCACTCTACAAAAAGACTCAAGGAAAAATTGTGAAGTGGTGTATTCTGGTCAATTTTCTGCCCCCTTTCAGTTTGCAATGCACAGGCCACCCAGAGCCCGATGCACCCCTCGCTCTGTCTCATCTGTGTTCTGTTCACCAGGGCTTCTCACCTCTCCTGGGGTTCTCAAGGCAGCTCTCTGGTTCTAAGCCACCAGCCTGCTTCTGTCCAACGAAACTGACTTGGTCCTTCATCGAACTCTGGCTGGTGACCCAGTAAACTACCTTCTATCCGCACCCCGTCTCTCTCCCTCCCTCCTTTCTGAAAGTCCTTGAAAGAATGATTGTAACTCAGTAGCTCACTCACTCATTCATTTATTTCCATGGTCATCACGATCATTCATTATGCACCTACGGTGTTTCAGTTACTCTACCAGAAAAACAAAGTCGGATAAAACCTGGCTCTGCCTGCCCAGCGCTCCTCCATATAATAGAGGGGCTTTGGGAAGTGGGAGGACTCAAGTGAGGTGGAGGCACAAAGCGACCTACCCAGCCTTCTGCCATTCTTGGGGGAA
>NW_012102077.1:3519192-3529750 GCF_000951045.1 Mandrillus leucophaeus | reverse complement strand
ACTTTGTAAAAATGAATGTGGAGAGTGAGGAACAGAAGGAGGTGTCAAAGCATAGAGATTCGTACCTCTACCTTCGGTGATGGTTTCTAAAGAGAGATCTTTGGCTGAGAGGGAGGTAAAGAGGGAGGAACGGAAGAAGGGATGGATTGCAAATTGGAGATCAATCTAGCATGCAGGCAAAGAAGACGGAGAATCATCGGAGTGCCATAAATCAGAACAAATGAGTTTGTCAGAAGGTGGGAAAGAAGACTGTCCAAGGAAGTGGTGACCTGTAGATACTGAATGCCACAGAAAGGTCATGTAAGCAGAAGACTGAAAGATACCATTACAGATGACAAGTAGGAGTCACCTACTAGTCACCTTAGGAATACATTGTTTTAGCAACTCCAGAACTTGTTATAGGGGGATAAGAAAATTCAGTGGTGCTGTGATCCCACTTTTCCAAAGAGCTGGAACGTCAAAGATAAGGTTATAAATAGAGGGGCAGGCAGAGGTGTGAAACGTTTTCAGTTTTATTATTGTTATTATTATTTAAGAGACAAGGTCTTGCTCTGTTGCCCAGGTTGGAGAGCAGTGGTGCAACCATAGCTCACGGCTGCCTCGAACTCCTGGACTCAGGCGATCTTTCCACCTCAGCCTCCCCAGTAGCTGGGACTATAGTAAAACCACGCCCAGCTAATTTATTTATTTATTATTTATTTACTTTCTGTAGAGATGGGATCTTGCTATGTTGTTCAGGCTGGTCTTGAACTCCTGGGCTCAAGCAATCCTCCTGCCTCAGCCTCCCAAAGTTCTGAGATTACAGGCATAAGCCATCATGCCTAGCCAGTTTTATTATTATTATTTTTGTTATTTATTTATTTTGAAACAAAGTTTCACTCTTGTTGTCCAGGCTGGAATGCAATGGTGCCATCTTGACTCACCGCAACCTCTGCCTTCCCAGTTCAAGCAATTATCTTGCCTCAGCCTCCTGAGTAGCTGGGATTACAGGCGTGTGCTACCATGCCCAGCTAATTTTGTATTTTTAGTGAGACAGGGCTTCTTTATATTGGACAGGCTGGTCTCCAACTCCGGACCTTAGGGGACCCACCTGCCTCGGCCTCCCAAAGTCCTGGGATTACAGGCATGAGCCACCGCACCCAGCCCAGTTTTATTATTTTTAGAATGGTGAGTGTTGAATGCTTTGTGGACTGAGGAGAAGCAAACAATAAACAGGATGAGACTGAATACAGGTAAACATATTTACAATTTAAACACCCAAGAGACTGATTTTGGTCTGAGTTCCAGGCACTGCTGGTGAGCTCTTGAGGGACACTTTCCAGGTGGCAGCACCCCTGAAATCCACCAGGTGGGCCACCGCCTCCTTCTCATTGCCTGAACAGACAGCTGGGTTCTGCCATGCCTTAGAGGAGGGGGTCACGTGAGGCTTTGATTTCTGGGAAAGCCTGCACGGAGGAGTCAGACTGACCTGGGTACCAACCTCAGTCCTGCCAATAGTCACTGTAAGCAAGACAACCTCTGAGCCTCAGTTTTCCCCTGGAGAAAATGAGGGTAACACAATCTATCATCAAGGGGCTGCCTTGAGGCTGGATGACATACACATGTAAAAGCTCCCTTACAATGCTGCCTCTGATGTGGCGAGCAAATTCAAGAGTCCTTATTTTCACACTCATGCCCAAGAGGAGATTACTGACCACGAGAGTTCTTTCTTTCCAGAGGTTATGGGCAGCCCTGCTTCTGTTTGCTTGTTTTTCTTTTTGTTGTTGTTGTTGTTTATTTGTTTTTTTGACACAGAGTTTTGCTGTTGTCGCTCAGGCTGGAGTGCAATGGTGCGATCTCAGCTCACTGCAACCTCTGCCTCCCAGGTTCAAGAGATTCTCCTGCCTCAGCCTCTCAAGCAGCTGGGATTACAGGCTCCTGCCACCATGCCCGGCTATTTTTTGTAGTTTTAGTAAAGATGGGGTTTCACCATGTTGGTCAGGCTGGTTTCGAACTCCTGACCTCAGGTGATCCGCCCGCCTTGGCCCCCCAAAGTACTGGGATTACAGGCACGAGCCACTGCACCCGGTGCTTGTTTTTGTTTTTCTATGTGTCTGTGGCTCTCCGCTGTGCTCATCAATGTCTGGGCTCCTCCCAGCTGGGACAGGGAGGCTCTGTTTACTGCTATTTGCCTGATGTTTACTACAATGCTGGACAACTTGAGCTCTCAAACACCATGCGGATGAACTCCCTCATTCAACAGGTATAGGAGGGAGTCAGGGAGACCAGGCACAAGAAAAACAGCATATTTCCCACTAGAAGATTCCTGGCCAGACTTCTTTCTTAGAAAGCCCTCCCTGGTGAGTCAGTGCATTGGCCCGCCCTGACCTCCCAGAAGACTGGACAGAAGATTATCTTGGCACAGGCCCGACAGACAATTTCTCTGCCTGCACAGATTTCCCGGTACCCAGCAATATTCGACTAACTTGAACTTTTATTTTTCTAATTGAAACACCATACTGTTGATTTTAGGAACATTGCTTTTACCTTTTCTATGAGGACAAGATCTCGAAATCTTTCCCTATTGAAGAATTTGATTTTGGTTCATCCAGGTAATGGTGGCTAGGGCTAAGGGTATGTGGAGGTCTGAGCTTCCAAAATGCTGGCAATATAGGGAGCAGATGGGGAGGGAGATGAGTTAGCAGGGCTCTCTGCTGCTCTGAGAGTCATCTCTGAGCATCCCCAGCCCCCATAGCACCTGGCCAGTGGCTTGGACACAGAAGGTGCTCAGAAAGTGTTGGATAAGCAAGTGAATACATGGGGATATGAATGGATAGATTTGACTTGTTTACTCAAAAGGCAAAGAAGAACATGAAGGTGCAGTGGAAATGGGCTTGGAAAGAGTGATACTGGTAGGTCACCATGTCGAGAACAGGATAGGGCGAATACTGGCTGGCACATATGTTTCAGTGTTGTTGTATTAGTCCATTCTTGCACTGTTATAAAGAAATGCCTGAGACTGGGTAATTTATAAAGAAAAGAGGTTGAATTGGCTCACTCTATTGTAGGCTATACAGGAAGCATGGCTGGGGAGGCCTCAGGAAACTTACAATCATGGTGGAAGGTGAAGGTGAAGCAGGCATGTCTTACATGGCACAGAAGGAGGAAAAGAGAGAAGGGGGAGGTGCTACACACTTTTAAACAACCAGATCTCATGAGAACTCACTCACTATCATGAGGACAGGAAAGGGGAAATCTGCCCCCATGATCCAATCATCTCCCACCAGACCCCTCTTCCAACTTTGGGGATTACAATTCTACATGAGATTTAGGTGGGGACACAAATCCAAACCATAGCAAGTATATACCTAAAGCTCAGTAGCCTTGAAGCTGGCACATCCTGCCTTGTGAAATTCCACATGCCAGTATCACTCTCACTCCATGCCCATTGATAGGATATAGGAAAAGTGGATTTGAGAATATTGAGAAAACAATTCCTAGAGAGACTTCTTGCAGGGCCTATCTCTGCTTGAAGAGGCCAAGCGAGGAATGAGCCCAACAAAATCACCGATTGGGCTTGCTCAGCTGGGGTGTGTAAACCTGGCTTTCCAAACTTGGTGTTGAGAACCAAGGCATCCTGGCGATATTTTCTGTGAATCTATTGAATTGGCCACGGCAGAGGTTGAATAGAGCAAGTATGGTGTTAAGGAAAAAGGCTGTTGTGTTTCAGTTCTGGGTTGTGGCTTGTTTTTCTTGAGCCACTTCTGGGCTCAGCTTCATAGGTTGGGCTGCATACTTGGTGGCTGGATTGGTGGTGATCACTGGGAAGCTGTGTCGCTCAGACAAGGACATTGGCTGTGGGTGGTCTGTAGCAGGCAGCAGCAACCTCGTTTCACAACTTAAGAGGATCCTTCAAACTGTCCCCAGCAAGTTCACTGGGCTCCCAGCACCCTTAGATAAGGCGGTGTCCTTGATTTCAGGGAACTCATCTCCGATTTTATTCTTCTATAGCCTGGAGTAATTGAGACTTCTCAAAGTAGCCTGGAAAAACCTTACATCCTGGAGGAAAGAACAGGGCCCACGTTCTCTCCTCTTTCCTCCTAGAGTCTTAGGAATATTTAAACTTCAAGGTGGTAGAGATATTACTGAGACCTCTTCACTTTGACTTTCTCAGCTGCTAATTCATTCTCTTGGTGCAGAAATTCATTTTTACTGTTATGAGTTGCTTTAATACTAACACATAGCAACTTGCTTTGAGTGTGGAAAAGTATGCCAGGAAATGCATGCAGACATGTCTTCGATTACTTAGGAAAAATGTCAGTAGACCCAAAGGCTTTTATTATTAGGAGCCATCGGGTCTTGAGGATCCTGAGTTCTCTTCTCCAGAGCCATTTCTGAAGTATAGTGCATCTCCAGACCAGAAACTCAGTGAGCCTATAAGAAAGATCAGGAACTCCCTTTCTTCCCCAGCAATCTGGGGGAGCAGCAGCTTCCCCCATTCGAGAAGCTTTGCCTGGAGAGTGAGAGGTAGATTGATGGAAAACAGTCAAGTATACTCACAAATATGAAAAACATTTAGAGCATTTGACCCAATGTCTAGTTCTAGTTGTACAGCAGGGAGAGTAAAGAATTTAGGCAGCCCTCACTGTGGGAGAAACCCACATTGATCTAATCAGGGAAAATGCGAGGAGGCCCATTTGTAAGAGACACTGAAGGAGGTTAGGAAATCATCAGGGAGGTTTCAGTGGACTATGCCTTGGCCTCTGTATGATGAACTCGTATCCTTAGAGCTTCAGGAGTGAAGTTCTCCACAGTCGCAATAGAATAACTTATATTAAGTCCTGCTTTACAGTAAATAACATCTGAGTGAGATTCCAGGAAAGGGGCTTAGAGTTGTCATTTAATCAAGCCAAGATTTGTCATTGAAAAATTACGTGTGCAGAGCACTGTGTTAAATACAGCAAGGAATATAGAAATGAAAAATGTGGGGCTGGGCGCGGTGGCTCATTCCTGTAATCCCAGCACATTGGGAGGTCGAGACAGGCGGGTCACATGAGGCCAGGAGTTTGAGACCAGCCTGGACAACATGATGAATCCCTGTCTCTACTAAAAATTCAAAAATTAGCTGGGCGTGGTGATACTCACCTGTAATCCCATCTACTTGGGAGGCTGAGGCATGAGAATCATTTGAATCCAGGAGGTGGAGGTTGCAGTGAGCTGAGATTGTGTCACTGCACTCCAGCCTGGGCGACAGAGCAAGACTCTATCTCAAAAAAAGAGAAGAGAAGAAAAGAAAAGGTGTGAATTCTGCTTTACAGGAGCTTCAGGCTGGGAAGAGAGTAAGACCTACATAAATTACCTGTTAAAGGGCAGAGTAGTTAAGACCAAGACTGAGACCCAAGCAGCGTGCTGTGGAAGTAGAAGACAGGGAAAGATCTAGTTCATTTAGGGAGCTCTGGTAAAGCTCATTCGAGGAAATGGAATTGAAACGGGGATCTCACAGACTTTTACCAGATTGAAGGTGGGGATTAGGGTAAAACGAGTGGGACACTTGAGTGGGCTACCGCATGTCCAGGAGTGCCAAAAAAACTCAGTAATCAAGATTAATAACGTGTTAATGAAATATTTTAAAATCAAAATAAATGCAAAATACCCCATGAGTAATAGAACATCCATTATTTCAATAAGTCCAGGATGTTTTGAATGAGCCTGCATTCTCATAAAAGGGAATTGTTCTTTTTAATCAGCCCTTGGTTCCTAGTCCCCTACCAGGAGCCTTTATAAGGGTTATCAGCACCTGTGAGCAGATTGGGCAACCTAGAGCTTTATATATAGTTATTTTTAGAAACTGTAGAGCTTTTATTAGCTTTTACACTTGATATGGTTTGGCTGTGTCCCCACCCAAATCTCACTTTGAATCATAATAATCCCCACATGTCAAGGGTAAGGCCAGGTGGAGATAATTGAAACATCAGGGTGGTTTCTCCCATACTGTTCTCATGGTAGTGAGTAAGTCTCGTGAGATCTGATAGTTTTATAAATGAGAGTTCTCCTGCATAAGTTCTCACTTGCCTGCCACTGTGTAAGATGTGGTTTTGCTCCTCATTTGCCTTCCACCATAATTTGTGAGGCCTCCTAAGCTGTATAGAACTGTGAGTCCATTAATCCTTTTTCCTTTATAATTGACCCAGTCTCAGGTATGTCTTTATTAGCGGTGTGAGAACAGATGAATACACTTGATTCCAAATATAAGAAGTGCATGTGGGGGTGAGCATCCTTCGTTTTTCCTGGACTCCAACATGGCTCAACACAGCACTGGCCAAATTGGTAAAAAAAATGAGGCCGCGTGGAAGGAGAATAGCTTGAGCAAACATAGGAGACACTAGGGTCGATCCAGACCCACGGGGGTTATGAATCACATAACTTGGGAAGTTGTAATGAGAGAGTAGGCTGGAACATTTAGAAGCATTGAAATTGTGAAGGGCTTTGAATACCATTTTGAAGATGTTTGGAATTAATAGTGTGGATGCTTCAGGTACCTTGGAATGTTTTTGAACGAGGATTGTGGGCATAAACACACCTGGGGCCAGTCTACGGCGCAAACACACCTGAGACCAGTCTGTGGGTAGTAGGGAGCCTCTGTTGGAGAGGGTGAGGCAGGAAACAGAATTGCTGGAGGGAGCAGCCACTGTCATCGAGCAGGAGAAATGGAAGAGTCCTCCCAACCAGGCAGAGGGCCTCAGGCTTAATAGACCGTGCTGTTCAGAGTATAGTTATAAGAGACTTCAGGGCCTCAGGCTTAATAGACTGTGCTGTTCAGAGTATAGTTATGAGACTTCTTCAGCTGCTGCTTCAATAATCTAAGAAGCTTTGCTGAGTGCTTCCTGTAGATAACGAACTAACATCCACTAGAGGACAGGAAATGCATTGTGATTCTTTTTCCCAATGAGGACACAGCAGCCCCACTGAGTTAGGTATCCTGTCTAACAATCTCACACCCTTATTTTCATCACTGCTGTGATCTCTGGGCCACCTACATTTCTAAGTGGAGATACAGTGAGTTCCTAAGAAGCCAGGTCTTTCCTTATCTGCTATTAGAGCTGCGTTGCTATAAATTTCAGAGACAGAGTCAACATCCCATCTCAGATGGAGGGGAGGAATGGGAAACCAGCCCTCAACTTTTTTGGGGTGTTTTTCTTTCCCACGTTGTAGTAAGCATGCTAAGAAAAGATAAAGCTTTTGCAGATGTGAACTGATTGGAGAAGAACTCTTGTTTTGTAAAATACACATATTGTTAAACCTCACTAATTCTGTTTTAGTTTCCTGAGAAATCATAGTGGATCACATGAAGGATGAATTGATTTGTGATTGATTATAAAGGAAGGGTGGTTCTTGCTGTTGTTAAAAGAAAAACAGCCGTATTAAATTTAAAAGAGTTTTAATTGAGCAAAGAACGATTCGCGAATCGGGCAGCCTCCGGAACCAGAATAGACTCAGTGACTCCAGCGCAGCCACGTGGTGGAAGAAGATTAATGGACAGAAACAGGAAAGTGACTTACGGAGAACAGAAGTGAGGAACAAGCAGGTGGATTGGTTACAGCTTGGAGTTTGCCTTATTTGAACACTTTCAATAGATGGCCCCGTTTGATTGGCGAAAACTCAGTGATTGGCACAAAGTAGGCTACAGTTTGTTTATACCTCCATTTAGGTTATAATTGACGATGTGCAGAGAAACCTTTACGCTGATCATAAAATATGTAAGGAGGTAGCTTTAGGCTAAACTTGATTCAACACTATGAAGAAGTAATGTAAACACGATGGCAGGTTGGAGATTCAGAATACTTCAGAGGCATGAAAAGCCCTCGTAAGCATTGTTAAGAGTAAGAAAAACCCATTAAAATCCAACTAAGTCAACAATTTCTATTTATACCTTAAAGCCTCAAAAGGAGTTCTCTCAAATGATATGTTTAGAAAATGATTTTAGTTAGAATACAATTGAAAAAATATAAAACTAGATCTTTTGGATTATATTCAGAAACATACTTTCTCACAAATGTAGACAGGCCTTTCCTCAGTTGTTCTGAAATGCTGAACTGGATTGAAAGAGATGAATCCCTATTTGAGTGTCAGTTCCCGGGAAGGATGCTAAGGTGGGTACGACCTTGCTCTCCAGGAGAGGGCACTATCCTGTTGGGAATTAGAAAGTAAAACAAGAGAAGAAGTTACTTAGCAAAAGACTTGAAATATTATCTGCTTTAGTCAGCTCAGGCTGCCATAACAAAATACTGGGATTCACGTGGAGAGGTGAATCTCGGCTGGGGTGGGCAGATGCGAGCCTGCTGGGGTGACAGCATGGCCACTGGCATTTGGAGGGCCCCAAGGGACCCCAGAGGCCCTCTCAATGACTTGGGGAGGTTTTATTAATGGGTTCAGGTTCAGAAAGCTAGATCCAGTTATTTTATTTTTGTTTTTAATTTTATATCTCCTCAAATTCCCTTTACCGTGGACATAGTTTTGAGGTGGTGGCAAAAGAGGCCTTCAGGTCTGTGTTTAACGTTTGCTTTGTAGAAAAACTCACTGGAATGCATCAACTCTAGACTCTAACACATGAAAAGTGGAAAATCTGTGCTGGGGGTATAAGCAGATTCCAGAGATGATCAGATGAGGCAAGGTGAAACTGTCTGTGCCTGCTAACAATTGCCCAACTTCAAGGAAATCCAAAATAGAGAACAACATGATGTTGGCCAAAACTTGTCCATCACTATGTTGGCAATAATATCCAATTGGGCACAGCACATGGAAAATACTACAGAGTAGGCATACTGGCCACCATTGATCAGGGTGATCATAGTATCATCAGTAATGTGCCAGAACAGACTGGTGAAAGGTAAATCACGCCAAATTTTTCTCGAAAAAAGCTTGCCAGAGCTTATTTTTTTTTAAAAAACAAAAGAGGCTGGGCACAGTGGCTCACATCTGTAATCCCAGTACTTTGGGAGGCCAAGGCAGGCAGATCACGAGGTCAAGAGTTCGAGACCAGCCTGGCCAACATGGTGAAACCCATTCTCTACTCAAAATACAAAAAGATTAGCCGGTCGTGGTGACGCATGCCTGTAATCCCAGCTACTCAGGAGGCTGAGGCAGGAGAATTACTTGAACCTGGGAGGTGGAGGTTGCAGTGAGCCGAGATTGTGCCGCTGCACTCCAGCCTGGGTGACAGAACGAGACTCTGTCTTCAAAACAAAATAAAAACCTATAGATCGGATGGCCTACATTCTGGAGGCTGGAAGGCTGACAGCAAGGTGCCAGCATGGCTGGGTTCTGGCAAGGGTCCCGTTTCTGGTCTGCAGATGGCTGCTACCCCTCCACCTACTCCTGTGGGCTTTCTTTAGTGCAGGCTCCTGGAGAAAGGGAGAGAGAAAGCTCTCTGGTATCCCTTCTTCTAAGGGCACTAACTCCATCAGACCAGGGTCTCATCCTCCTGACCTCATTTAATCCTAATCACCTCCCAGAGGCCTCATCTCCAAATATCATCCCCTTGGGTGTTAAAGCTTCAATATACAGACTTGGCGAGTGGGTGGCGGAAGCATTCAGCTCCTAGCGTTATCAAAGTTTACAATTGCAGGAGATTGATTGAAGTGACAAAGAGCGAACGTTTCTGAAACAGTTAAAGGGAAGAAGTGGGCACAGGAAAGTGCTGTGGAAGTCAGAGTTTGGGCTGTACTCCTTAGAAGGGATTGGGTTTCAGTCGGGCAAAGAAGCTTAGGAACGCATTTTGGGAAAGAGAGGAGCAGGCATGTTGAGGAAAGCACAGGTATGCTAAGGACATTCAGGCCATGGACAGAGAAGGGGGAGGAATGGCAGGGTGAAAAGCCACCAGCACAGAAGTGTCAGGTTGAGCAGAAAAGAAATCGAAGGAGGAAGAGGTGGCTGGGTCTGGGTTACAGGACACTCAGAGCCTCTAATGGGTCAGAGGAAGCTGGCTTCCATCCTACTGGTAGAAGGGAAGGGAGCATACAGAGGCGGTCATCCAGGAAGATGATTGGCCAGGGCCATGTGGTGTAGATGAAGGGGGCAGCAGGAGACAGGCGGACTGGTAAAGAGGCTGCAGCAGTGTACCAAACCTAAGCAAGTCAGAGCCCGGGTCAGGGTCTTGGATCCTGCCTGTCACTGCTTTTGCCCTAAGTAGCTGGCCATTCCTGGCTTCATTTTGTCTCTGTTGAAGATGTTGCATAATTTGGGGGCATGTGCAGAAGTCCAAGGGCCTCTTTCAAAATCCTTGTCTTGTTTGGACTAACAAAATCATAGAATGGCAGGAAGAGTTCCAAGAAGAAGCCTCAAGCCCAGAGAGACCATGAGCGCGTACCTGAAGGTGTTAGAGACATAAATTATGATGAACTAAGATTGAATGAGAGATTGTGATAAGATCATTTACAAAAGCATTCTCTGGGGAAAATCTGTGTTCTCTTGACCATCAGGAAGCATGGACATACCTAGTCTCTTCTACCCCACACGCAGGGAAAGTGAACTAGAGGAAGCATAGGGAATTGAACTGATTTTGTAAGATTCACTTTTCCAC
>NW_012102077.1:3515842-3517747 GCF_000951045.1 Mandrillus leucophaeus | reverse complement strand
ACGAGGTCAGGAGTTCGAGACCAGCCTGGCCAACATGGTGAAACCCTGTCTCTACTAAAAATACAAAAATTAGCTGGGTGTGGTGGCGGGCACCTGTAATACCAGCTACTTGGGAGGCTAAGGCAGAAGAATGGCTTGAACCCAGGAGGCAGAGGTTGCAGTGAGCCGAGATCACGCCATTGCACTCCAGTCTGGGCAATAAGAGCGAAACTCCATCTCAAAAAATAAAATGAAAATAAAAAGGTGGTTAGAACAGCCATTTATAATAAATTTTTACATGATTTGTATTCAGTTGACAATCACCATTTATGATTAAAGTCAAAAGACGCCTGATTTTATGCTACTTCCAATGCAAGCGGGAGATGAGGAAATGAGACAAGCTCTGAGCTCGGTTGCAGCCAAGTTCATTTATTACTTTACCACTCTATTTTTTAGCAAAAATTATCCTGCAACTCCCTCTCTCCACTCTAAACATGCAAAAGAACCTCGAATTGTTTCTAAATCATTTACCTACATGAAAGCTCATTCACATTCCCCTGGGGCCCTGAGATGTTGGAGGAGGAAGGGCTGGCAGGGAGAATGTGTGCCCCTTCATCTCATTTCCCTTGCTGAGACCACAGGATTTGTTTCTGTACAGGGAGCTCTGCTTAAATCTCCAACCTGGAAACATGTTCTAGCAATCCATGTTCCATGTCTACCAAAAACAAATCATAGATACTCTAGAGTTGTCACAGTGACATTTTTCCAGGGATGGTATCTGTTTTCTTTTAGAATTTGCAAGTGGAAGAATCTCAAAATATTCAGGTCATGCAGCTATGTCTGGACCAGGTTTTGTCTTTAAACATTTAACTCCCCTTTTTGAGGTATGTTAGCATAAGTACATACCTATGTAGGTAAATACAATTTTAGAAAACAAAACCTAACAAACATTTGTGAGTTGTTGAGCATGTGGGTCAACATATGCAAATTAACTTCCTGGTGGCATCACTAAGTTAATGGAATTGGAATCAGTGACCAGTAGGCTGAATAAGAACTTAAGGCCACCCACTCCTGTGTTTCTCAGTATCTTCTCTCCATGTCCCCTTGGACAAGAGAATATAATGATCTTATAATCTGCTTCTAAGTTAGTTGAAAATTAAAAAATATTGTTGCTATTAATGACAAGTTTAATAAAAACAAAAAACAGATCAAAGCAACGGATGAAAGCTCTGCATTGTTTTCATACCTCTCGTCACCTCTATGCCTCTTGGGATAACAAAATTCTGGCCCAGCCCAGCTTTGTATCATAGAGGAAACCAGCTGAGAGAAGGGAGGTGACACGATGGTCAGTGTGATCAATAGAGACCTGAAATGGGAATCAGAACACCTGAATTTCAGGTACAGACACTCACTTGAGCCTGCAGGACCTCCTAAAGGCTTTTGTTTTCTCATTCATAAAACAGCTGTTTTTTAAAAAGCCTTAATTTTGCTTCTTTTTACAAAACTACGTCAAGATCAAGATATATCATGATTATAAAAGCTATTTGTGGAAGTAATGGATTACCTGCTCCTGAATGAAGGATGCTTACTGTTACTCTAATAGAAGAAATGGATTAAATAACTGTTTCTCCAATAGACGGGTTCTTGGTACATTTGATTTTGGAGACTTCCCCCACCCTATAGTTGATCAATTTTCTATGACTGTCTTCTGGATTCCTTTCTGTGGCTCTGGCGCTTCCCAAGCCCCTAAACTCACCATATACTTTTCTCTTAGGCCTCCTAAAATTCTCAGCACAAGGTAAAGAACTTAAAAGTGGATAAAGTCACTTGAAAACACATGCGCTTGCGGGCTGTGGGCAAGGCCACTTGAGGCCCAGGTGAGCCAAAGGACCACACAGAATGGGGCAATGTCTCTCTTCCTGCCCT
>NW_012102077.1:3485442-3514502 GCF_000951045.1 Mandrillus leucophaeus | reverse complement strand
CATGTTCTTAAAGGATCTAGTTATTAAGCACCAAAGGGAAAATATTTACTATGGAGAAACTTGGCAGATACAACCTTAATAAGGGGAAGTCACTGTCACCTGTAAAGGGACAAATGGTGTGTCTCATATGATGCCCTGACAAGGACAAAATAGTTCTTCGATGCTATTCTCGCCCCAAATAGAAAGCCTGAACACAAATCATGAGGAAACATCAGACAACCCCAAACTGAGGAACCTTGGGCAACATAACTGATTGGTACTCTTGAAAAGTATCGGGATCATGGAAGCCAAAAAGATTGAGGAACTGTTTCAGACTAAAGACAACCAAGGAGAAATGACAAAAAAGTACAATACATGATTATGGATTGGATCCTAAACCCAAAAAAGTGACATTAGTAGATTCTATCACTGTTATTTATACCAGTGTTAATTTCATTGTGATCATTGTACTGTGGTTATATAAAACATTAACATTTGGGGGATTGGTAAAAGTACGCTAGAATTCTTTGTAATATTTTTGCAATTTTTATGGAAGTCTGAAATTATTTCAAAATGAAAAGCTTGAAAAAGTTAAAAAAAATGTACACCCCCCCCCCCCACACAAGTACTCATGAGATTTCCAGGGTTCCAGAAATAACTGGGAGTTGGGTGGAAGAAGGTGAGAAGGTCTTCAGTGATGTGTGGGAGAATGAAGAGGTGCCAAAGGGAGAAGCTAGTATCTATTATCACTGGGTACTAAGTTAAATACAGTATTTGTCATTCACATCTCCTTTATGTGGCTACTTTGAGGTTAAGTAGAATGGTGAATATAAAACTCTTAGAGCAGTCCTTGGCCTACAGTATGTGCCTAATAAATTCTAGCCACTGTTTTGTCATCTCCATGGTTGTCATCTTGGGTGGTTATAAGCTCTTGAAGCTTAGGGGTACTCTGGTGACACACATATTCCACTTGGAAATGTTCACGTCTGCACTTACTTCCCCTTAGGTACACACTCAGTTTGACTCTGATCTGGTTTGGCTGTGTCCCCACCCAAATCTCACCTTGAATTGTAGCTCCCATAATTCCCTCATGTTGTAGGAGGGACCCAGTGGGAGATAAATGACTCATGGGGGCAGTTTCCCCCATACTGTTCTCCTGGTAGTCAGTAAGTCTCATGAGATCTGATGGTTTTATAAGAGGAAACCCGTTTAGCTTGACTCTCACTCTTCTCTGCTGCCATATGAGACAGGCCTTTCACCTTCTGCCATGATGGTGAGGCCTCCCCAGCCACCTGAAACTGTTGAGTCCATGAAACCTCTTTCTTTTGTATATTGCCCACTCTTGGGTGTGTCTATCAGCAGCACAAAAATGGACTCATGCAAACTTTTACTCAACGCCACCACAATTTGTTAGGAAATTAAAAATAGGAGTTTTTTATGTGTCCTTTTTATTAAAATAAATGTGTCCTTAGAACTATCTTAGGACTCCAGAATTAGCAAATGAATTTGATTTTACTAAACCTTGGATGGAGGGTCTTGTGCGCAGAGACGTAGTTAAATCAGTGGTGAAAAGAGGAGAGAAATTTTCCAGAAAATGAAAGTAACTCAGAAAACATCAAATCATTCTCCCCAAACTGGGTTTCTTTAGGGAGTTCAAACACCCACACTTGAGGTGGCAGCATCACTACCCAGCGCCCAGTCCCACATTCCAGTGTCTGCTGTCTACAGTAGACTTACTAGGGAGACCACATCACTTAATTTTGAGAGTAAAAACAGTGCTAGAAAGAATCAGCAGGAATTAAGGGCTCTAGAGCAGGTGTACACTGAGATAGTCTGCTGTGAAGCAGGCCATTCCATCACCCCATTTACACAGGGACACCGCGGGGTTATTTCCCTACTAGCGTACCAGCTCTAAGCCACCATGTGAAGGCCGCTGGCATGCACCCTCAGATAGGGTGACTTCTCTCGTACAGCTAGTGTCCAAACAGGATGGGCAGAGCCACCGTTTACCCCACCCCACCCCCTTCTCCCTCTGTGCAGCCTTGGCTCCCTGCTAGGGAAGTGCCAACCTCACGAGTCCCTGTCTGATTGTGCAACACCATTTCCACTGTCCCTCCCTCCCCACGTCAGCCCTCGCCTACCTTCGGTTCCTGCCTTTCTGTCTGGGGCTGGCTTGGAGCCAGTTCAGTGTATCAGATGGCGTCTACTCAGCAGAGATGAGGTACCAGAAAAGTCCTGAACACTCCCCACTGTCGCCCCCTCAAAATAACCTCCCGCACACTCCTGTTTGCTGATCTTTGAAATTCTTTAGCAGAAGATAAAGCCTTTGTCCAGGAAACAGAGAGATGTGGGGGAGGAAGCCATGGCTCAAAGAACAATGAATTTAGAGGACTGGATTTGAGTCTTAGCACACACTTTGGCTGTTTATTACTTGCCCTTGTGAGACCTATTAACTCCTCCTGGGTCAGGTTTGCTTGCCTAAGGGGGAGGACAGTAAAACTTCTCCTGAATGTCCCAGAGCTTTGATAGTTGAATGACTTAACGCGCATGGAGCTGCTGTGTGTATGGGAGGTGGCCTTACTGTCCTGAGAGCTGATAATTGAGTCCATTCATTCCTGGGGGAGGAATTACACTGAGCTTTTAAGACTGATGAAAATCAATCCAATGGGATGGAGAATTGGATGCTGGCTACTGTACGTGGGTTATAGTTGAAACAGAAGTATGAAATTTTAAAAAGACTGAAATGTTTTTAGATCATGAAAAGAGATGGGTGTATTTCATAGGTGCCACTTCCAAAAAGTGCGTTGTGGTGGATCTTTTTCTCCTGCATCCCGTGAAACCTAGATGAGAAACTACGAAGATAAGATAAAAGCAATTTTTCCTCAGGTCCCAGCTTCTTGAATCTCTTGTTCATGTTTGTGGGATGCCAGGTAATTTTCAGGCCTTAATCTCTGCCATAAGATGCTCAGAAAGGAAGCAACAGGTATCAATCAGGGACCAACCAGGAGACAAAAACCATACCGATATTTGAATGTGGAGAGTTTATTATAAAGAATTATTCATTGGAACAAGATACTGAAGTCGTGGGGAACTGGTCAGTACGAAGGAGAGAAAATCCCAAAGAATACAGGATTTGCAGTTATAGAGAGCAATTGCTGTCCCTAAGGCTGAGACCCAGAACTCTTTGAGAGCCCAGCCGTGGCTCACTGCTCAGACACCAACCTGCAGAGATGCCATGGTGGCAGAACTTGCTGGAAATCTTCCCTCTGAGGTGCCAGGGAGAACTGTCCCAGGTAGGTGATAGGTCTCAGGACTCACTGCAAAGATTCCTGAGGAGGCGCCGAGGCCCTGCAGGAGCTGGGTGCTCTGCAGGAGATGGTTGTGGTCACTCACTGCTGGGCTCAGATATTGAACAGACTGTGTATTGCAAAAGCCCAGAGAGGAGAATGCTCTGGAACCCGAAAGAGAGAAACCCCTTCTGGCAGCAGTATCCTTCCAACATCCTCTGCTAACAAGGGTCCACGTTGTGCCAGCTAGCAAAGGAGAAACACAGGGCCAGCTCCATTGACCCAGAACAATGAAGGGTGAATTTGGAGCTGAGAGGCAATAAATTGATAGTTGACGCAGATCATGGCATTTTACAGGGAACACTGGGCTCTGGGCCCAGCACAGCGACATATGGCCTCAGGCAGGTCTCATTCTCTGAGCCTCTACTCTCATGGCTACAAAACGGGGTCTTATATGCTTATCTTTCAAGGCTGGGATCAAATAAGACAGAGGATGGAAATTGTCAACTAATAACAGGTTTTGCACCTTCAGTATGTATAATGATGACACCTATTTCACTGACAATTTTAAAGTAATTTAACAATGAGTTAATCAAAACAACAAGCAACATTTATTGACTCATTTCTCACTCTTGGGAGGAGTCAATGAGAGAATCTGCTCAGTGGGTTTGCCCATATTAAGTGTAAAAGTAAATGTTAGTTGTAACAAACTCATATTGTTGAATTACTTTCTCTATAGTAAAACAGTGATGTATTTATTTTTCCTTTACTATACAGTCACTCACTTTATTTATTGAGTGCCTACCATTTGTATGTATGGTGCTGAGTGTTGCATTAGAGGCCCAGGAGCCATGACCGCTTTGAGGAGTGGGGAGATACAATGATTTCAGGGATGTGACTCCTTGGGAGGAAATGCTGTTTATTTCTCTCACGAGCAGAAAAGCCACCCATGTTCCCTTGAATTATGGCCATTCTAAAGTCAGCCCCATGTGGTTTCTCCCCTGTTCCCACCCTCCCTCGTTCCCGCCATCCCTCATTTAATTGCTTATGAATTCTGAGCATTTACACAAAGAAGCTTTCATTTTTGAAGAAAGCTGTGCAGCCTGAATTCCTCAAAACATGTTCTGAATGGAGGGACTGAGGTTTTCCTGTGTGTTTGTTTGCATGTGAATAAACAGGAAGTCTATAAACCACTAAGGAAGAATTCCTTTGCAGGAAGTGAGTTTGGGAGCCAACTCAGGACCTCCCGGGCTTCACTGGCTCTTTTCTGCTTTTACACCACAGATGCTGGGAGGGGAGATGCTAACTGGAATGATCGACGTGGGGGCATGGTCAGAGCCCACAGGACCTGCACTGGCCACTTAAATTGTTGCCTTGACGGTAGTCTCTTTGCCCTTCAGTCTCTCTAGTAGAGGGACTATGCACCTCCACGCTATGGACATTTGGGGCTGGATAGTTCTTTGTTGTGGGGGCTTCCCTGTGCCTCACAGGGTGTTTAGCAGCACCCCTGGCCAATGTCCACCAAATACCAGGTACACCTCCCCCTCTGCTGACCAAAATGTCTCCAGAAGTTGATATGCCTTCAGGGATGAAATTACTCCTGGTTGAGAACCAAACTGCAGCTCTTAAGAAACTTCCTGAAGGAAGCCTTTCACCTGCTTGAATGAGATCCATTTTCTTTAGCTTGGCATTCAAAAGTCTTCATTAACCTGACTCCTCCCAAAAGCCTCATCCCACTGTTGTCTACTCTTTCTTTGACTCCAAAAAAAGGATCTGTCCAGAGTTCCCAGAGCATTTCTTTCACAGCTCTTTGATCTTACCATTCTACCTTCTTTATGTATTCTTTTCTCTCCTCTCCAGCTACCCGAGGAAGATTTGAATAAATTGAAAGATATAATTTGCAAAGAAAAACTTGACATTGTAAAGAGATCAGATCTCCTTAAAATAATCTACAATTTAGTATCATCCCAGTAAAAATGTCAGAACTGTTTTTAGTAGGTAGACTAGCTTCTTCTACACTTTTTTGTTTTAAATTTTATTGAATAAAAAATAGTGCTTCACAAAAACCACCTGTATTAGTCCATTTTCACGCTGCTCATAAAGACATACCCAAGACTGGGTAATTTATAAAGAAAAAGAGGCTTAATATACTCACAGTTCCACGTAGCTGGGAAGGCCTCACAGTCATGGTGGAAGGTGAAAGGCACTTCTTATATGGTAGGGGCAAGAGAGAAAATGAGAACCAAGCGGAAGAGGTTTCCCCTTACAAAACCATCAGATCTTGTGAGACTTATTCAGTACCACGAGAACAGTATGGGTGAAACCGCCCCCATGATTCAATTAACTCCCACTGGGTCCCTCCCACAACATGTGGGAATTATGGGAGCTAAAATTCAATATGAGATTTGGGTGGGGACACAGTTAAACCCTATCAATACTATAACAAAGCTAAAAGATGAAAATAATTGACAATAGTGTTATGAGACATGTGATCCAACAAAGTGTTAATTTTTATAATATAGTTTATGAATAAAAAATCAAATAGAAAAAAGCAATAGAAAATAGAATAGGATCCAATCAAATGCAAAAAAAGGTCAAGAACTCCAAAAAACAAGAAAGTAAATATCTGAGGTTTTCAAAGTTAGTCTCATTATTAGAAACAAATGAAAACAAGCATCCATTCTTACTATCAAAATGTCAAAGGTCAAAAGGTTATTAATAAAGCTTTTATGAATGTACAGACGTAGTGCACCCTTACACTGCTACAAATTAAAGGCAGAACAGTTTGCCAATAACTTTCCAAATCCTAAATGTACATATCGAGTTATTCCATGCCCAGGAATATATCCTACAGGTACACCCGCATGAATGTGCAAAGAGGGATGAGCAAAGATATTCATTGGAGTATTTAGTAATTAGTTAAGAGCAAAAAATCTGAAAGCCTTCAAATGTCCATCAACATGAGAAATGGTAAAGTAAATGATTGGGCAATTGATTGAACATTCTTTGGATGTGAAATGCAATGCAGCCAATTTATATAAGCTGAAATGGATTGGATTGAGTTCGTAGGTGTATTAGGAGAGAAAACGTAAGTTGTAAAGCCATGTTCGTGGGGTGTGTCTGTGAGGGTGTATGGCTGTGTTTGTCTTTGTGTGTGCATGTCTGTGCATAAGATACTTCTGGAAAATGACATGCAGAATTCACTAAGTTGGCGTCTGAAGGAGGAATGACTGGGACTTTAATAGGGAAGAAGGATTTGCTTTTCATTGCTTGATCTTGGATTTTAAAAAAATATATAAGATGTATACATGTAATACCAGCTAAGATATATTATATATTATGTAATATGTTACTTATGTAATATGTAATATGTTACTTATGTAATAGGTTACATACTATGTAATACGTAACATTTAATACATAATGTGTTACATATTATATAATATGTAATATGCTATATATTACATTTAATATGTAAATACCATTAGGTTTTAAAATACGTGTTTGGTTTTTTAAATTTAAAAATAAAACTGTTATCATTAATATTAATAAGAAAGCCGCCTTATTATCTGTCTTTACAGCACATGTCACTCATATCTCTCATTTTTAATTGTCAAGTGACCTTTTGTGAGCTCAGGTGTAATTATCCACAAATCTCTATCAGCAAATTACATTGTTGAATGTTTTTAACTCCTTTGCTTTTCCTATGATACTGGTGTAGAGTTATAAAAATCATAAGTTTTCAAATGATAGGGGCATGGACTATGATTCCTTATTCAATATAAATGTGTTAAATTCTGAAATGATCAAATACCTCACCATATTAGGCATTTACAGATGGAAAATTGGAAGGGAAATTGTCAAGGGAAGAAAGAGAACATCAGAAATGCAAGCCGACCTGGCGAGTTGGTTTGTGCCTGTAATCTCAGCTGCTCGGGAGGCTGAGGCGGGAAGATTGCTTGAGCCCAGGACTTCAAGACCAGCCTGGGAACACAGTGAGACCTCATTTTAAAAAAAAGTAAAAAAAAAAAAAAAAAAAAAGGAAGGCTTCCAATTACTCTGCAAATAAGTGGGCTCTGAGAAATGTGTCACCCAATTACCAACTAGTTAGGAGAATTTAGATCAGAACCAAGGTCTCAAAAAACAATGATAGCAGCAAAACAGTCTCTACCCTGACAAAGGACAAATATGAAAAATAATTTTAGAAGAAAATTTGTGTATACTTGTAAGATAGTATCAGAAAAGTAAGCATCTTGAATTTCTGTGATCTCCTGTTATTTCACATTCCCCAAACTTACCTGTGAGAAGAATTACCCAATTCTCTGAAAAGCATAGAAATCTAGAAAATTTACATTTTTTTAAACAGGCAACTCAAGGAAATCTTATAATTAAGCCACCACACAGAACATTGCTTTATCTCATTTCACTCTCAAAACAAGCCACTGAGGTAAGTAAAACATAGACTCTTTATTCTTGTTTAACATATAAGGAGACTGAGGCTCACTGAGTTTGTCTTCCCCCTAATCATAGAGTAACATCTCTGAACTGTAGCATTTCTCTTTTCTAAATATGTATTTCTTTCTTTTGTAGTCTTCCAATAATTGTTCACTTTCAGCAATTAGAAAGCAAAAATATTTTATGAATGCTAGAATATCCACATCTTAATTAAGTCTGCCATTGATCAATGTACCACTGGATGAAACTCTCTTCTTTAAGCACCAAGAAATGAAGGTTACTGAGGGTGAACATAAACCAGAACCTAGATGCTTACATAGATTCTACCCAACTCTTCCTGTTTTAGAAGTAAAACACACAATAAAAAGGAGAAGGGGGAATTTTGCAAGTTGGCAAGCAAATTCTGATTTGCCGCTAAATCATTATTTTTTTCTCCACTAGAAATCCTTTTCTAATACAATGGGGGAGGAGGAAGTAGTTGCATGAATCATGCTGCCACTTGTCTTGAAAAGAAAGAAAAAAGTGAAAAATGATTTTCTTTTCTTTCTTTCTTTTTTTTTTTTGAGACTTAGTCTCGCTCTGTCACCCAGGCAGGAGTGCAGTGGCACAGTCTTGGCTCACTGCAATCTCCACCTCCCAGGTTCAAGTGATTCTTCTGCCTCAGCCTCCTAAGTACCTGGGACTACAAGCATGTACCACCATGCCTGGTTGATTTTTTGTATTTTTAGTAGAGACGGGGTTTCACTGCGTTAGCCAGGATGGTCTTGATCTCCTGACCTCATGATCCGCCCACCTTGGCCTCCCAAAGTGCTGGGATTACAGGCATGAGCCACCACGCCCGGCCAAAAATAATTTAGAGAAAAAAGAGGAAGCAGTGCCTTGAACCCACACGTGTCCACCAGACATAGGAAAGAGGCTACAAGCTAAGCTTTTTCAGGGTGACCTACACTGGAGGAAATGCCCTTCCGTTTCCCCACAAGGTAGCTTTTGTGGATTTTTGCCCCAACTTCAAAGTATAGTTGAATTTTAGATACTCGGAACCATTGGGAAATTAGTTATTTCTCAGGGCTATTTTGTATTTTAATAGTTGAGAGTCTGTGCCTTTGAGCACCAACATCTGAACACATTCTAGCTGTTTTAGGATAGAAATCAACTTAAAATACATCTTGGTAGCCTCGTGTACAGACTACACTGAGCAGAGTCTAACTTTTTCATAACGATTAAGGGGCATCACTAGAAATACCAGTCCTGGTAGGTTGCTATAACTGTAGTGATCCCAGGCAGAGCCTGAGGAAGTACATTTGAAATTTTGAGATGACCTTCTTGTCCCTAAGCTAAAACTGAGTACTTTTTTATTTGTTTGTTTGGGCATGAGTTTATTTACACCAGAGGCCTTATAAAGACCAAAAAGTTTCATTTTGTGGCACAAAAATGGGATGATTTTAAGTTGATGTGCCATTTCTTTTCAGTTGAGTTTTAAAAAAAATTTTAGTACCTAATGTCTTAAATTGTTA
This sequence comes from Mandrillus leucophaeus, assembly GCF_000951045.1. NCBI lineage: Eukaryota > Metazoa > Chordata > Mammalia > Primates > Cercopithecidae > Mandrillus > Mandrillus leucophaeus. The sequence continues at coordinate 3,505,267 of NW_012102077.1, read as the reverse complement.
GTGATTTTTTTCACATGTCTTTTTTCTGCAATTAGACTGAAATCTCCTTAAAAGAAGGGACTGTGCACTGGACCTTTGGGTATTACCCATAACAGTGTATTATAAAAACAGGTACCTATCAAATATTTATTATTTAGAATGACATTGACAAGAGTAAGGTGTCTGAACCACCTGGAAAGGCTTTAAACCCTTGTGATGAGTGGGAAGGAGAGAAAACTGAATGAATAGCAAAAGGGATTTCCACCCTGAAAGCCATTTTCAGAGGCAGCTTGAGAAGACTCAAGGCTGGAGGAATATTAAAGACCAAAATAAATCACTAAAGAAGATCTATGTTATGGAGAGATTTTCGGTCTTCAGAGGTAGTATTATTTAATATCATCAATGTGATGGTTAATACTGAGTGTCAACTTGATTGGATTGAAGGATACAAAGTATTGTTCCTGGGTGTGTCTGTGAGGGTGTTGCCAAAAGAGATTAACGTTTGAGTCAGTGGACTGGGGAAGGCAGATCCACCCTTAATCTGGTGGGCACAATCTCATCAGCTGGTAGAAAAAACGTGAAAAGGAGAGACTGGCCTAGCCTCCCAGCCTACATCTGTCTCCCTTGCAGGATGCTTCCTGCCCTCGAACATCGGGCTCCGAGTTCTTCAGTTTTGGGGCGCGGACTGGCTCTCCTTTCTCCTCAACTTGCAGACAGCCTATTGTGGGACCTTGTAATTGTGTGAGTTAATTCTTAATTAACTCCCCTTTACATATATCTATGTATCTATATATCTATCTCTCTCTCTATATATATATCTCCTGTTAGTTCTGTCCCTCTAGAGAACCCTAATACAATGAAGATGCCAATTGTCTCTAGATAGGCTTACAGACTATAGGTTGGATGCCACTACAGTGGAAATCCCCAATGAGATTTTCATGGGCCTTGACAAACTGATTTGAAAATAAAAATAGAGAGTCATGGCCAAGAATATTTGAGATGCTTCTGCATAAGACAAATAAGGAACAGGGACTTTATCCTACCAGATTTCAGAACTTATTATGAAACTTAAGTAACAAAGTATAATACTGGGACAGAGATAGGGGATAGACAAACTGAATGATGGGACAGAAGGTCATGCAATAGGGCCAATACAGAAAGCTGATATATGACAGAAGGGGATGAAAGACCAAAGGCAAATAAATGGAGCTAAAATTAAATAATTATTCAATGGTGGTGAGGAAGCATAGAACTGCATCTCTACCTTATGTCATACACAAAATGAAACTTAGAGTGATTTAAGAACTCAAATGCCAATAGGAAATCTTTAAAGCTTTTAGTAGAAAATATAGGTCAACATCTTTCCTTTCATAGAGCAAAGGATTTCTTGAACAAGACACTTAACGACTGAAAGTTTAACCAAATAAAGAAGTATGCTCATCAACATGATTTAAAGCAGGAAGAGTATCTGATGGCAACAGTTTCAGTCTTTGCAAGCCACATGGTCCCTGTCTTACCTTCTTTTTGTTGTAGTGGTTTTGTTTTTACAACTGTTTAAAAGCATAAAAAGGCCAGGCGCGGTGGCTCACGCCTGTAATCCCAGCAGTTTGGGAGGCTGAGATGGGCGGATCATGAGGTCAGGAGATCAAGACCATCCTGGCTAACATGGTGAAACCCCGTCTCTACTAAAAGTACAAAAATTAGCCAGGTACGGTGGCAGGTGCCTGTACTCCCAGCTACACGGGAGGCTGAGGCAGGAGAATGGCGTAAACCCGGGAGGCGGAGCTTGCAGTGGAGATTGAGCTACTGCACTCCAGCCTGGGTGACAGAGAGAGACTCCATCTCAAAAAAAGAAAAAAAAAAAAAGCATAAAGACTGTCCTTACCTAAAGGCCATACAGAAACAGGCTGTGGGTTAGATTTGACCAGCTAGTTGTAGTTTGCACACTTCTGCTTTCAACAAAGTGAAAAGATACACACTGGGGAAAGACTTTTTTTATTTTTTTTAACACATTGAATAGTCAAAGGATTCGCTAATATCAAGAATATAAAAGATATAGCCAGCACAGTAGCTCATGCCTGTCATCTCAGCACTTTGGGAGGCTGAAATGGGCAGATCACTTGAGGTGAGGAGTTCAAGACCAGCCTGGCCAACATGGTGAAATGCTGTGTCTACTAAAAATACAAAATTTAGCTGTGGGTGGTGGTGGCTGCCTATAATCCCAGCTATTTGAGAGGCTAAGGCAGGAGAACGGCTTGAATCCAGGAGGCAGAGGCTGCGGTGAGCTGAGATTGCACCATCGCACTCCCCTCTGGGTGATAGAGCCAGACTCTGTCTCAAAAAAAAAAGAAGAATATAAAGATATAAAAGATCTACTAATTCCTAAGAAAATGACAAACGATAGGAAAACATGTAAAAATCATAAACCTGCTTTCACAGGAAGCAGGAAGACATTTGTTCAGTAAAGATATAACAATGCCCTCCTTAATAGAAATCAATACTTTGTTTTGCAGGCCATATATTCTCTGTTACAGTTAAATATAATTTTATACTTATTTGGTTATTAAAAATTGATACATCAGTGCATCAGACATTACCAAGTGCCAGAGAAGATCTTTTAATCAATCAGAGTTGTTTTTTTTTTTTTGAGATGGAGTCTCGCTTTGTAGCCCAGGCTGGAGTGCACTGGTGTGATCTTGGCTCACTGCAGCCTCTGCCTCCCGGGTCTTGGTTCAAGCAATTCTCCTGCCTCAGCCTCCTAAGTAGCTGGGACTACAGGCACGTGCCACCACGCCCAACTAATTTTTGTATTTTTAGTGGAGACAGGGTTTCACCATATTGGCCAGGTTGGTCTTGATCTCCTGACCTTGTGATCCCCCCACCTCTGCCTCCCAAAGTGCTGGCATTACAGGCGTGAGCCACCGCATCTGACCCAATCAGAGCTCTTACACATTGTTGGTGAGGAAGTAAATGGGTTCAACCACTTTGGAGAACAATTTGGCATTATCCTATAGAACTGAACTTTCATGTATGCAAGGACTCAACCTTTCCACTCCTAGGTATACAGCCAAGAGAAACTCTTGCACATGTAAATCAGAAGATAATGTGCAAACATGTTCATAGCTGCTCTGCCTGTAGTCATTTAAAAAATTAAAACATCAAAATGCCCTTTGTATTAATTTTGTATTGTTGGTATAACAAATGACCACAAACCTGGTTACTCAATACAACACAAACGTGTTAACTTATAGTTCTAGAAGTCCAAAGGGGATCTCACTTGGCTAATATCAAGGTGTTGGCAGAGCCAAGTGTGAAGGCTCCATGGGAGGGAATCTGTTTCCTCTCTTTTTCTGACTCATAGAGGCCATCCATGTTCCTCAGCTCAGGGCCACTTCCATCTTTAAAACCAGCAATGGCTGGTCCAGTCTTGGTGATCCTGCATCCCTCTGACACAGATGCTTCTGCCTTCCTCTTCCACAATGGCTCTTATAATTACATTGGGCCCACTTGGATGATCCAGAATAATTAACCCATTCTAAGGTCAGCTGATTATCAACTTTAATTCCCTCTGCAATGTTAATTCCTCTTCAAAATGCACTGGCCTACATGCTGGATTTTCCCAGCTCACATATTCCCAGGCTCCAGGGACAAGCACATGGCTTCTTCAGAGGAGCTGTTGTTCCACTTTTCCACATCTGTGAGAAGAGAATGTATTAATACATTTTGTGGATACGATAGAATATTATGCAGTAATAAAAACGATGATATGTAGCTAAATGCAACAATATGAATTCCTCTTTATAACGTAATGTTACAGAGGAAAGAAGAAGCAAGTTCTCAAACTATATAAAGCATGACATCTTTTTTAGTTAGCCCCAAAACAGCAAGAATTAAATTATGTGGTTTACTCCCAATCAACACTACCCCCTCTCAATCATTGGCTTCACCGCTAGCCGCCTAGTTGCTTAGGCCCAGGTCCTGGGGCTCGGCTAGCACACATTCCAGTGAATCAGTAAATCTATTCCAAAATACATCCTGAGTTTGACCACTTTTCCCATTTCTACTGCCGTATACTTAGTTCAATCTGCCATGGTCATTTGTCACATGGATTAACCCAGTAGCTCCTTCGTTTATTTTTCTGCTTTCACTCTTGACCCTTGTAACAATCCAGTCTTTACAGAGTGACCTTTCTAATGCATAAGTTGGATTACAGCATTCCACTGTTTAAACCTTTTAATGAGTTCCAATTATATCCAGCATAAAATCCAAAATCCTTTGCAAGGCCTACAAGGCCCTGTGAATCCTGCCGCCACCTGCCCATCCCCACTCATGCTAAGCCACCTGCTCCACTCTTCCCAGACACACTGGCTCCCTGTTTCTTCCCCAAACAAGCTCTTTCCATCTTGGGGCCCTTATACTCTTCAACCACATACCTCTCCTCAGGTCTTCAGGGGGCTGCCTTCTCAATTCAGATAGCAGCTTCTCGGGGACCCTTCTCTAACGTCTTGAAAGCATCAATTCCAGTTACACTTTAGAATATAATTTCATTTCTTAAAGATAACTTGTGCATTTGTTCATGTGTGTCCCACGGTGAGTAAAAGAGTAGACTCGGGAGTAAGTCTAACTGTGTGACATTGGATGCCTTCAGTTAAACTTGCTGAGCCTCAATTTCCTCATCTATAAAACGGGGGAAATAATAGCATGCGTCTCATGGGGTCATTATGAGAATTGAATGAGTCGATATTTAGAAAGTACTTAGGGTCCTGCACCCAGTAAGAAGCCCCGTGAGTGTTGACTGTTGATCATTGTCTGCCTTTCCTTCGTAGGATGCAAGGTATTCTTCGTAGGTGTTATGTAGCCTAGAGAGTGGTGAGCACTCTGTGAACATCTGCTGCCTGCCTGCCCCTCTGAAGTGCAGTGATTTTATTTGTAGATTAGCTCCTTTAGTGATGGAGTCGATGCAAAGTTCAAAGATGCACTAAATTTATACAACATAACTAGAAATATATCAAAATGATAACACCAGTTGAATTATGGAGTTGTTACCTACACAGAACATGTTTGCAGGCAGATAATTTTGTTCTTCTGTATTTATTAAAATAATTATGAGTAAATAAAATTTCAGAACTTTGAAAATTTTAAAAAATCAATATAGCTAACATTTTATAAAATGATATCCTAAAAGTATAAATTTCTTTGTTATGTGAATGCGTGCAATTTTAGTTCTGTTTTATTATGCTTTGTGTTGAGTCATTTCCAAATTGCAGATGACCTAGTTTCAAAAATGGAACTGGACAAATAATTTCTGTAAGAATCCCTAGGGAGATGAACTTCTGTGGTTTTTATTTAAGACATTTTAAAAGCCAAATGACATGTTCCAGAAGACAAATAGAACATAACTTTGGCTTGGAGACAAAATATAATATTTACCAAAGAGACCAAATCATTTATGTGCAAGTGTGTGCGAATCCTTTGTCCCAAGAGATTTCATTTATGGTTAATTTCCACTCACATGAATTTTCCAAATAGGATTCTCCCCTGAAGTGATGCCATTGTAAACTAATTTAGAGTGGGTGCATCCTTAGAGAGCCTCAGAGTCTCAGAGTTATCACTAGAAAATTTGGTTAGGAAAAACACATCATATGGGGCCCTCTGGGAGTTATCATCTGGTTGAAACTCAGCTCAGATGAAAGTTAGGGAAGCTTTAGAAAGAAAAACTATCCTAAAATGGCTAGATAAGGGAAGATGTATTCATTTAGTCATTCAACTAATATTGAACTCTTGCAAAGTGCTAACTCAGCACTGTGCTGGGCACATGGGCTCCATCAGTGAACAAAACCTAGAATGATCCCTGTCTTATGGGGCTTCCATTCACATGGGAGGTAGAGGGGAGATCCATGATAAATAAATGAGATAATTCTGGGGGTGAGAGGTGCCTTGAAGGAGGAATCAGCTGGGTGAGAGTGACAAGAGAGAGACGTGATTCTAGAAAGTGCACTCAAGGAAGCCCCTTTGACAGAGTCTTCATCTTCACTGGTAGACCCTAATCAATACTCCTAATCAATAGGAGAAGCAGAAGCCTGAATCCCCGAGGAAGGAGTAGAGCAGATATCCAGGGGAAAAACATTCGGGCAGAGAGGAGAACAAGAGGGAGCTTCGTGGGGATGGTCAATGATCACGTGATATAAGTACATCCTTGCTCCCCCAAATCACACCCTCTAATAACACAACTGCAATCGTATCTTTTGTTAGCTCCCAGATGTGGGAATTGCTTATGAATGAATAGGATGAGCAGGAGAAGGTGGATGGTGGAGGAATGAGGTCAGCAAGACAGTTGCAGTAAGATTGTGGAAAGCCTTGAAGGCTGGAGAAAAGGGCTGTGGATTTTATTCACTCTGAGATGGGGAGCCCCAGGAACATATTCAGTGATAGCTTCTGGCTCATGTTTTTTTTTTTTTAAGTTTAAATGTTTTTAATATTAACTCTAGAGGTGTATAAAGAATAAAATGAGAGAGAGAAGTGGAAGCAAGGAGACCATTTGGATATTGCAATAATTTATTGATAGCTGATGGTGGCTGCTATAAGGATATAGCGATTATAGAGAGAATTATTCACCTTCTGGATATATTCAAAGAGAGAGCCAACAAGATTTCCTGGTTGGATGGATGTGGGATATGAGAGAAAAAAGCAGCACAATATCAAGGTTTTCAGCCTGAGTAAATGGAAGAATGGAGTTACTGTTTTCTGAGTTGGGGAAGATCAGATGGGAAACACACTTGGGAGATTATTCAAGAATTCAGAGATGCACATGCTAAGTCTGAGATGTCTATTAGACGTACAAGTGCAGATGCCTAGTGGATAGCTTGCTATGCGAGTCTAGAGTTCAGTGCAGAGGTCTCAACTGGGGAGGTAAAGTTGAAAGTTACTGATCTGTAGATGGTATTGGAGGCTGAGGGACGGAGTAAGATCAGCTGAGTAATGAGTGCAAAGATAAGTTATCTGAGGACTGAACCCAGGGCCAGAGAAAGGATGATGAGGAACCAGCACAGGATGCTGAGACAGAGTAGGTACGGGGCTAAGGGGTCAAAAGCAGGATGCTGAGACAGAGTAGGTACGGAGCTAAGGGGTCAAAAGCAGGATGCTGAGACAGAGTAGGTACGGAGCTAAGGGGTCAAAAGCAGGATGATGAGACAGAGTAGGTACGGAGCTAAGGGGTCAAAAGCAGGATGCTGAGACAGAGTAGGTACGGAGCTAAGGGGTCAAAAACTACCCCCCACAGTAGCCAGGCCAAAAGACTATTAAGGAAGGAGAGGGAGAGATCACTTCTGCTGAGGATAGTTGAACAAGCTGAGATCTCAGAGTATCTGAACTTTGGATCTGGCACATGAAAGCAATTGTAGAATCTGACAAGAGCATTGTCCATGGACTGGGGTAGATGAAAGGTTCACTGGAGCAGATGTAAAAGAAAAGGCAGGGAAGATGGAGTTGGGGAAGGACTTGCAGACACTACTTACAGACTGCTCTCCCTTTGATTGTTGCTGTAAGGGGGAACAGAGAAGTGGTGTGGTGGCTGGGAATGGATGTGGGGAAAAGTTATTTTAATTACAGAATCTTTGTATGCTGTTGATAATAATGATCTAGTGGTGGGAAAAATGATGATGGCAAGAAATAGAAGGAATAATTACACAAGTAATGCCCTTGGGCAAGGGAGAGGGAAGAAAATCTAGCATGGAGGCCAGGCATGATGGCTCATGCTTGTAATCCCAGCACTTTGGGAGGCTGAGGCGGGCGGATCACCTGAGCCGAGGAGTTTGAGACCAGCCTGGCCAATGTGGCAAAACCCTGTCTTTACTAAAAATACAAAAATTAGGTGGGCGTGGTGGCACACACCTGTACTTCCAGCTACTCGGGGGGCTGAGGCAGGAGAATCACTTGAATCCAGGAGGTGGAGGTTGCAGTGAACTGAGATTGTGCCACTGCACTCCAGCCTGGGTAACAGAGCAAGGCTCCCTCTAAAAAAGAAATAAATAAATAAAATAAAATAAAATAAAAAATCCTATGTGTAGCTGGAGTGCAGATGAAGGAGTTTGTGGGAACATGGACAGGTAACTCCACTGTAACAGGCAGAGACATAGCACACATGTGTAGAAGATTTGATGGCAAAAGCTGGCCTTGCTGGGCAGACAAGATCTAGTTTTTTCAGTGGTTTGCAACTCCAGCTACATATTAAAATCACGTGGTAGACCAGGCGTGGTGGCTCACGCTTGTCATCCCAGCACTTTGGGAGGCTGAGACGGGTGGATCATGACGTCAGGAGATCAAGACCATCCTGGATAACACAGTGAAACCCCATCTCTACTTAAAAAAATAAGCCAGGTGTGGTGGCGGGCACCTGTAGTCCCAGCTACTCGGGAGGCTGAGGCAGGAGAATGGCGAGAACCTGGGAGGTGGAGATTGCAGTGAGCCGAGATCGCGCCACTACACTCCAGCCTGGGCGACAGAGCGAGACTCCATCTCAAAAATAAATAAATAACTAAAATCACATGGTGACATTAAAAAATACCAATGAGAAATGCAAATTAAACTACAATAAGACATACCTGTGAGTATGCATAAAATGAAAAAATACAATACCAAGTTCCGATGAAGATTTGGAATGACTAGAATGGCCACACAGGGTTACTGGGATTGCAAACGGTGCAGCCACTTTGGGAAACAGTTTGCTAGTTTCTTACCACGTGGCCAAACAATTTCACCCTACAGTATGGACCTGAGAGTTCTATTATAAATAACTAAAGACCAGAAGCAATCCAAATGTTCTTCCACAATCAGCACTGCTGGCTTAGTGGTATCATGGGAGAGTCTCAAAAGTCCTTCAACAGACAAATGGATAAATAAACTGGTGCATACGCACAAAAGAACAGTACTTGGCAGTGGAAAGGAACAAACTCTTGATCCACACAGCAGCTTGGAGTGACCTCAAGTACATTACGTTGAGTGCAAGAATCCAGTCTCAGAATGCCGCACGCTTCATGATTCTATTTACATCCCATTGCCAATAGACAAAATTACAGTGATGGAGAACAGACCAGTGGCTACCCAGGGTTTCAGTGGAACTGAGTATTTCACTATGAAGAGGTAGCTTGAGAGCGTAACTTGGGATGAGGGAACTATTCTGCATTCATGTATTAAAACTCATACAATTGCACCTCAATTAAAAAGGCAATTTTAGGCCAGGCGCGGTGGCTCATGCTTATAATTCTAGCACTTTGGGAGGTCAAGGTGGGCAGATTGCCTGAGTTCAGGAGTTTGAGACCACCCTGGACAACATGGTAAAACCCTATCTCTACTAAAATACAAAAATTAGCTTGGCAAGGTGGCAGGCACCTGTAGTCTCAGTTACCTTGGAGGCTGAGGCACAAGAATGTCTTGAACCCAGGAGGTGGAGGTTACAGTGAGCCAAAATTGTGTCACTGCACACCAGCATGGGTGACAGAGCAAGACCGTGTCTCGAAAAAAAAAAAATGGGTAGATTTTGAGTAGAGCAGATGAACCTCTGTAATGTGGTTGAGTGGGCCTCATCTAATTAGTTGAAGGCCTTAAGAATGAAAGACTGATCTCCTCCAAGAAAGAGAAAAATGCTACCAGCTGACTGCCTTTGGATCGAAGCTGCAATATTATCTTTTTCCCAGGTCTCCAGCTTGGTAGCCTATGCTGAAGATTTTAGATTTGCCAGCTTCCACAAACATGTGAGCCAGCCTGGGCATGCTGGCTTAAGCCTGTAATCCCAGCACTTTGGGAGGCCGAGGCGGGAGGATCACTTGAGCCCAGGAGTTTGAGACCAGCCTGGATAATGTAGGGAGACTTTGTCTCTATTTGAAAAAAAAAAAATGCTTACTGATAGCAAGTACCCTGGGGGAGCGTGTGGTGGGCAGACTCCAATTTTTGGTGAAGGTGGCAGTGGAGACATCCCCCTTCCCCCATTTCCAGGGCTGCCCTGAGATGGGGGTCCCCTCTGCTGCCTGGCTAGCCCAGCCAGGGTTCTGGCTGTTGTGGAGATCCTGCGCATCTCCTGAGAGCCTTGACTCAACCCCTTTCTTGTTTGAAACGTTTTAAAAATACCCACGCTTAAACTCTACCCAGCCCCCACCCCCGCCCCCAAATCCTTACTCAATTATTGGGGAGGAGAGGAAGATGGATTTTTTATATAGTTTTCATTTTTAAAGTGCTTTACAGGCAGTTATAATAGGCAGCCAAAGATAAAAGGCATGAGTTCAATCAAGACAGTGAAGGCACAATTCAGGAAGAGTTTTAGATTAAGTGGTATTTTCCTGATGAATGACAGCAAGCTGCAGAGGGCATTGCGCCAGACTGGCAGGGTGTGCAGGCACTCTGGGCATGGGGGTCTGCCAGGACGGGCCGTCTGGGGATTTGCAGGCTGACCCTCACTGGGCACAAAAAGACTAGCCCTGGTGGTCTTCTGGAGGATTGTGGCAGTGAGGCTATGAGGGTTGAGGGAGGGCCAGGGGTCTTGACTGAAGCACTAGAACTTTATGAATCTTCCCTAAGCTGCTCTAACAGTTACACAGTCAACAAGGGAAGTGCAGAGAGGGGGTGGGTGCTCACTGTCAGAACAACCAACAAAGGATGTGAGACAAGGGGAATATCCCACCCATTTCCTCTGACAATGGGAGAGGAAAGTGGGGTTATGGAAAGATCTTCTCTATGTGGTCATCCCCAACGAGGTTAAATTTACATGCTGAATACATTTGCAAATTTAAAGTACTTAAAGGAGTGCCTACGGCATAGCAAGAGCTTAATAAAGGCTAAGGAGAAAGTAAAAGAGATGTCTCTGAAAATGTTTTTCCTTTCTGGGTATCAGTGTAAGAATTTTTTTTTTTTTTTTTTTAGACAGCGTCTCGCCCTGCTGCCCAGGCTGGAGTGCAGCGGCATGATCTCGGGTCACTGCAACCTCCACCTCCCGGGTTCAAGCGATTCTCCTGCCTCAGCCTCCCGAGTAGCTGGGACTACAGGCGCGCGCCACTACGCCCGACTAATTTTTTTGTATCTTTAGTAGAGACGGGGTTTCACTATGTTGGCCAGGCTCGTCCTGAACTCCTGACCTTGTGATACACAGGCCTCGGCCTCCCAAAGTGCTGGGATTACAGGCATGAGCCACCGCCCCTGGCCTTGTAAGGAATGTTTATGTCTTCAAAGAACTAATGTAGTTGACAACGTCAGTGCATTTACCCATCCGATCTCTCTTCCTGCAGCTCCTGGACCTGGGGTACAGTCTGTGATTTGGCACACTCTCAAGATTGATGGCAAAAAGTTTCCTGCGAATACATTCTGGAAGACCCATGACCCAGAACCCATTTCCAGGGCTCTGCATGGCTGAAAACACAGGCAGAATACGCGAGGAAATGCTCCACTGAGCTCAGCTCCTTTTGGAGTCTCCAGAGTTTGGGATTTACTGGTCCAAAGGCTGTGTCTCTCTCTATCTCCTTTATTTCTTTTCCATAATTGATCCCAGCAGAATTCTGTGAGAGGAGTAGGAAGACAATATGTCTTCCATTTACTCTGATGGGCCCCTCACACTTTGAAGTTTCTTATTGAGTGCTATGAAGCAAGAGTGTATGTCTGCTTCGGAGATCATCTGGAACACGTATTGAGAACTCACTCCTTACTGTGTGTTGGGACCTGTGCTTGCTCTCATTCCTGTAATCTCATGATCTTTATGGCAATCCTGTGAGGTAGGGTAGGGGAGTCATAGAGATTTTATAGACGAGGAAGCTTAAATTCAGAAAGCTGCGGGTCTTTCTGAATTTAAGGCCATGGAATGAGTTGGTAGCCAAGCTGGGATTTGAATTTATCACCTCCCTCCCCAACAGATCTTTCTTCTCCTCTAAGTGCTGTGACCCACAGCTTTGTCCTGGAATACAGTAAGCCTCTGTGGCAGTAAATGTCCCTTGGTATCCCCTTAAGTACTTGCTTCCTTTTGGAACAGGCTGTCCAGTGGGAAGTGAGATTATATTAGATCTGCTCTCAGCCATTCACATCAGTGGCCCCATTTGTTTCCCAAGACTCAAGGGTCCCAAGGGTTTGGAAGCACAAAGAGGTGCCTCAGGACACCCACGTCCTCGCTCCCTAGACTGATTTGTGTCCAGCGCCAGTGTCCTGACCCCTGGTGTATCTGCATTCCACATCTCCTTCTGTCTGTCGCAGGGATAGGAAGTGGGGAAATCACTGACCTTTGACTTAAGAGGAAACGCTGAGAGAATAACAAGCACATACAAGATGACTGTTAATCAGATGATCGTGCCATCTCCAGATGGCTATCTCCATGCTGGGGACAAAGGAAGGGAGCCTGCCGGGCCAGTCTCTTTGTTGAGGTGTGGTTTCTCTGTGGCTCTTCTGTGGGTTCCTTGGTCTGAGTGCCAAGAGGCTGTTGCTTCCTGGGATGTTTAAAAGTCAATCAAATATGGAATTTTAACACATACTTCATTCAGGCAGCCCAGGTGGCAAAGGCAGGGCTAATAATTAGAACTGGGTTTCTTGACTCTTTATTCAGTGCTTTTTCTGATAACAGTATAAAGGGCAATTTCTAGAAATTTCTACTTGGAAAGCAATGTGAAGTTTTCTAAATAACAGGTGGAGATACTCCCCTTGGCTATGAAGTTCCCAAAGCTGGACCAAATTTGGAAGATATAATTTCTTACACTGATACATAGAAATAAAAATGTCTTCAGAGATATAATCCCTTTTATTTCTTCCGTAACCTTTATAACGTCTTATGGTGGGCTGGGCACTGCTTTAGCACTTTAAACTTGAGTTCAGGCATTTAATCATGTATGTAGCTTTAATCATGACCACATTAAAGACATTGCTGGGAAATCATAGCATTGGCTAACGCTCATGTCCAGATGCTGACAGAAGTGTTTTGCACATGTTACCTTATTTAACCAAAACTCTTCCTCTGAGCTCTAGTCCCAGATCACCGCCCACCACTTCAATATCTCCTGTTGAGTGTCTCAACAACGCATTGAGTTCAACGTGTCCTAACAGAAGTTTGTGCTGCCTTGCCCCATCCCAGACTCTCCCAGTGTCCCCTATGGCAGTGAACAGCATCTATTAATACCTAGACTGAGGAGTTACCCTTGACTCCTCCCTCTCCCTAGTACCCCATTTCTGATCCATCACCAAATTCTGTGGATTTTATGGAATCCTATGTTTCTCTCAGGCCTATTCACACTTCTCTACCTGACTACCCTATTCCAAAATACCATCATTTTCATGCTTAGATTTTGACAGAAGCCTCCTAATTGGTCTACCCATATCTGCCTTGTACTCCTTGAATTCTAAATTGCATTGAAGATAATCTCCTTAATAAGACAAATATTAACATATTCTCTTTTTAAACACACATTAACAAGTCCCCACTGCTCTTAGGATAAAGACAAAACTCAGTTTAGTGAGGAGGGCTCTGTATGGGGCTGCTGCCTCCGCCACGCCCTTGGTTTCTATGACATTCTCCTGCCTCTGCAGCTCTCCTGCCTCTTTCAGCATTCTTTTACTCTTGTTCCATATAATAGTCCCAACAGCCACAGGACCTTTGCACATACTGCTTCCCCTTATCTAGTTAAATCCCTCGTCATTCATATCTCGGCCTTCCCTAGCTTTTAAAGTTAATGAAAATCTCTCTCATTCTATCTTTTCAAAGCATTGTGGACCTCTCACTTATAAGATTTGTCATAATTATTATTTTTATTCATGTGATTCATATCCTTTTTCCATAAGGGCAAGTGAATTTATAATTGCTCAAAATTGTATTCCCAGTGCCAAGAATAGTACCTAACCTATAGTAGACACTCATTTTATAGGTGTTATCTGATAGACAAATGAAATGAATAAACAGATTTGCCCAGCATGGTAGAAATCTTATTATGCTGTCACTTCTATTTCAGTAAATTTTATACTGATTATAGAAAGGCTTCTACATGTAATGGAGTCACAAACTCAAATGCTCCCAAAGTCAGGCAGGTACTGAAAATGAGAGGATAGCCCCCATTTAAAGGAGGCAATCATGGGGAATGAAAGGCTCAGATTTTTCAAGAGAAACTGTATATGTGAATGTTTTTCCCAAACATTTCTTGCGGATTAAAAAAATATTGGAGTGGTCAGAAAGATGAAGAAACGGAAAGGGGAAATTTTGTTAAGTGTTGCTTACAAGGTATAGTGGGTTGATTAACGTCTCCCAAAAGTTCACGTCTACCCAGAAACTCAGGATGTGACCTTATTTGGAAATAGGGCCTTTGTAGAAGTGATTGGTTAAAGATTGAGGTGAGATCATATTGGATTATGGTGGGCCTAAATCCAGTGACTGCTCTTCCCATGAGAAAAGGTGAGGACACAGAGAGCTTTATAAAGAAGTCCGTGTGAAGAGAGGCAGAGATTGGAGAGATGCTTCCGCAAGCCCAGTGTAAACCAGAAACACTAACAGCAGATTTTAAAAAACTAGGACTGAATATTAGCTGGATAAGACTTGGATACACAGAAGTCATTAGAAGCCTTTGCTGGTGGCATGGTGGCATTCCAGAGGAGAGGTTTGAAAAGTGAAGAGTGAGTGAGAAAGTGAAAGTCATTGTCTATTCCTGACCTGACCCACCCATCCCCCCACACACCAATCCCTGCTGTGAAAAGAGGCTTCCTGGTAAACCTGATGCTCTGGGGGTGTTGCCTGCCTGCAACCTGCCTGCAGGTCTGTCTGAAACACACAGAGATGAGGGACTTCCAGTCCTTGGCCATCTCCCTAGGAACACGTGAGACAGGCTGGGCGCAGGACCAAGGAGAAGTTTGGCTCTGCTCAGGGAAAATCACATGACTCAGGTGAGAGAAGTGAAAGAACCCGGTAGCAGGAGGAGTTGGGGGAGCTGGGGACAGAGAGCAGCTGGGGAAACAAATGTGACTGTGGAGGCAGTGCCAGCCAGCATACAGCCAGAGAGCCCTAGGCACGGTCCTGATAGATGTCAAGGTCAGGCAGGGTTCAGAAAAGCACGTCAGGAGGCCCAGTCAGCCAGCAGGGAAGCTGGCAAAGATTCCAAGCAGTGGTGATAAGAGAGGAGTCATGTGGATGTACCTTGTCGTTCTAAGGTACCTATTCTCGCTGGACTCTGATAGCGGAGAGATGCGGACCAGGATGTGCTGCCTTTAGAACGGAGTCTGGATCTAAGGAGACAGTGCTGGAGGAAGTCACCACTGCCCCAGGGAACCCCTGCGGTCAACTGATGGAACAGCAATGGGAGTTTATAGGCTGTACAAATGACACTGCCAGCCATCAGAGATAGTGGAGCTCGGTGGAACATTACTGCTTTCCATCCCTTCGCCTGGATGTCCCGGTAAAGCTTAGGACCCAAGGATCAACATGATCGGCTAAACTTAAAGCAGTCATTCCAGCACTGGATGCTTTTAACAAGGTCTCTATCTTGCTCTAAGCCTTAATCTCTCTTGGATAAAATTTGTGCTTATGTTGGACAGTGTGACTCAAGTGTCTGGGCCTCAGCTGGGATGGTTGGACCCCTCTTTCCTTCCTTGGGATTTCTTATAGACAGGGAGCCTCTCCCAGGCCTCTTTGCAACTTGGTGGTCTCAGGTTTCAAAAGGGTAAAGGTGGAAGTTGCAAGGTCTCTAGAGGCCTTTCCCTGGCTTGTGCAATTTTGAACCTCTCCCTCTGTGGGATTTCTTATACTCAGAGGCTACCCAGAACCTTTTCAGTGTTTAGTGCTCTCAGATTTCAAAAGGGTAAAGATGGAAGTTGCAAGATCTCTCGAGGCCTTGCCCTGGTACTCACACAATGTCACCTCCCCACATTCTATTGGTTAAAGCAAGTCATAGCCCGGTTTCAAAGGGTGGGGAAATTGACCCAATTTTGATGGGAGGAGCTACAAAGAAACTGTGACCATTTGTCATCTACCACATCAAGCCACTGTGTTCCTGGACTCAAAATCAGACGCAGAATGATGTAAAAATCATGAGAAAATTGCTGAAGTTAATTCACCATGTATATCACGGTATATTAACTATGCAGTATATTAACTATATAGTATATTAACTATACAGTATAACACAGTATATTAACTAGTTCCTGCTACCCAGACCCTGGATGCCCTTTCCTGTGCTTTCCAACTCTGTTTCTTTGGCTTCTCCTTGGATTCTGTGAACTCTACTATACCTTTCTAATAAATTCCTTTTGTAATTGACTTGGATAGATTGGTTCTGTTGCCTACATTTAGTGAACCCTAGTATAAATTCTCCTTCATGGGGGTACTGTAGGGATCAAATGAGATAATGTAAATAAGGTATTTAGTAAGGTCTAAGTCCATAAAAAGCACTTAAGACATTTAGTTATTATAATTAAATTAAAGTGCTTTGAACTTTGAAAGGGTGACTAGAAAGAAAGGTATAAGTAAAGAAGTATGACATTAAAAAGAGTCTTGATCAACGCCAGGCACGGTGGCTAACACCTGTAATCTCAGCACTTTAGGAGGCTGAGGTGGGTGGATCACTTGAGGCCAGGAGTTCAAGACCAGCCTGGCCAATACAGCAAAACCCCGTCTCTACTAAAAATAAAAAAAAAATTACCCAGGGATGTAGTCCCAGCTACTCAGGAGGCTGAGGCACAAGAATTGCTAGAGCCTGGGAGGCAGAGGTTGCAGTGAGCCAAGATCTTGCCACTGTACTCCAGCCTGTATGACAGAGCAAGGAAAAAAAAAATGTCTTGCTCTGTCTCCCAAGGACACCATGAGCGTTGGTGGTGACACTGTGTCTGGCACCACATGCGGGCCAGGACTCTTTTTTTTTTTTTTTTTTTTTGAGATGAAGTCTTGCTCTGTTGCCCAGATTGGAGTGCAGTGGTGCGATCTCAGTTCACTGCAACCTCTGCCGCCCGGGTTCAAGAGATTCTCCTGCCTTGGCCTCCCTAGTAGCTAGGATTACAGGTGCGCGCCACCATGCCCGGCTAATTTTTGTGTTTTTAGTAGAGACGGGGTTTCAGCATCTTGGTCAGGCTGGTCTTGAACTCCTGACCTTGTGATCTGCCCATCTTGGCCTCTCAAAGTGCTGGGATTACAGGTGTGAGCCACCGTGCCCGGCCAGGACTCTTTTTTATGACTTCTACAGACAGGCACAAAAAGCCTCAGTCCAGTCATTGGGAGGCTTTACTGTTATTTTTATGTGATTTCATAGTAAATTTACTCTCTAGAAAAGAGAATAAGTGTCTGCCGAGAGACTGCCACTTTCTGTATCACAGTTCCTTCAGAGGGCTAAAAAAAACATTAAAGCAAGAACATATTAACAATAGTGATCCAGACCAGGTATGCTGTTCTTGTTCCCCTGCCAATGAGATTACATTCTCTGGCAGATTCACTCTTTGGGAGATCTGGTCTTTAAAGATCTGAAACAGAATCAGTAACATGGGAATGTAGTATATGATTATTAAAATAGCATCTCATCATCAGTGGGGAAAAGTACTACTCAATGAGTGACGATTGTGGGAATCATTTAGGGGTAAATGCCTCAACCACTAACTCCTCATAAATCCAATATTAAAGTATTTTTTAAAAAGATAAATTAAAGGACTAGAGGAAAATACGGAAGAATTATTTTTTATGTCTTTGTGGTGGAAAAGCCTTTCTCAATATGACTCAATATCAGTAAGACCTAAAAGATTGATAAAGTTGGCAAGACATAAATTTAAAGAGTTGTTCGTAATAAAACACACACACTACATGCCATAACCAAAGCCAATTGATAAATGACAAACTGAGAACAAATATTTTACAAACCATATCTCGGACACAAGGTTAATCTCCTGAATACGCAAAAAATCTCTAAAAATCAATAAGAAACAACAACCTAATGGAAAAATAAGAGACAATTTAGAAAACAGGAAATAATAAATAATTCCTATACATTGTCCATTTGGGAATAAACTTGCTAAACACACATATGGAAACTCACACAACTTAAAACTATGCTGAGATAGCATTTTCACCTCTCAAATTGGTAAAATCTTCAGGATTTGATAACACCCATAGTTGGCAAGGCTGTGAGGAGGAAATTGGTATTTTCAGACATTTCTGTTGGGAGGGTGAATTAGCACAACTCTGTCAGAGGCCAATTTGTCAATAAATACTAAAATTGTAAATACTTATGCTTTCTGCCTGGGAATTATAGTTTTAGGAATTTCTATTACAAATACACTCACATACATATGAAATAACTTGTAACAACAAAGTTAAGAAGTAATTTAAATTTCCATCAATAGGGGACTGTTAAATTATGGAATATATATATACAATGGAACTCATTCAGTGGTTAAAAAAAGAAGCAAAAGAAAAGGAAATGAGAAAACTTTCTATGTACTGATGTGGAAGTTCCTCTAAGATTTCAAGGGAGTAAGTATGGAACAACGGGCATAGTGTGACATCATTTGTGGTTAAAAGGCGGAAAGGCAGGGGATAATGTATTTTGAAATGGACAAATGCCTTTGCCTTCTATATTTATCCAAAAGATCTGAGAGCTCACCAAAAAAAAAAAAAACAAACAAACAAACAAAAAAAAACAAACAAAAAAAACCTAGTAACAGGAGGCGGTGGGAATTTGGAAGATGGGGAAGGGACATCTTTTACCGTTATTTTTGCTTCTCCAACTTCTCGAATGTATTGTTTAGCTAAGAAATAGTAAACATTTTGAAATTAAACAAGGAAACAAATTAGGTTATTGTCTTTTAAGAAAGACTCAGGAATTCCAGTCCTACCATGTATTGAAGCTCTAATGAGAAAAATTATGACTCTTACAGTGTAAGCCTATACATTTTACAAAGTATCTTCTTTTCCTCCGTGATAGCTCTAAACTGCACGATTGCTCCCTTAATTCTTAAAATGACTTATGAAGTTGGTTTTGTTATCCCCATTTAGTAGCTGAGAAAATTGAGCCTCTGAAGTTCGACAATCCCCAGATCTCACAGGTTGACACAGAGCTGAAGCATAAGCTGGGGTCTCCTGGCTCCAGACTGACCTCCAACCCTGACATGCTGCCACTGGGCACTTGGCCTCAGCTGGTGGCTGGGTGGCTGTCCTCTCTGTATATTCCCATTGCCCGGTGGAATATACAGTACATACTGATTCCCTGGGGTGATAACACAGCATCTCCCCCACTTATCCACAGGGGATATGTTCCAAGACCTCCAGGGGAGGCCTGAAATCACAGATAGTACCAAACCTGATTGTAATCAATGGGAACACATTTCTGTTCCTGTTTTCCATTCACAAATGTAATGCTTTTTCCACCTCCAGCGCTTATCGTGTACTGTGGCAGTAACTTCTGCAGCAGCAAAACGAGCACAAATTTCTTTTTCCTTCTTCACAATTTCACAGATGGAAGATTCCTGCTTACCATAGATCTTAGCAACCTCAGCATGACGTTGTTTTTTTCTTTCCTTACTAAGTCGAGAACTTTCACCTTTTCACTTAAAGGAAGAACTTTATGGCTTCCCTTTGGCAGATCCTCATTGTCGGCATCACTCCTCTTGTGTTTGGGGGCTATGACTGTGTAAAATAAGAGTTCCTTGAACACAGTGCTGTGGATACTGTGATGGTTGATCTGATAACTGAGGCAGCATCCCAGTGACTTACAGTGGGAGGTGTCTACAGTGTGGATCTGCTGGACGGAGGGATGATTTGCATCCCAGGTGGAACACAGCAGGGTGACACGGGGTTTCATCACAATGTAAAACTTAGAAATTGTTCATTTCTGTAATTTTCCGCTGATTTTTTTTTTTTTTTTTTTTT
>NW_012102077.1:3458069-3485136 GCF_000951045.1 Mandrillus leucophaeus | reverse complement strand
ATTAGAAAAGAAAACCTCGAATAAGGGGTGGGGAAACCACTGTACAGACATGTGTACTAGCCCTGTTCCAAACCAAGCCTCCTGGAGTCTCCTTCCTGTGCAGGAACATGATGTTGTTTTCCTGAACACAATACCGCTGTGATCTGTTAAACATCTGATTTCTCAAATGGACACTCCTAGCAGATGGCATCTGTGTCACCCAACTGAACCAACGATGGCGCATTGGAATAGCTCCATAATTTCTGCCAAGGGGGGAAGCTGTGAAAGTTGCAAGTGAATGAGGTAGGATGGATGGGGAAAGAGCAGGCAGGTAGTGGGAAACTCAGTCCCTTCAGGGAGGATCCCAGATGACTCACAGAGTGTTAGTTCTACCATAGCAGGAACTTTGGAGATGGCATAATCCCCTCATTTTACGGATAGTAATAGGAATTTATTAGAATAATGAGGAGATATTAGGCTTACGTGCTAGGCACAGTTTAAAGTGGTTCACATTAGTAACTCATTGAATTCTCATACCAACCTTGTGAAATAGACACTATTGTAAATCTCCTTTTCATGGATGGATAAACAGAGGCACAGATAGTTTAGGCAACTCACTGAAGGTCACACAACCAGTAAGTGGGAGAGCAGGCTTTTAGAATCCAGATAGACTAATTCTGAGTTCATGCTCTCAACCGTTCAACTCTGTGGTAAAAGTGATTTGTCCAACTCAACTAGTGAGTGAGCCAAACTGGGTCTAGAACATACAAATCTTTAGGACATCCAGTGTAGACACACAATAGGGACTGTGTGGAAAGGACAGCCACAAATGACAGAATTAGAAAGATGTATCAGGAAGGAAGGAAGGAGGGCAGGAAAGGGAAGAGAAGGAGGAAGAATCATTTTCCTTGTCCCAGGGTGTATGATCCTCCTTCCCACTGGCCTCTCGTCCATCTGCAGACTAACAGCTCTGATGTTGACATGCTGGTTTGCTGCAGGATGCTTTACACAGGAGAGTGACATCATCTGATCACTTTGGCCAAGTTTCACCAGATGGACTGTGTTGTCTTCACTACTTGCCTTCTGTGTTCTCTTGTCAATTAAGGGTAAATCGTCTTGGTTAACAAAACTATGCTCCTGTGTTTTCGGAATAATCATTATAAACAAGAACAATTTGTTGAGCTGTTTAAATACATTATCTCACTTGATCATCCCAGAAAAAACTGATGTATATAATATTATTACCATTTTGGAGATGAAAATACTGAGTCTCAGGTAGCTTAAGTAATTTGCTCAAAATTACATAACTCATAAGCAGAACGAATGAGATTTGAACCACGACTATTTCATTCTAAAGCCTAGTCTTTAGTATGGTGATGTATTGCTTCCGCAGAGTGTATTTGGAATCCTCTAGATAATTTCATATGGTGAAAACATTCAAGTCCTGGCTGGGTGTGGTGGCTCACGCCTAAAATCCCAGCACTTTGGGAGGCCGAAATGGGCGGATCACCTGAGGTCAGCAGTTTTAGACCAGCCTAGCCAACATGGTGAAACCCCATCTCTACTAAAAATACAAAAATTAGCCATGCCTGTAATTCCAGCTACTCGGGAGGCTGAGGCAGGAGAATCGCTTAAACCCAGGAGACAGAGGTTGCGGTAAACTGCGCTTGTGCCATTGCACTCCAGCCTGGGCTGTGGAGTGAGACTCTGTCTCAAAATTATATATATATATACTCAAGTCCTAACATCGTTATATTAACCAATTTGAGCAAATAATCTACAAGCCTCTGTTTTCAGATAGCAGAGAGGTGGCCTCTTTTCCATCCCCTCTCTATTCCCAGCAGGTCGGAGACTGACTTTGACCAGATCACAGTAAGGTAACTGTGTCCTTGCATAAAGAACTGACCCAGAAGCAAGCCATTTGAGAATAATTTAGCACTACATTCTAGGCCAAGAGAAAATAACTCAAGATAAGAATATAACCCCCAAAGGGGAATAGATTTCTTGTTGGCAGAACTCTATATGCTTCCCAGTTCTGCAGCAACAGCAGATTTCTCCAAGTTACTGAGTTCAGAGGATGTATTTTGTTTAAACAAACAACAGCAAAGAAAGCTCAAGAGAGAGCTTGTTTTTTCTTTTGCACTAAGCAACATATATTTTTTGAATGCCTATTAAACATTCCATCGTCTGACATGGGGCTCTCCGCGTGTTCTTTCCCCTGTGGGGCTCTTATAACCCATCTCAGGGAACCCACAGCCTTCCCTGAAATATGGCTCATTTCACTAGTAGGTCAGCAAATGTGGCAAATTGGCAAATTGTCTATTTGAAATTGACCTTGCATTTCTCAATACTCTTTCCTGGGCAGCAAGCAAGGGGAATTAAAACTTCGTTGAAACGTCCTGGAGTCTCAAAAGGAATCGGAGCAAAAGTCAAGATTGATAGCAAAGTGCTGAAACAGACATTTTATTGGGTGGAGCCATTTCAACTGACTTGCAAAAGGCATCCTGGTAAGGAGATGAGCCTGTGTCTTTGAACGGCCTTTTCCCTTTCATACATCTGATTTTTTTTTTGATTTTTCATACATCTGATTTTTACCAATTTTCTAGACTTTATTTTTGGTTTAGGATCCAAAACATTATAATCACTGCCCTCCAGGAGCTTCTATTCTGATGGGGGAGGAGAAAACATAAACAAAGGAAAAAGTAAATTAAATTGTGCATTAGACAGTGATGTGTTTGGGAGGAAAAAAATGAAATAGGGAAGGGTTTAGAAAATGCTAGGAGGTGAGCATTTTAAATAGTGTGTTGTCAGGGAAATCTTCACTGAGAACTTGATGTTTGAATAAAATCTAAAGGAGGGAAGGTAGCAAGCCAAGCTGATGTTCTGCGGGAGAGTGTGCCAAGCAGAGGGAAGAGCCACTGTCTGTCCGCAAGGGCCTTCCCTTGGGGAAGGCCCTTGGGGACAGGTACTGGGGGAATGCAAAGGGGCCAGTGTGGGTGGAGTGGATGGGGCTAGCAAGAGGAGACAGATACTACAGGGTCTTGTAGGCCATTGATAGGTCTCAGCACCCTGCTAAAACCATGACAACTGTGTCATTTGTAACCCCTGACATTTGCAAAGCATTCGTTTTCAGTGTTTGCTTATACCCTTGATCAAACTTTGTCCTACACCGAGAGGAAGAGAAGCAGACCAGTTCTCATTGTCTCCCCTTTAGAGATAAACCAGACTCAAAGAATATTGAATAAATTACCAGCTTCTCAGAGGGTGATTTGACCTCCCGTCTCTTAATTTCTAGACTGTTGCTTTTTCTACTGCATCTTGATTCTATTTCAGGCTATTTGTGCTTTTAAAATGGAGAGCTAATAAAAAGGAGGAAGCTCAAGCCTTATCCTCAGCAATTATCTCGGATCTTTTTGATCCAAGGGCTCTCTCATTTCATTTCTCAGTTTGTTTATCTCATTATCCACAGCTACAAAGGAGTGGTGTGGGGTACACTCAGCTTAGTTGTACTGGGCACCATTCGTACAGACTGCAGTGTGAATTGTACCCCTTGGTGTTGAGCCAAGTGCAGGCACTGCTGTGATGTACCGTCTTTGCTCATCTTGACTTTATCTCTTATTTCTAGCCTCACATTTGAATTCTCTGTTGCAGAATTTTATCTCCCCAGTTTTGCATTTTGGCAGTCCCTAGATAGAACATGGTTTGCACCCACACTTTTGCAAATAATTGACCTAGACCCAACCCAGTCTTGAGACCTCTTCTGTCATTAACTGCCTACAAGGTATCTCATTTGTTCCTGTTCCCTCCTGTCCGTCATGCCCGGCAAGAGATGGGACAGTTTTGAAACCACTTTTCCAAAAATTTTAACAATGTGAAAATTATGACAGTCGAAGAGATCTGATCTAACCAGTTTCCGTCTTGCCTTTAACTTCCAGATTGCCCTTGGCCATTCCTAGGCTTGGGTCTAGTTAACTTTGGGAGAAATTTAGTTTATTGTTTAAATAATAATAGCCCTTCCCCAAAATGAAACTACCTTTCTAAAACTAATGAAAGACTACCAGGTTAGGAAGATGAGAGGAGCCTGAATTCTGCTAAGGTGTAGGCAGGATAAACTGTTACCTATAAACATGGTAATAAACCATTACCAGCCATTATTCCGGAGGTCACAAGATTTGCAACTTCTCCATTTACTCCTGCAGCTAACATCGCTATTTTGGAACCTAAAAAGATTGGCCTTTTGAGATGTCCTTTCAGGTTTTTGCATTTCTATCTAACAGATGGCCCACCGGGACCCAGGACTCTGCTCCTGTGGCTCCTACCCAGAAGCGACTCTGTACAAGGACCACTGTCCACACCCCTGTGATTGCATCCAATCAAGCAGTACCCATTCCCTCAGCCCCCTGCCTACCAAACTATTCTTAAAAAACCCTAGCCTCTGAATTGTCAGGGAGATTGATTTGGGTAATAACTTCATCTCCCATGTGGCATGGCTGGTCTTGTGTCAAACTTCCTTATTGCAGTGTCATGGTTGTAATGAATTGGTTTTGTCTGGGCAGTGAGCAGGAAGAACCCATGGAGCAATGACAGTTTACTTCTACATCTAACTATCCACCCTTGAGGAAATCAGCTCATAGTCTTAGGGAGTTGGTATTTATCTCTGATTTTTGTGTTTATTTCAAATCGTCCCAAACCTTGGGCTGCAAGTTTTTTCTGTATGCTGTTTTTGTGGGGTCTTTGGCAGTTTATTTCACAGATAACTAAGCTTGAGCCAATTTGATGAATGGAGTCTTCAGAAGCGGACTCTCATTTGACAAACAGATCTGCTAAGCTGATAAACTTTGTTATGAGCTGAGTAAATTTCCTCTTCTGGAATCTTCCCTGTGTTGGCTGGGCTGTGCTGGGGAGGAAATCAGCTGCTTTCTCAAGGGCCTTTGTGTCCCCAGCCCTTGCTGCAATTTACAGAGGAGTGACCACGACCACGTACTTTCCCACGCCCCACCTCCTGACTCGGGTGTGCGAGTGAGTGTGAGAATCCTTGAAGTTACATAGTGGAGAGCTCAGGCAACAGACTGCTTCTGGTTTCTCCATCATCAGGGGAGCTTACTTCTGACATTGCATCCCAATTCTTCACTAAGGATGCCTTGTCCTTTCTCAAACTTCCTTTCTTCACTAAGGATGCCTTGTCCTTTCTCAAACTTCCTTTCACTTTCTCTAACCCTTCAATCTTGGATTCCCTTTGATCACATAGTTCTCTTAACCCACAGCCAGGAAGATTTTGGAAGAAACGGAGGCACCCTTTATCTCTTAACCTATGAAATACATACAGTATATAAGTATATGAGCACATGCAGTACCAATATGGCAGCATGCAAGGATAGCCGTCAGAGGAAATCCCCACAATAGAACAGAAAATTTTCTTGCTTTCTTATTTACTTATTTTTATTTTTTGAGATGGCGTCTCACTCTGCTGCCCACGCTGGAGTGCAGTGGCCTGATCTCGGCTCACTGCAACCTCCACACCCTGGGTTCAAGCGATTCTTTCACCTAGCCTCCCAAGTAGCTGGGACTATAGGACCGCATGCTAATTTTTGTATTTTTAGTAGAGACAGGTTTTCACTATGTTGGCCAGGCTGGTCTCGAACTCCTGACCTTGTAATCCCCCTGCCTTGCCTCCCAAAGTGCTGGGATTACAAGCGTGAGCCACCGCACCTGGCTTACCAAACCAAAACCAAACCAAACCAACCAACCAACCAACCAACCAACCAACCAACCAACCAAAACCCTCACAAAGCAGGCCACGCTGACTCTCTCAATAGTGCCACAAGACAGAATTTCTGGGAGGGGTGTTATAAGAAATTAAGAACTATATATTTGATTTCTGCCCCTGGTTCCTGGTACAAAGCGTCTAAGAACCCCTTGGAGCTCCCTGAGTGATGGGAGTGGGAGGAGCTTCTTTTGTCTTTCCTAACAAGTTAGGGGCTGGTTGCCAGAGGAATCAGAGGCTGGAACTTTCAGCCTCATCACCCCACCTCCCCCAAACCTGTGGAAGGAGAGAGAGGCTGGGGATTGAGTTAATCACCAAATGGGCAATGATTTAATCAATTGTGCTTATGTAATAAAACCTCCATAAAAAACCCTAAATAACGGGGTTTGGAGAGCTTCCGGACTGGTGAACACGTGGAGGTTTCCAGATGGTGGTGCTCTGGAGAGGGCATGGAAGCTCTTCGGCCCTTCCCCATACATTGTCCTGGGCGTCTGATATGGTTTGGCTGTGTCCCCACCAAAATCTCAACTTGAATTGTATCTCCCAGAATTCCCATGAGTTGTGGGAGGGGCCCAGGGGGAGGTAATTGAATCATGGGGGTCGGCCTTTCCCCTGCGTGCTCTTCTCGTGATAGTGAATAAGTCTCTTGAGATCTGATGGGTTTATCGGGGTTTCCGCCTTTGCTTCTTATTCTCTGTCGCCTGCGCTACGTAAGAAGTGTGTTTCGCCTCCTGCCATGATTCTGAGGCCTCCCCAGCCATGTGGAACTGTAAGTCAAATTAAATCTCCTTTTCTTCCCCGTCTCGGGTGTGTCTTTATTAGCAGCGTAAAAACGGACTAATACAGCATCTGTTCCTTATGCTGTTCCTGAGTCGTGTGTTTTATAATAAACGCATAGACTATTTTCCTGGATTCTGTGAGGCAGTCTGGCAAAATATGAAATCCAAGCATGGGGTCGTGGGGACCCCTTATTTATAGCCAGCTGGCCAAAAGTGTGGAGGTCCAGATTTACTACTGGCATCTGAAGTGGGGGGTTTGTGTGTGGGGCGGAGCCCTTCGCTAGTGGGGTCTGATCCAACTCCTGGTCGTTAGTTTCGGAATTGAGTTGAGTTACTGGACACCCGGTTGGTATTTGGAGAGTCGGAGTATTGGTGATTGGTGTTGCAGGGGAGGAAAAAAAAACCTTCTGCATTAGGTGTCACAGGTGTTGCAAGTATAAAAACAGTTTTTCCCTCAGGTGGGCAACATTCACTTTCTTGCTTCTGGGGCAGGAGGATGTAAAGGAGGGAGACGAGGCAGCGGGGCACTGAGTGAATCTGGCCTGGGGTTGGTTAAGGCTGTTTCAGGAGAACGTGTGGAAACTTACGTCAGAATCACACTGAATAATTCTTATAGTCGCATACAGCTGCTTCTTATTCATGGAGCTATGGTCTGTAAAGTCGCTGTAACACTGAATTAGTGAATAAAGAGTCATTGCTCCTAATGGAAATACAGGCATCTGCAAGCCTTTGGTTACAGTGTTTTCCTCCAGTGGTCAGTACATAACTTTGTTTGATGTGTTTCACTGTTGGAACACACTTTATTTAACATTGTTGATTCATTGACACTCAACAGCACTGTCATTCCTGACTGAGCAAACACTTATCTGACACATGTATTTCTCTATCACATATCATAGCCTTCTTGCATTTAGGAACACTAGGACAGCAGTGTTTGGCACCAGGGACTGGTTTCATGGAAGACTATTTTTTCATGGACTTGGATGGGGATAGTTTCAGGATGATGCAAGCCTATTACATTTATTTTGTACTTTATTTCTATTATTATTACATTGTAATATATAATGAAATAATTATACAACTCACCATAATGTAGAATCAGGGGAAGCCCTGAGCTTGTTTGCCTGCAACTAGACAGTCCCTTCTGGGGGTGATGGGAGACAGTCACAGATCATCAGGCATTAGATTCTCATAAGGAGTGTGCAACCTGGACCCCTCACATGCACAGTTCACAGTAGGGTTTGTGCTTCTATGAGAATCTAATGCCACCACTGATCTGACAGGAGGCGGAGCTCAGGCAGTAATGTGAGCAATGGGGAGCAGCTGTAAATAAAGATGAAGCTTTGCTCACACACCACTAACCTCCTGCTATGGGGCCCAGTTCCTAAAAGTCCACAGACCAGTACCAGGCCCAGGAGTTGGAGACCCCTGCACTGGACAAAACTTGAGCAGCTACACTTGAGGGCCATTTTAAATAGCAAAATTACCAACAAAAAGCACACACACACACACACACACACACACAAAACCCATGATACCATGAAAAGGACACTCGTTTATATCATGAGAGCTGAAACAGGCAGGGTGATCATGTCAGTATTTCAAACGTCTTGCTACTCTATGCATGTGCACAAAGACTGCAGGAGTGGCACGAGTATTGATTCTGAGGTTACAAATACATTTTAGGAAGTAGGCAAATTCACAAGTATGGAATCCATGAATCCACATCTCAGTCAATGTACGGTCACGTGCTGCATAATGACATTTTGGTCAATGACAGACCACATGTACGATGATTGTCCCATAAGATTATAATGGAGCCGAACATTTTCTATTTCCTAATGATGTTGTAGCTGTCATAACAAATGTCATAGTGCAATGCATTACTCCCATGTTTGTGGTGACACTGGTGTAAATAAACCTACTTCACTGACAGTCATATAAAAGTATAGCACATACAATTATGTACATTGCATCATAATACTTGATAGTGATAAAACGACCATGTTACTGGTTTATGTATTTACCATACTGTACATTGTATCATTATTTTAGAGCATACTTCTACTTATTAAAAAAAGCTAGGTGTAAAACAGCTTCAGGTAGATCCTTTAGAGAGTATTCCAGAAGAAGACATTGTTACCCTAGGAGGTGACACCTCTGTGATTGTTACTGTCCCTGAAGACCTTTAAGTGGAACAGGAGTGGAGGGGCAGGACGGTGGTATGGATCATCCTGACCTTGTGTAGGCCTAGGCTTATGTGTCTGTTTGTGCTTTAAGAAAAAAGTTTTAAAAAGTAAAAAATAAAATAAAAAATTTAAAAATAGAGAAAAGCTTATAGAATAAGGATATAAAGAGATAAAATATTTTTGTACAGTTGTACAGTGTGTTTGTGTTTTAAGCTAAGTGTTATTACAAAAGAATAAAAAAGTTTAAAAAGTTTTTAAAGTTTATAAAGTAAAAATTTTATGGTAAGTGAAGGTTAATTTAATAATAGAGAAAGAATTTAAAAAAAAATTTAGTGTAGCCTAAGTGTACCCTATTTACAAAGCCTATAGTGTTGGGTAGTAATGTCCTAGGCCTTCACATTCACTCACTCAGGGCAACTCCTAGTCCTGCAAGTTCTTTTCATGGTAAGTGACCTATATAGGTGTAGCATTTTTTATCTTTTGTACTGTATTTTTACTGTACCTTTTATTTTTTATTTTTTAATTTTTCCACAAGTTATCAGGGGACAGGTGGTATTTGGTTACATGAGTAAGTTCTTTTGTGGTGATTTGTGAGATTTTGGTGCACCCATCATTCAAGCAGTATATACGGCACCATATTTGTAGTCTTCCATCCCTCACCCCTGCAAGTCCCCAAAGTCCATTGCATCATTCTTATGCCTTTGTGTCCTTACAGCTTAGCTCCCACACATCGATGAGAACATAAGATATTTGGTTTTCCATTTCTGAGTTACTTCACTTTGAATAATGGTATCCGGTCTCATCCAGGTCGCTGCAAATGCTGTTAATTCATTCCTTTTTATGGCTGTGTAGTATTCCATCGTGTATATATATACACCACAGTTTCTTTATGCACTCATTGATTGGATGGTCATTTGGCTTGGTTCCATGATTTGCAATTGTGAATTGTGCCACTATAAACATGTGTGTGGAAGTATCTTTTTCAAATAGTTACTTCTTTTCCTCTGGGTAGATACCCAGTAGTGGGATTGCTGGATCAAATGGTAGTTCTGTTTTTAGTTCTTTAAGGAATCTCCACACTGTTTTCCATAGTGGCTGTACTACTTTATATTCCCACCAGTGGTATAGAAGTGTCCCCTGTTCACCACATCCACACCAACATCTGCATTTTGATTTTTTGGCTGTGGCCATTCTTGCAGGAGTGAGGTGGTATTGCACTGTGGTTTTGATTTGCATTTCCCTGATCATTAGTGATGCTGAGCATTTTTTCAAGTTTGGTGGCCATTTGCATATCTTCTTTTGAGAATTGTCTATTCATGTCCTTAGCCCCCTTTTTGTTGGGATTGTCTTACTGATTTGTTTGAGTTTGTTGAAGATCCTGGATATTAGTCCTTTGTCAGATGTAGAGATCGTGAAGATTTTCTCCCACTTTGCGAGTTGTCTGTTTTACTTTGCTGACTGTTCCTTTTGCTGTGCAAAAGCTCTTTAGTTTAATTAGGTCTCAGCTATTTATCTTTGTTTTTATTGCATTTGCTTTGGGGTTCTTGGTCATGAAATTATTTCCTAAGCCAATGTCTAGAAGGGTTTTTCCAGTGTTATCTTCTAGAATTTTTATAGTTTCAGGTCTTAGGTTTAAGTCCTTAATCCATCTTGAGTTGATTTTTGTATAAGGTGAGAGATGAGGATCCAGTTTCATTCTCATACATGTGGCTAGCCAATTATCCCAGCACCATTTGTTGTAAAGGGTGTCCTTTCCTGACTTTATGTTTTTGTTTGCTTTGTAGAAGATCAGTTGGCTGTAAGTATTTGGGTTTATTTCTGGGTTCTCTATTCTGTTCGATTGGTCTGTCTGTGTGCCTGTTTTTATACCAGTACCATGCTGTTTTGGTAACTATGGCCTTATAATGCAGTTTGAAATCAGGTAGTGTGATGCCTCAAGATTTGTTCTTTTTGTTTAGCCTTGCTTTGGCTATGAGGGCTCTTTTTTGGTTCATGTGAATTTTAGAATTGTTTTTTTTTTTCTAATTCTGTGAAGAATGATGGTAGTATTTTGATGGGGATTGGATTGAATTTGTAGATTGCTTTTGGCAGTATGGTCATTTTCACAGTGGGAGATATTACAGCTGACACCACTGAAATACAAAAGATCATTCAGGGCTACTGTGAACACCTTTACACACATAAACTAGAAAACCTAGAAGAGATGGATAAATTCCTGGAAAAATACAACCCTCCTAGCTTAAATCAGGAAGAATTACATACCCTGAACAGACCAATAACAAGCAGTGAGATTGAAATAATTTAAAAATTACCAACAACAAAAGAGTCCAGGACCAGATGGATTCACAGCAGAAATCTACCAGACATTCAAAGAAGAATTGATACAAATCCTATTGACACTATTCCATAAGATAGAGAAAGAAGGACCCCTCCCTAGTTTATTCTATGAAACCAACATCACCCTAGTACCAAAATCAGGAAAGGACATGACCAAAAAAGAAAACTATAGCCTGATATCCTTGATTAACATAGATGCTAAAATCCTTAACAAAATACTAGCTAACTGAATAAAACAACGTATCAAAAAGATAATCCACCGTAATCAAGTCTGTTTCATACCAGGGGTGCAGGGGTGGTTTGACATATACAAGTCAATAAATGTGATACACCACATAAACAATTAAAAACAAAAATCAAATTTCAAGAGATGCAGAAAAAGCATTAGACAAAATCCAGCATCTCTTTGTGATTAAAACTCTCAGCAAAATTGGCACACAAGGGACATACCTTAATGTAATAAAAGCCGTCTATGACAAACCCACAGCCAATGTAATACTGAATGGGGAAAAGTTGAACACATTCCCTCTGAGTACTGGAACAAGACAAGGATGCCCACCCTTACCGCTCTTCTTCAACATAGTACTGGAAGTCCTAGCCAGAGCTATCACACAAGAGAAAGAAATAAAGGGCATCCAAATCAGTCAAGAGGAGGTCAAACTGTCCCTGTTTGCTGATGATATGATCATTTACCTTGAAAACCCTAATGACTTCTCCAGAAAGCTCCTAGAACTGATAAAAGAATTCAGCAAAATATTTGGATACAAGATTAATATACACAAATGAGTAGCTCTTTTATACACCAACAATGATTAAGCGGAGAATCAAATCAAGAACTCAACCCCTTTTACAATAGCTACAAATAAATAAAATACTTAGGAATATACCTAACCAAGGAGTTGAAAGATCTCTATGAGGAAAACTACAAAACACTGCTGAAAGAAATCATAGATGACACAAACAAATGGAAACACATCCCATGCTCATGAATGGGTAGAATCAATATAGTGAAAATGACTGTATTGTACCTTTTCTATGTTTAGGTATGTTTAGATACATGATACCTACCGTTGTGTTACAATTGCCTACAATATTCAGTACAGTCAAATGCTGTTACAGGTTTGCAGCCTATTACAATAGGCTAGACCATGCACCCTAGGTGTGTAGGAGACTATCCCATCTAGGTTCATGTAAGTTCAGTCTATGATAATCACACAACAATGAAATCACCGAATGATGCATTTCTCAGAAAGTATCCCAGGCATTAAGCAACATGCGACTGTATATAGTGTATGTATCTGGTTCTTATTATAGACTGTGGTCTTCATCAAGTCCTCCCAGGCATTGTATGTACATTTGTGGGCTGGGTATAATGGATTCTTCCCGACTATTCAAATCAAAGCTTAGTTGCCCAGAGTGTGCAGGACTAGGTAAAGAGAATGCATTCAGCAAGGCTTACCTGGGCCTGGGCACGTGGCCTATTACTCATGTGCAGTTGGCAAGAGGATGCCAAGATCAAATAGATGTGAGTCTACGCACTCAGACATACAGCAGCTGACTCACTTCTAGGTGGACTGATACAGCCCCAGGTGAAAGGAGTGATGGCTTTCCTCTGTCACTGGCCTGGATGGAACTCAAGAGGGAGTCGGAATCGCCTATGCTTCTCTTTTAGTATTACTTCAAAGGTTCCTGGAAGTTGCCTTCCAGTGCTGAGGCCACATGAGCTACTGGATCACCTGCTGCCTGGGAAGCTGCATGGGGGCCTCACCACTGCTTTTGGTTCCCACTGCCAGGCTGCTGTGGCCAACGGCCTCTGCCTCTGTCTGTCACCTCCACAACACCTCTCTTGAGCTTCAATGCTGCACCTCCCAGGACCCCAAGAAGCCAACACCAATTGGTATTCTGAGCAGATGTAGAAAAATTCTTGTCAGTCCTGAGGCTACCAGAACAGATAATCACAAACGTGGTGGTATAAAACAACAGGAATTTATTTCTCACATTTCTGGAGGCCCGAAGTCTGAAATTTAGCAGAGTTGCGCTTCCTCCACGAGTTCCAGGGGAGATTCTTCTTTGCTTTCTGCTTCCAGTGGCCCCAGGCATCCCTAGGCTGGTGGCCACATCACTTCTATCTCTATCTCCATTTTCTTTTCTTTCCTGGCTCACTGCAACCTTCTCCTCCTGGGTTCAAGCAATCCTCCTGCCTCAACCTCACAAGTAACTGTGATTTCAGGCGCCTGCCACCACTCCCTCCTAATTTTTGTATTTTTAGTAGACACAGGGCTTCACCATGTTGGCCAGGCTGGTCTTGAACTCCTGACCTCAAGTCATCCTCCAACCGCGGCCTCCCAAAGTGCTGGGATTACAGGTGTGAGCCACCACACCCAGCCAGAAGATGCCAACTCTTTCCTGAATCTCCAGGCTGCTAACCTCCATGATCAGAATGGCCAAGCTTCCACAATAGCATGAGCCAATTCCTTAAATCTCTTTCTCTCTACATACACACACATCTTATTGGTTCCTTTTCTCTGGAGAACCTTGACTAATATATCTATGCTACGCTAAAGGACAACCACAAAGCCAGTGGCGACAACATTATTTGTTTTTTTTCCTGGCTTTAGTTGACATGACTCTGTTTACTATTGAGTTAAAAGGCTTATTATTCCTAGAAGTCACGCTGTAATGTTTATTTTTTTATATCCCATCTTCTCAAACAGTAAATGCAGTTCATTTTTTCACATACATGCTTTTTAGATTTAAGGTTGTTGATATGAACCGTTTCCTCATGGCTGTGTCTGGCATCTCTGTAAAGTTTCATAAGCAGGGATGGGAAGCCCCCCTTCAGCTTGGCTCTCAATTAGTGGTACTCAAAGTGTGGTCCCCAACCAGCAACATCGGTATCCTTGGAAACTTGTTAGAAACACACATTTTCAGGCCCTATCCTAGATTTATTGAACTAGAAACTCAGGGAGTGGCACGGGAATCTATGTTTTAAGATTAAGCTAAAGTGTAAGAACCACTGCTTTAATTATAGAAGACTAAGACATTTCCCCAATTTCCTGAATTATAGAAGGTACAGATAATCCTTCAAATAACTCTCTTGACTGATAGAGTCCTGACTAGAATTTTCCAGATGAGTTATTGAAAAATGTATACAACCAGAAATGCAGGTAAATTTAGAAAATGGTTCTAACTTGACTTTTGTTGCATCTCAGAAATTAGCAACCGTGGTGAAAACAATCAAATCTCAATCAGTGCTTAACACATAGCCGTCACATCATTAGGTAGACTCAGTTCCTCTTCATTCCTAATTCTGTGCCTTCCCTATTACCTAAATTACCCATCCTTCTTTGTAATTCACTGATGCATTCAAGGCCCAGCTGAGGTTCTTCCTTGAAAAGCCTTTTAGCTACACTGTTCTCTCCCCCTTTACCATCTACCTCGTTAAATTATTGCATTTTCTCGTTTAGTTAAATAACCTTGGATTGCATTGATATTTATATTTTCTCCCTCTCTGCTCCCCAGAAAATATTGCAAATATCTGGAAGAAAAGACATGCAAATTTAGGTGGTTGTCTATGCCCCACAGCACCTAGCATGGTTTTGCCATTAATGGCAAAAACCAGTATTACTTTTGCTACCAATGTAATACATAAGCAACTAGTGCTTGTTAAGTTGAATTGAACTACAGTGGTATCATCAATTTTGTTGGTATCTGGCAGCTGCTAATGGATTTGCTTATCTTTTATTTAGCTATCATGAAAAAGTCTCCACTCCTTGCCTTGGAGGAGTTACAGTCTAGAAAAAGGAAAGTAAATATACACAAGTAAATACCGAAAGTCAAACTAGGCCCTTGCAGAGGCACAAACCATATGCCACAGGATCACAGAGGTGGGAGCAATGTAACAGCATCCAGGAGAGCTGTACCTTCAGCATCCAGAGCACTGCTAGGGCTCAGTAAATATTTCTGATGGGCTAAATGGTATCCAGGTTTTTTATTTTTTACAGTAACGAGACTGGAACTTGATACATACTCAAAAAATTGTTCACGGGCTGACGAATCAACTCTCCAATTCTAGTGCCATCTGAACTAATGCCATCCCAGCCTCACAGGCCAGGAATATACCTGATATATGGTGGGCACTCCTGAGTCTAAAGTCTGTGAAACTTAGTTGATTCTATAGTAGGAATTTCCCTTTGCATAGAGTGCATCAGGAGTGTGTTCCTCCTGCACAGGGCATTTGGAATTCTGTCGTGGTGACTGCATCTGGCTTCCCTTAGAGAGTAAACAACATACTCTGCATCATCTCATGATTCTCAGGCATCTGCTCAGCACACTCTGCATCCCTGGGGAGCTGAAAAATTTGGTGTCTCCTGGAGGTCCTAAATTTGATCTTGTAGAACTCAGTAGGTCAAACTCCTGATGCTTTTGCTAATGTGATTCACAAGTCCACCAACACAGCTGCCCTCCTTTGAGCTCTGGGACTGCTGAGAAACCCTGGGCTGAATAAAGGACCTCTTCTTGAATAGGGATGGTGACTTCCCTAGCCCAGGGGTTTGTTACTCATTAGGAAAAAAGCGTTTTACCCATAAATTGGGCAACTTGTGGATATACTGGAAAGAAGACTAGAGAGCCAGGAGATTCCAGTTCTGAGCTCCATCATTAGCAAATTGTGTGACTATGGGAAAATCACAACAATTCGTAGGCTTCATCTTTTTTTTTTCTGCAGAACAGTTTGTCCAGCTTATAAAATCCTTACGGCTTTAACATTCTATTATTTGTGATTTCACTGTGCTTTTATGCCTATTTATTATCAGTCTCCATGTAACAAAGAAGATGTTTGCCTGAAAGCACTATGTCTAACTTGTTTATACCTTCATACTTTCTCAAGATTCAGGCTAATTTATTATTTTCTGCATCCTTCTGGGATTTTGGCAAATTCTAATATATCAATCTCTTTATGTCTGGTTTATAAAGCGTAGGACTAATCTTGAGTTTACTGTTTCATTTGCTGTATTTTAAAATCAACCCTAATTATCCAGACTATAAGATCAAGTTCTAAACCATAAACAAAAGAATTTCCGTAATTTAAATCATATTTTTCCTGGACAGACACTCACTGGAGATCAGAGAGATTGGAACTATTGAAACTCAAATCACTTAGACGTCAGTGTCTATGAGACTGCCTGGCCCAGAACGGCTGGTATTTTTAGAAGCTGATACAGAGTTCTATTGAGAAATGTGAGTGTGATAAAATTACTTCCAGCAGTATTTGTTGGCTGAGCTGAACAGTCTTGAAGCCTGCTTTATATCTGATGACAGGGTGAACAAAGTGCATGGGAGTATGGGATCTGACGCATTCAGGGATCCTTTTTTATTTTTTCCATAAGCTTCTAGGTAGAGCTAATCCCAAACACCAAAAAACAAACAAACAAAAAACAAAACAAAAAAACAAAACAAAACGCTTTTATGGTATCTTAGGTTGACTTGAGGGTTGCAGTATTAGGGACTATGTGGTTCTCAATTTAGAATCGTAGGAGGACACTTCCTTATGTCACATTTGACATAATAGCAGCAAAGGTGGCATACCAGTGGTGAGAATGGAGGGAAGTCCTGGTATTACTGCTGGGCTCAGGAGAGTGGGAGGGACCCAGAGCCCTGAGACAGTGAGGAATTAAAGGCTATATCTAGGCTGGCACAGTGGCTCATGCCTGTAATCATAGCACTTTGGGAGACAAAGGCAAATGGATTCCCTGAGCTCAGGAGTTCGAGACCACCCTGTGCAACATGGTGAGACCTCATTCCTACTAAAATACAAAACATTAGCCAGGTACGGTGGCAGGCACCTGTAGCCCCAGCTACTCAGGAGGCTGAGGTCCGAGAATCACTTGAACCTGAGGGGCGGAGGTTGCAGTTAGCCATGATTGTACTACTGCATTCCAACCTGGGCAACAGAGCAAGACTCTGTCTCCGAAAAGTAAATATATAAAATAAAAGGCTGTATCTAGATGTTCTCAGGTTAATATGCATAAGGTCTCATAGACAATCTCAGGAAACATTAGTGAGGATTCTTAGTTTTCTGGAGTTTTTTTTTAATTTTGCTTTGTTTTGCTTTGTTCTTTGTTTTAGACCGTCCTTGGGCAGGATATCCAAACTTCCTGTTATTAATCGTATCAATGACTGTCATCTTTTGAGGACCTACCACAGCCTAGACCTGTGATGTCCAATACAGTAGCCACACTGGACTATTTAAATTTAAACTTAAATTTTAAAATTAATTCCTCACTCACATTAGCCACATTTCAAGTAGTCAGTAGCCATCTATGTAAAACTGGACAAAATAGGGAATTTTCCGACATTACGGAAAGTTCTATGAGACAGTGCTGTGAGCACTCTAAATATATATTGGGCATTATTCCTAATTCTCACACCTCACTACAGTCAGTATTACTACCCCATTTTTGCTGCTGAGGAAACGATTTCACAGGGATTCAGTGACTTGGCCAAGTTCATGTACAGAGTACCTGGCAGAGGTAGGGCTCAATTTTAAATTGGGCTGGTTCCTAAGGTCCTCTACCTCTCTTTACATCTCTCTCTCTCTTTTTCTCCCCTCTCCTCCCCTCCCCTTCCTTTCTTTCCTTTCAACAAAGTCTCAGTCTTTCACCCAGGCAGGGGTGCAGTGGCATGATCATGGCTCACTATAGCCACGAACTCCTGGGCTCAAGTGATCCTCCCACCTCGGCCTCCCAAGTAGCTGGGACTACGGATGTGTACCACTATGCCAGCTAATTTTTAAATTTTTTTTTGTAGAGATGGGGTCTTACCATGTTGCCCAGGCTGGCATACCACATTTCTTGATTACAGTTTCTCACCATGGCATTATCTTTTTCAAAAAATCTTTCATCAGGATATTCATCAAAAAATACAATTATCTTTAAATTATTGAGATTTTAAGTAGACAGTTCTTAGACACAGGGATGCAGTGTAGGAGTATCTCAATAAAGTGATTTAAGTAGTCAGGAGAATGGCCTAAGAGCTTCAGTGTGTTTATGTATAAATACATTTTTTTTTTTTTTTTTGAGACAGAGTCTTGGTCTGTCGCCCAGGCTGGAATACAGTGGTGTGATCTTGGCTCACTGTAACCTCTGCCTCCCAGGTTCAAGTGATTCTCATGCCTCAGCCTCCCATGTGAGTAGCTGGGACCACAGGCATGTGCCACCACACCTGGCTAATTTTTGTATTTTTTAGTAGAGATAGGGTTTCGCCATGCTGGCCAGGCTGGTCTCGAACTCCTGGCATCAACTGATCTGCCTGCCTCGGCCTCCCAAAGTGCTGGGATTACAGGCATGAGTCACCACGCCTGGCTTTGTCAATACACTTTTATCACATTTAGTCTTAAGTAATGCAAACCAGATTTGAAGCTGTTAGACTATACCTGATATAGTCCAAGAAATGAATGTGTACAGCCTAGAACGCATCATTCTAACATGCTCCTACAGTCAACAAGGGCCAACCTGCCATTAGATATTGCCTAGAAACCAAGAGAAATATGCAGAAAATATGACTCCATCTTATAGAAAAGTATGTTTTGTCTAAACCTTGAAGAGACTGTATATAGTTCTAGAATGCACCTCAAGGAAGTCTTAAAAGCACTGAATGGAAAGAGTCCAGACATGGGGAACTAAATTCATTAAAGAAATGGATAACCTCTAGGTGAAGGGAGAAAACACATGTGAGCTTTAGCCAATGGCGTTCTAAAGGCAGGATTGCGACTGGAGCAGCTGGGCTGTTTTTCAAGACAGACGATGGACCTTGCTTTATCTTTTTTTTTTTTTTCTTAACACCTATGGCATGTTACACATTACTGGTAGATGGTTCTTGCTCATTCATCATTTATTGACTTGAACCATATGTAAGAATTTTTTTGCCTCCACCAATCCTGATGAAAGAATTAGAATAATGGGATAGATGATATAATGAGGCATTTTCTGTTGAGTTTTGGATAAGTAGCTTCTCTCTCCTCTAATGTGCACATTCTCTTCTGCAACACATTTGTCTTTGATGCTGTGATTGACTTAGTTGGCTAACACTGTGGTTTGCCTCACAAACGTGTTGTGAGAAGACAAGTTTCATTATACCCCTCCGGTATGCCGATCCTTCAAGGTCAACAGAACTCCGCTCCAGGGGAATCCATGTGCATGTGCCCCAGCTGCCCACAAGATGGTCCCAGTGCAGACTGTGAGTCCTTGAAGCTTGGATGTCTGCCCTGGAAGGCAACCTGGACAGAGATGACACCAGCTGCACTCAAAAGGGAGCAAGGACAACATGTTTATGACACAGGGGATAGGAATTGAGCCAGAGGGCAATGGAGGAAATGGGGTGGCCAGAGGGAAACACAGTGTCATGCCAACATTTTTCTAGAGGCAGTTAGTCATTTTCAAAGCCACTTCCTGTCAAGGTTACAGTGATGGGAGGCAGATCCCGCCTTAACCTCACATGCTGTGGATGCTCATACCTCGTATTAATAAGACATTATCAGGCCAAGTGCCAGGTGAGTCTGTGATTCACAAGGGACAAAACAATGGCATGTGCTGGGTGGTTGTCAGCTTTCCAACAGATCCGAATCCCAGACTGTGAGTTCCTGCTCTGCCTACCAAAACTCATAAAAAACTACTATAGAGCCTTCTGAAATGTGACATTTCTACAAGCCAGAGAACAAGATCCATGTTGGAGTTTGGTCCATGATTGCCATGTAAGTTTTATGGCACCTAAAGCAACTCCCTCTTGGATGCTAACCCGCCGTGTTGACTTCCGATTAACTCCAGTACCAGGAATGCCTCTAAGATTTCTGTTTTATCTACTGTTCCTTGTGTAAGGACATGTACTAACTGTAAATCTTGTCCATAGATCCTGCCCTTCACATAGCATTCTTGCCTTTTCCTACAGTTGTCCTATATATTCCTTCCCTATGGTATATGAGCTCCGGGTCTTGAGGTGTGATGGCACCAGGATCCACCATCTAGACTCACAGCCACCACACACACAGACATGGCTTCTGTTTGCAGCAATTAAATGTGTGTGTGTGTGTGTTTTAAATAAGAAACTGGATTTGTCAACCTCTTTTTTTGACCTCTCAGCTTCTTTGCAATTCAAGGGTAGGTTTGCATTGGTCTGCCCACC
Organism: Mandrillus leucophaeus; assembly: GCF_000951045.1. Taxonomy (NCBI): domain Eukaryota; kingdom Metazoa; phylum Chordata; class Mammalia; order Primates; family Cercopithecidae; genus Mandrillus; species Mandrillus leucophaeus. Next base: position 3,464,911 of record NW_012102077.1, on the reverse strand, counting down.
TCAGAACAATTTCCCTCTACTATGGACTAGTAGGGGTGTGGAAAAGGAAGGATCACTGTAGCACAAAGAATGTTGTAAGGCTGAGAAGGAAAGGAGGTAATACCCAGCTACTCTTATTCTCTGCTAGTTTCTAAACTCCTCCACAGAGAACTTTTGTGACAGGTCAGTACATTTAGGAAGCTGTCTAGTCATGCTGGAAATTCATTCAGTCAATCTTCAGTGGCGTTTGGCCATGAGGGGTCTATGTGAGCACATAGGAGGGCACCTAAGCTAAGCTGGGTTTGGGGAGTAGAGAAGGTTCTGCCCAGAAAAAGATTCTTAGATGAGATGTGCAAAATAAGTAGCATTTCAGAAAAAAAAAAAAAAAAAAAAAAAGCCTTGCAGAAAGGTGTTCCATGCAGTGTGAATAGCATGTGCAAAGGTGAGTGAGAGAATGAATATTCAGGAAAAAGAAGCTTCTGGTAACTGCAGCCTTAGACACAAAGTGCTAACGGTATAGATGTGGATGGAGAGATGGGAAGGGCCAGCTGAGCCCCATCAGCCACTTAAGCATCAGCAGCTGTCATCATCTGGGTACTGGTGCCAACTTGCCACTCTGTCTCATGTGTATTATTTTATGTACTATTCACAACAACCATAGGAAGTAGTTGCTGTTGTTTTCCCCAATTTTAAAGATAAGGAAACTGGGGCCTAGTGAATCTACGTAACTTGTTCATGATCATCTTTCTGTAGTTGATTAATGAGAGTATCAGAATTTGGACCCAAGCAGTCTGTCACCAGGGTGATAATGTCAAATCTCCAGTTGTATCAATAATATCATATATATATATATGTTTAGATCAAGATCCAATCAAGGATCATGCGCTGCATTTAGTTGTCATGATCCTTTAGGCTTCTTTAATTTGGTATCCCAGCCTCTTTTTGTCTTTCATGATTCTGACATATTTTAAGGATCCAGGACCATCATTTTCTTATATAGTCATTCAGTCTTTTCTTATATAGTCATTTTTGTGTGTCTTGTTTTAGAATATTTTTCCTACCTCAAAATCTGAAAGATACTCATGTGTGCTTTCTATTAGTTTTTTCCCAACATTTTATTTTTAAAAATTTCAAGTCTACAGAGATATTATAAGAATAGTACAAAGAATATCAATATACCCTTCACTTAGATTCATCGAGCTTTATGAATTGTTGATATTTTGCCAAGTATACAAATTATGCTATTATTATTAGTTTGCTGAAATATTTAGGAATAAGTTGCACACATTTAACACTTTACCCCAAATATTTCAGCATGTTTCCTACATTCTCCTTTGTAGCCACAATATAATTAATATAATTACAATGCTCAAAAACTGTAATATTGATACTGTTTCATTATTCAATATGTATTTCATATTCTAATTTCTCCAGTTGTATCAATAATGTCATATATATATGTATACATATGTTTAGATCAAGGTCCAATCAAGGATCATGCACTGAATTTAGTTGTCATGATCCTTTAGGCTTCTTTAAACTGGTATCCCAGCCTCTGTTTGTCTTTCATGATACTGACATGTTTTAAGGATCCAGGATCATTGTTTTGCAGAATGTCCTTCTGTGTGGATTTTTCTGATTGTTTCCTCTTCTTTAGATTCAAGCTAGTATAGTATTTGTTCCTGGTTTTCCTGGCAGTCACAAATCCTTGGTAAAGGTTCCCATCTCCTTTGGGACTTCCGCTAAAAATTCAACCTCCTTTTCAGTCATTGTATTAGTTATGGCTCCTGTAACAGAGAGATCACAACTTTGGGGCTCAAAGAAGATAGGTTTTAATTTCTCTTTTACATAACAATCCACAAATGAGCAGTCTGCAGTCCTGGTGAAATGACTTTTGCTCCACAAAGTCATCCAGGGACCCAGGCTCCTTCTATCTTATTGCTCCATCATTGTCATCCTCAAGAATTGATTCTTACAAAGTCAAAGCTGTCTCGCTAGCACTGCATTCAAACTTCAGCCTGCAGGAAGGGGAAAGCGAAAGTTAAGAGCATTCAATGCTCTCTTTTCAAAGTATGAGATCTAGAAATTGCTCTTGTAACTTCCATTTGCACGCCCATCTAGTCACCAGGGAGGCTGAGAAAAGCAATCAATACCTGGGAAGCCAATTGCCCAGCTGTAATATCGTGAAGTGTGTATTTGGTATTTGTTACTGTTTCCTCACATATAGCTCCTAAAATCCTTGGATTTGGGGTATCTTTTGTATGCTAATGAGATGACTGGTGGCTGAGAGCCCATAGATCACTTCAATATAGTGGCTGATCACGAGAAAGACCAAGGCATGATTAGAGGTTTGGGACTTTTGGCTCCACCCTGCATCACCCTTCCCAGTCTCTGGGGAGAAAAGTGGGGCTGAAATTGAAGTTGATCCCAATGGCCAAAGATTTAATCAGTCATGCCTACATAATGAAGCTTCCATAAAACCCCAAAGGACTTGGTTCTGGGAGCTTTCTGATAGCTGAATGTGTGGAGGTTCCTGTAGGGTGTTACGACTGGAGAAGGCAAGGACGCTCCTGTGCCCCTTCCTTTATGCCTTGTTCTATGCATCTGTTCCATCTGGCTGTTCATCTGTATCCTTAGTAATAGCCTCTAAAATCAAACAGAAAATGCAAGTAAAGTGTTTCCCTGAGTTCTGTGGGCTGCTCTAACAAACGAATCAAACCCAAGGAGGGAATCATGGGAACCCCAATTTAGAGCCGATTGGGCAGAAACCCAGGTCACAACCTGTACTTGCAACTGGCGTCTGAAGTGGAGACAGTTTTGGGGACTGAGCTCTCAACCTATGAGGTCTGATCTGGTAGACAATGGCAGAATTGAGTAAAATTAGAGGGGCCAGGCATGGTGGCTCACACTTACAATGTCAGCATTTTGGGAGCCCAGGGCAGGAGGATCACTTGAGGTCAGGAGTTTAGACCAGACTGGCCAACATAGCAAGACCTCATTTCTGCAAAAAATTAGCCAAATGTGGTGGCATGTGCCTGTAGTCCCAGCTGCTGGGGGGGCACAGGTGGGAGGATCCCTTGAGCCCAGGAGTTGAAGACTGCAGTGAGCTATGATTGCACTACTACACTCCAGCCTATGCCACAGAGTGAGACCCTGTCTCGGAAAAAAAAAAAAAAAAAATTAAGAGGACATCCAGCTGATACTCACTGCAGAATTGATTGTTTAGTTGTTGTGTTGGGGAAAATCCCCACACATGTGGTATCAAAAATGTTCTGTGTTGATAATTCAGACCGGCTAAAACTCTGGTGGTTATATTAGTAAAAGGAAGAAGGAAAGAGGGCCATTCAGGGAGCATTACTGGTCTCTGCCACAGCCATCCAGTAGGCTGTTATGTCCTCTGGTGAAGACTCAATACATGAACAAGCAGTTCAACTTATTAACCTAACCATGACTTCAGGTCCTCTTTCATAATACTTATTCAGATGTTTTCATCTCTGGGTAGAGATATTAGAGATTTTTCTTAATGTAATTTTAAAATATCAAAAATACTTTGTATAATAAAAGGAACAAGAGACACTGAAGCCTACTTGAGGGTAGAAAGTGGGGGGAAGAGAGAGGATTAAAAAACCACCTCTCAGTAATAGGCTTATTACCTGGGGGATGAAATAATCTGGACACCAAATCCCTGTGACACGCAGTTTACCTGTATAATGAACCTGCACATATCCCTCTGAACCTAAAATAAAAGTTAAAAAACAAACAAACAAACAAACTTCTTTTTTTTAAAAAAAAAAGTCACGAGATCAAATTTTCAAGAATGGAAGGTTGTCATCCCGGGAAATTTTTATGTACTTACATTCTCTCAATGAAAATAAAAATTGACGGGCTGGGCATGGTGGCTCACACCTGTAATCCCAGCACTTTGGGAGGCCGAGGTGGGTGGATCATGAGGTCAGCAGATCGAGACCATCCTGGCTAACACAGTGAAACCCCGTCTCTACTAAAAATACAAAAAATTAGCTGGGCGTATTGGTGGGCGCCTGTAGTCCCAGATACTCAGGAGGCTGAGGCAGGAGAGTGGCATGACTCCAGGAAGTGGAGCTTGCAGTGAGCCGAGATCAGGCCACTGCACTCCAGCCTGGGCAACAGAGTGAGACTCCGTTTCATAAAAAAGAGAAATACTGACAGTGATGAGAAAATTTAATTTAAAAAGCAGAAACAGTGTGGTTCGGTCTCAGAATCTAGTCTCCTCACTTTTCATTCATCACTGAAGAGCCCTAGGAAAAAGAAAAATAAAGTATTTTTAGATGATTGTTTTATTTAAAGTATAAAAGGCACAGCAACACTAAGGGCTAGCAATAGTATGTTAATGCACAGTGACCTCAGTCATTACTTAGACTTATTTCTTCGTTTTATAGGTAAGGGCAAACCCCAGAGAACTGATGATAATTGTAGATGTTGGCTGGGCGCCATGGCTCACGCCTGTAATCCTAGCACTTTGTGGGGTTGAGGCAGGTGGATTGCTTGAGCCTGGGAGTTCGAGACCAGCCTGGGCAACATGGCTAAACCCCGTCTCTACAAAACATACAAAAATTAGCTGGGCATGGTGGTGGGCACCTGTAGTCCTAGCTACTTAGAAACGTGAGGTGGGAGGATCACCTGAGCCCAGGAGATAGAGGCTGTGGTGGGCCGTGATTGTGCCACTGTACTCCAGCCTGGGTTTCAGAGTGAGACCCTGTCTTAAACAAAAAGAAACAATTTTTTTATAAAAGAAAGTTTCAGCTAGTTAGCTAAACTTGAACCAAGTTTCCTGACTCTGGTCCATATTCTCCTTCCGTGTCACACAACCTCTCATTGGTTTAAGTCAGTTTCTCCTTTCTCACACATTTGGTTCCAGTCACCGCATAGTCCACATAATGCCTTTATCCCTTCCACGTTCTCTGAAAAGAAGTGCATTAAAATAACTGCAGCAACAACAACAAACAGTTGTTGAAAGTATTTAAGTTATGTTTTGGAATCCCTTTCAAAGTAAAAGGAGAACACATGATATCTCAACTCTGGCATCTCCACGTCCCCTCATGCTTAGAGATGATTGTTCTGCCTTTGCCAAATTCCATTAGCAGTCACTGCCCAGATTCCAGTGCCCTTGATGATGTCAAAATAACGTAAACCTGTTTATGACAACAGCTTCCAAGGCATCTTAGAAAAAACCAAAATCAAGCTGAAAGACATAAGCCTATCTTTTGAACACTGTTTCCACTTTGCTATGAAAGGGACCCACTTTATTTTACTTATTTTTGCTTTTATTCGTTTAGATTTTCATTGTTAAATATTGCAAATATAAAAATAAGAACAGAGAATAATATAATATATATCTACCACTGAACTCAAAGGACCCTTAATATTTTGCCATATTTGCTTCAGATATTTTCAGATTTTTTTTAAAGGATATAAAACATTAGAAATGCAGTCAAGGCTTGATTCCATCTTTCTGCCTTCCTCCTCTCTCTTTTTCCTTCTCTAGAGGTAACCACTGTCTTGAACTGAGTTTTTATTATATGTTTAGTTTTATATTATTAGTAAAAAGCTCAGGTCTGTTTTCTAGTATTTGTTTTAATGGTAGTTTGAAATTTTCTCCACTGAGGTCTTTCATACCTGTTTATCTGTTAGCTTTATTTCAGTTGTCCATTATCATCTTTGTTGCTATCATGCATGGACTTCTTTTTACCTCTGCTGTTTCAAAGCTATGGAAAGATTTCTGTTTTTTTTTTTTTTTTAATTTGTTTTCAAGCTTTGTTTTGTTGTTGTTTTTAATTTAGGAGGCGTATTAGATTTCTCTGGCTGCCATAACAAATTAGCACAAACTTTGTGGCTTAAAACAAAAGAAAGGTATTCTCTCACAGTTCTAGAGGTTAGAAGTTCAAAATTTAGTTGCAGGCTGGGCTGAACTCCCTACAGAGGCCCTAGGGAAGAATTCTCCCCGGCCTCTTCCAATGCTGGTGGCTGCCAGCATTACTTAGCTTGCAGCCCCATTACTCCAGTTTCTGCCTCCATTACCTTTATTGCATTCTCCTTGTTCATCTGTCATCAAATCTCCCTCTGTCTCCTTCCTAGAACACTTGTGATTAGCTGATGAATTCTCTTGATTACTTCTCCATCTTATATCAGAGAATACCGTTATTTTTGCCTTCGCTCTGGTGATAGATTTGCTGGGCGCACATCCTGTTTACTATTATTTCCCCTTAACACTGTAAAATATTACTCTATTGTCATCTATTTTAGCTAAATATGCTCTACATTCAATTCTTTGTGGGTGATTTACCCTTTATTTAAAGAGTATTTAAGATTATCTTTATCTCTAATGCTCTATGTTTTATCCTGCCCAGTCCTGGGCACTTTCAACCTGAAAATTCACATCTTTATTTAATTTGGGGAAATTCGCATTATTTCTTCAAATACTGCCTCTCCATCATTTCCTTCATTCTGTTCTGCCAGAGCTCCTGATAGTCAAATATTGGACATGAATGCCTTTCAAAGTGTCTTATAGCGGCTATTTGCTTGTTTATTTCTTTGTCTTTCTGTGCCATATTCAGTTTAGATTTATTTCAGTTCTCTAATCTTTCATTTCACAAATTCTCTCTTCAACTGTTCATTCGAGACTTAGGCATAGGCAGCATTAGGAGGTTGTTTTAAAGCTAAGAGCTCTGCTGCCAGCCTGTCTAGATTCAAATTCCACTTCTCTTCATTATCTATTGGGCTTGGAAAATGACTGGCTTCTCTGGATCTCAGTTTCCTCATGTGTAAAATGGGAATAATATAGTTACCTCATACTGTTTATAATATTTAGAAAGCCTATATATATA
>NW_012102077.1:3454695-3456586 GCF_000951045.1 Mandrillus leucophaeus | reverse complement strand
TGAGAACACTTGGACACAGGAAGGGGAACATCACACACTGGGGCCTGTTGTGGGGTGGGGGGAGGGGGAAGGGATAGCATTAGGAGATAAACCTAATGTAAATCACGAGTTGATGGGTGCAGCACACCAACATGGCACATGTATACATATGTAACAAACCTGCACGTTGTGCGCATGTACCCTAGAACATAAAGTATAAAAAAAAATCACAAGAACACTTAACAGATGTTCAATTATGGGAGAATTTTAAAAGAATCTTTATGCTTTTAAGTAATTTTCTTTTTTTTTTTTTTGAGACGGAGTCTCGCTCTGTCGCCCAGGCTGGAGTGCAGTGGCGCGATCTCGGCTCACTGCAAACTCCTCCTCCCGGGTTCCCGCCATTCTCCTGCCTCAGCCTCCCGAGTAGCTGGGACTACAGGCGCCCGCAAGCGCGCCCAGCTAATTTTTTGTATTTTTAGCAGAGACGGGGTTTCACCGTGGTCTCGATCTGCTGACCTTGTGATCCACCCGCCTCGGCCTCCCAAAGTGCTGCGATTACAGGCGTGAGCCACCGCGCCCGGCCGCTTTTAAGTAATTTTCAAATCACAATTAGTATATTTCACATATATAGTGAAATTCAAATTATTTTTTTAAATTTTAACACAGATATATGCCATATGATCATGGTGACAGACTGAATCTTCCAAAGATAGTTGTGCCAATGTTTACCCCATCCAATATGCTCTGATAATGTGACACTGGAATTTCTCCATCAAGAAGTCTGTGTTCCGTCCTCTTGAACATGGGCAAAACTCTGTCACTGTCTGAATCGGGAAAATACAGAGCATTGACTCTGTATGACTCTTGAGAATAGATTATAAAAAATACCTGGCTCTCTTTCCCTGAGAAAACTTGCCTGTGGGATCCAGCTATCATGTCGTGAGCAAATCCAGGCCACATGCAGAAGTCATGTGTGGGTGTCCAGCGGCAGCCCCAGGTAGGTACAAATGAAAGAGAAGTATTCAGATGATTTCAGCTCCCAATCTTCAAATCTTTTAGCTAAGGCATGGATGAACCAAGATAAACTGTCATTTCTCTACCCCATCTGAATTCCTTTTGCAAATAAATCATTAAAATCAGTGATTGTTGTTGTTTTAAGCCACTACATCTTGGAGTAATTTGTTATTTACAGTAGGTAATCAAAATATTGAATATAAAACTATCAAATTATCCAGCAATTCTACTTCTGTGTCTATACCTCAAACAAGTAAAAGCAGGAATGTGACGAGAGATTTGTACACCCATTTTTGTAGTAGCATTGTTCACAAGAGCTAAAACATGGAAGCAACCCAGGTGTCCACGGATGGACGGGCAGAGAGTGGGATTTGCATACGGTAGAATATTGTCCAGCTTTAAAAAGGAAGGACATTTGGACGCATGTTACAGCATGGGTGAATCCTGAGAACATTATGCTGAGTGAAATAAGACAGTCACAGAGACAAACACTGTATGAAAGAGTAGTCAAAATCATGGAGATAGAAAATAGAATGGTGGTTGCCAGGAGTTGGTGGGAGGGGGAAAATAACGAGTTACTGTTTAATGTGTATAGATTTTCAGTTTTACAAGATGAAAGGAGTTCTGGAGATGAATGGTGGTGAGATATGGAACATTTCCGTCATCTGAAAAAGTTTCCTCTTGCCAGTTTCTAGTTAATACCCTTCCCCCAATCTCTAGCCCTTCATAATCAAGGATAGTATCTCTGTCCTTGTTCATTTTTCTTTTCTCAAGTATCATACAAGTGAAACCATGCGACATACACCTACTGTGTCTGGCTTCTTTCACTTATCGTAATGCTGGTGAGAATTATCCATGTTGCTGCATCTACCATACTTTGTCCCTTTTGATCGTCGAG
>NW_012102077.1:3450443-3454645 GCF_000951045.1 Mandrillus leucophaeus | reverse complement strand
AAAAAAAAAAAAAAGTAGTCAAAATCATGGAGATAGAAAATAGAATGGTGGTTGCCAGGAGCTGGTGGGAGGGGGAAATCACGAGTTATTGTTTAATGTGTATAGATTTTCAGTTTTACAAGATGAAAGGAGTTCTGGAGATGAATGGTGGTGAGATATGGAACATTTCCGTCATCTGAAAAAGCTTCCTCTTGCCAGTTTCTAGTTAATACCCTTCCCCCAATCTCCAGCCCTTCATAATCAAGGATAGTATCTCTGTCCTTAGTCATTTTTCTTTTCTCAAATATCATATAAGTGTAACCATGCGACATATACCTACTGTGTCTGGCTTCTTTCACTTATCGTAATGCTGGTGAGAATTATCCATGTTGCTGCATCTACCATACTTTGTCCCTTTTGATCGTCGAGTGGTATTCTATTGTTTGTGCCACAGTTTATGTATATATTCATCACTTGATGGACATTTAGTTTCAATTTTTGATACTTTTTAATAAAAGTGCTATATGCATTCACATACATGTATGCTCTTTAGTAAACACGAAAAGTGAGATTGCTGAGTTGTTTGCTAAGTGTTTGTTTGAATACGAAAGGCACTTGCAGATTGTTCTCTGGGTTAGTTTTCCCACTGCATTCCCAACATCATGTGAGAGATCTGGCTTCTTCATATCCTTGCCAGCAGCATTTGCATTGTCTGTTTCTGTTCTTGTTTTTAATTTTTATCATTCTGGTAGTATGTCATGTAGCTCAATGGGATTTTGATTTTCATTTTTATAATGACTAGTGATTTTAGGGATTATTTCATGTCTGAATTTGCCATTTATATCTCTTCTTTTGCACATGTATGGCTTTGGTTGTAAAAGTCCTTTGTATTTTTTGAAATTAAAATCTTTATCAGACATGTATTATGTAAATATGGTCTCCCAGATTACAGCTTATGCTTTTATTTTCAAAAAATATTTACTGATGACTAATTTATTGTTGCTTTCTATTATGGTTTATACTTTCACATCCTATATATGAACTATTTGTAAACAATAAGAACACAAAAATTTTCTTTCATTTATTCTAGAAATGTTACCATTTTGGTTTTTACACTTTTTGTTTCAAGTTGATTTTTGTATGTGGCACAAGAAATGGATAATGATTCATTTGGTACAAGTTGTCCAAGATATCACTACTTGTTGAACGTAGTGTCCTTTCTCTGTTGACTTACCTTAGAACATTTGTTAAAGGTCAGTTTGGTATCTGTGCGGGTTGCTTTCTGGACATCCTTTTCTGTTTCTTTGACGTACATGTCTGTCCTTATGCCAGTGCCACCTAATCTTGATTAACTGTACCTCTGTAGTAAATTCTAAAATCTAATAAAAAAAGCAAAAAAAATGTATTGCAGAGTAACTCAGGCAGTAATATTTCTTCAGACTTTATAATTTTGCAGAATTTAAAAAATTTGTAATTTATTACTTCTTATTGTGTAAATAGATGTTGGCTTTTTATCACTAATTTCATGATGGTTATTTTTCTTAGAGTTTTTTGCTCTTCATAATTACATAAACTTCAGGCCCCCAACCGTGGATCTGTGTGGGAATGTACAGTCTCCCGAACATACTTGCTGATTATCTGCCTCTGAGACCACATTGTTTTTCAAGGAGTGTTAAATTAGAAGTCAATACTTCTGCTTTTAATAGACTAACAGGGATTAGCACCACAGATGATAATTATGAGATAATAAGACAGAGACTGCTGGGGTTTCAAGGAGTGGGGAGGAATAAAATGGAACCAGAAGATATGTGTTTGCTTAGTGTGCATGGATGGCTTTGTGCACATCGAAGACTATTTGTGGCTACTTTGAACAAAAATAATTTTTAATTTATTACTGTAATAATTTTAAAATCCTAGTTCTCTTTAAGCTTAGTTGATATTAAGCTTTAAATTCATTTTATTCTAATGATAAATACAGTAAGCTTTAAAAATCATTTTAAGGAAGTTTTTGATTACTATGTAATCAACTTATACAGAATAATGAAAATGTCCTAAATAATCAACTTTATGACTTTATTTTTGCAAAAATTTTAAGCTGGTTTTATAATTGTAATATACCTGATTTCTTTTGGAACATTTAGAATGGCTGGCCTAAAAAGCAAATCCTCTTTACCTACCCATTCCCCTAAATCTGATTAAAACAATCTTTAAAATACAGTGAATCCCAAGTTCTCTTCAACATTCCAGTATTGTTCACAGACTTGTTCTCTTATTCCTTTTGACTAAAAATTTCAAGCTCTAAAACCTGTCTCTTATACACATCTAGATGTGTATAAGAGACAGCTGGTAGTGCAGCAGTCTGAGATTGAACTGCTAGGCGGTAGCCTGGCTGGGGGAGAGGCGTCTGCCATTGCTGAGGCTTGAGTAGGTAAACAGAGTGACCTAGAAGCTTGAACTGGGGGGAGCCCACTGCAGCTCAGTGAGTCCCACCTGCCTCTGTAGACTCCACCTCTAGGGGCAGGGCATAGCTGAACTAAAGGCAGCAGAAACTTCTGCAGATTTAAAAATCCCTGTCTGAAAGCTCTGAAGAGAGTAGTGGTTCTCCCAGCACAGTGTTTGAGATTTGAAGATAGACAGCCTGCCTCCTCAAGTGGGTCCCTGACCCCTGTGTAGCCTAACTGAGAGACACCTCATACAGCCAGGTGTGCCTCCAGAGGAAGGATCAGGCAGCAATATTTACTGTTCTGCAATATTTGCTGCTCTGCAACCTCCACTGGTTGATGACCAGGCAAACAGGGTCTGGAGTGAACCTCCAGCAAACTCCCAATAGACCTGCAGCTTAGGGACCTGTTAGAAGGAAAACTAACAAACAGAAAGGAACAGCATCAACATCAAAAAGAGGACATCCACACCAAAACCCCATCTGTAGGTCACTATCATCAAAGATGAAAGGTAGATAAAGCCACAAAGATGGGGAGAAACCGGAGCAGAAAAACTGAAATTCTAAAAACCAGAGTGCCTCTTCTCCTTCAAAGGATCACAGCTCCTTGCCAGCAATACAACAAAGCTGGACAGAGAATGAGTTTGACGAGTTGGCAGAAGTAGGCTTCAGAAGGTCGGTAATGACCAACTTCTCTGAACTAAAGGAGGATGTTCGAACCCATTTCAAGGACGCTAAAAATGTTGAAAAAAGATGAGACAAATGGCTAAGTAGAATAAACAGTGTAGATGTAGAAAAGACCTTAAATGACCTGATGGAGCCGAAAACCATGGCACAAGAACTGCGTGACGCATGCACAAGCTTCAGTAGCACAATTCAATCAAGTGGAAGAAAGGGTATCAGTGATTGAAGATCAAATGAATTAAATGAAGCGAGAAGAGAAGTTTAGAGAAAAAAAGTAAAAAGAAACAAAGCCTTCAAGAAATATGGGACTATGTGAAAACACCAAATCTACACTTGATTGCTGTACCTGAAAGTGACGGGGAGAATGAAACCAAGCTGGAAAACACTCTTCAGGATATTATCCAGGAGAACTTCCCCAACCTAGCAAGGCAGGCCAACATTGAAATTCAGGAAAGACAGAGAACATCATGAAGTTACTCCTTGAGAAGACCAACCCCAAGTCACATAATTGTCAGATTCACCAAGGCTGAAATGAAGGAAAAAATGTTAAGGGCAGCCAGAGAGAAAGGTCGGGTTACCCACAAAGGGAAGCCCATCAGACTAACAGTGGATCTCTTTGCAGAAACCCTACAAGCCAGAAGAAAGTGGGGGCCAATATTCAACATTCTTAAAGAAAAGAATTTTCAACCCAGAATTTCATATCCAGCCAAACTAAGCTTTGTATGTGAAGGAGAAATAAAATCCATTACAGACAAGCAAATGCTGAGAGATTTTGTCACCACCAGGCCTGCATTACAAGAGCTCCTGAAGCAAGCACTAAACATGGAAAGGTACAACCGGTACCAGCCACTGCAAAACCGTGCCAAATTGTAAAGGCCATCGATGCTAGGAAGAAACTGCATCAACTAACGGTCAAAATAACCAGCTAACATCATAATGACAGGATCGAGTTCACACGTAACAATGTAAATGGGCTAAATTCCCCAATTAAAAGACATAGACTGGCAAATTGGATAAAGAGTCAAAACCCATCAGTATGCAGTATTCAGGAGATCCATCTCATGTGCAGAGACACACATAGGCTCAAAATAAAGGGATG
>NW_012102077.1:3445852-3449703 GCF_000951045.1 Mandrillus leucophaeus | reverse complement strand
AACATTCCAGTATTGTTCACAGACTTGTTCTCTTATTCCTTTTGACTAAAAATTTCAAGCTCTAAAACAAATTAATGATACATTTTAAATTGGAATCACAGAGCTAGTCTGTCACACAAATATGCCAAATTCTTAAACGTAACACTCTAAATATCAAATGTATGAATTATTCCTAAATTTAGCCCCAAATTATTACTGAGCATTTGATTTACTATCTCTGTAAGTCTTTCCAGAATTAAATGTTTTCCCATCCTAGGTGAATTGGGGTCACCATCCTCAGGGACTTGTGGCACTTACTAATTAGAGAATTTAGCCAAGATGAGAAACTCAACAGTCTCCAAGAATGGCTTCTGGATGAGCCATGCCTCTTGGAACCCATACCCTTGTATAGTGCCTGCTCTCAAATCTGGCCTGGTACTATGGCTCCAAAATGGTTTTATGTGAAACCAATAGAATTGGCAGAATAAAATGCTACTGGCAACTGGTGTCCTGGAATGTTCACACTGAGGAAAGCCAGCTGCCATGTAAGATGCTTGACTAGCTTCAGGTCACCAGGTCGTGGAGAAGCCCAAACTAGCTATGTGGAAATGATGTGTGTGGAGAGAAATGCCTGGTTAGTCCCACTCTCCCATCCCCAAACTATTCATTCCAGCTGGGGGTCCAGACACCGTACTTGTGAATCAAACCATCCCTGCAGAACTCCATTTGAATTCCTTACCTACAAAACCATGAAATATAAAAATATCAATTGTTGTTTTAAACTACTAAGTTTCAGGGTAGTTTGTTACACAGCAGTAGCTAACTGGAGCCCCTACAAGGTGATTCATCTCCCAGGCCACTAATGACATGCTGAGCCCCCTTTCATGGTTTCTGTAACATGGGATTCCAGGCACATCTCTTTCAATTAGGATTTTATTCTGATATTTTAGTGCATTTAGTGTTGCTGTAACAGAATGCTTGAGACTGGGTAGTTTATAAAGAAAAGAGGTTTATTTAGCTCATGATTCTGGTGGCTGGAAAGTTCAAGATTGGGCATCTGTACCTGGTTTTGATTACCATGTAATCAAAAAGGTTCTCAGGCTGCTTCAACTCATGGTGGAAGGTGGAAAGAGAGCCAGCACATGTAAACAGATCACATGACAAGGGAAGAGGCAAGGGAGTGAGCAGGGAGGGGGCCAGGCTCTTGTGAACCAGCTCTCATAGGAATGAAAAAAGTGGTGGGAATTTTCTCATGTAATTAATCTATTTATGAGGGATCAATCCCCATGATCTAAACACTTTCCATTGGTCCCACTTTCTAACACACTGGGGATCAACTTTCAACATAGGGTTTGGAGGGGACAAACGTCCAAACCATAGTCCCTGGTTATGTCTGTCCCTAAGTCTTCCATCCGATTTCAGTCAGCTGGCTCCCAGCCCAAAGATCACAGAAACTTCTTTCATGGCTTGATTGGATCTTGATTTTTTTTGTGTTGTTTAATTTGGTTTCTTTTAGTCGAGGCTGAATTTTTCAAAGACATCAAATGATGTCTGATTGAATTCTGCATTTCTTTCTTTGCCATGCTCTGAAGCCACAGCACTAAAGTCATGCTAATGAAATGGAGACCTGTGCCTCTGTCAGTGGCCAGGGTCCCCCAAGTCCGCACCATAGAAAAACTTCCCTGAAGTGTGTAGTGCTTCCTCAGTACCTTTCTGTTGCTGCCATGAGACCAGGTAGCTAGAAGGCTTACAATCTAAGAGATTTTAACTTACTAAGGCTTGAGACCTGAAAATATAATCATTGGCTTCAATATTTTCCAAGAAAGCTGCAAAATCAAGCTTGAAAAATATTTGACTAAGTGTCCATAAATATATGTTAATGTTACTAAATGCTGAATTTAATACTTATAAAAAGTTTATTACATTCAAACACAACTTCAGGCTAGCCTTTTTTCACTTTACAAGAATTCCTGAGGAGGCCTGTCGAGTATCAGAATATCATAGTTAACTGTAAATTACAAATATATATATCAAAAGGAAAAATGTAAATACATTTTACATTTTCAGTTAAAAAGTATATATAATGTGGGCTAGGTGCAGTGACTCACACGTGTAATCTCAGCACTTTGAGAGGCTGAGGCAGGTGGATCACTTGAGGTCAGGAGGTCAGGACTAGCCTGGCCAACATAGCGAAACCCCATCTCTACTAAAGATACAAAAATTAGCCAGGCATAGTGGCACATGCCTATAGTCCCAGGTATTCAGGAGGTTGAGGCAGGAGGATTGCTTGAACCTAGGAGGCAGAGGTTGTAGTGTGCTGAGATTGCACCACTGCTCTCCAGCCTGGGTGACAGAGCAAGACTATCTCTCCAAAAAAAAAAAAAAAAGTAATGTGGATTAATGTACCTTTATATTTTTATGATGTCTGGTGGGTTTGGATTTCTACAAATGTGAGTACTATGGCTATTCTGTGTTCTATGATGGTCTTGGGGAACTGACTAGTTTGCTTTAAAAACAGCCCAGATCCATTTTGTATATACAGTCACTCCTCCAGCCCACTCAGTTTTCCATGGCTGCATGCTGTTCTTTGACTTCATCTCTTACAGAAGTAGATCTTGATGTTTTAGTCCTACCCTTAGGCAATCAGTATATTATTGCCAGTTTTAGAAATGTCACCAACAGGTTCGTTCCAAGATGGCCAAATAGGAACACCTCCAGTCTGCAGCTCCCAGTATGATTGACGCAGAAGACGGGTGATTTCTGCATTTCCAACTGAGGTACTTGGTTCATCTCACTGGGACTGGTTGAACAGTGGGTGTAGCCCACAGAGGGTGAGCCAAAGTAGGGCAGGGAATCGCCTCACCCAGGAAGTGCAAGTGGTCCGGGGATTTCCCTTTCCTAGCCAAGGGATGCCATGACAGACTATACTGGGAAAATTGGGACAGTGCCACCTAAATGCTGCACTTTTCCAATGGTCTTAGGAAAGGGAACACGAGGAGATTATGTCCCGTGCCTGGCTCAGTGGGTCCCATGTCCACGGAGCCTTGCTCACTGGTAGTGCAGCAGTCTGAGATTGAACTGCTAGGCGGTAGCCTGGCTGGGGGAGAGGCGTCTGCCATTGCTGAGGCTTGAGTAGGTAAACAGAGTGACCTAGAAGCTTGAACTGGGGGGAGCCCACTGCAGCTCAGTGAGTCCCACCTGCCTCTGTAGACTCCACCTCTAGGGGCAGGGCATAGCTGAACTAAAGGCAGCAGAAACTTCTGCAGATTTAAAAATCCCTGTCTGAAAGCTCTGAAGAGAGTAGTGGTTCTCCCAGCACAGTGTTTGAGATTTGAAGATAGACAGCCTGCCTCCTCAAGTGGGTCCCTGACCCCTGTGTAGCCTAACTGAGAGACACCTCATACAGCCAGGTGTGCCTCTGAGACAAAGCTTCCAGAGGAAGGATCAGGCAGCAATATTTACTGTTCTGCAATATTTGCTGCTCTGCAACCTCCACTGGTTGATGACCAGGCAAACAGGGTCTGGAGTGGACCTCCAGCAAACTCCCAATAGACCTGCAGCTTAGGGACCTGTTAGAAGGAAAACTAACAAACAGAAAGGAACAGCATCAACATCAAAAAGAGGACATCCACACCAAAACCCCATCTGTAGGTCACTATCATCAAAGATGAAAGGTAGATAAAGCAACAAAGATGGGGAGAAACTGGAGCAGAAAAACTGAAAATTCTAAAAACCAGAGCGCCTCTTCTCCTTCAAAGGATCACAGCTCCTTGCCAGCAATACAACAAAGCTGGACAGAGAATGAGTTTGACGAGTTGGCAGAAGTAGGCTTCAGAAGGTCGGTAATGACCAACTTCTCTGAACTAAAGGAG
>NW_012102077.1:3442434-3444077 GCF_000951045.1 Mandrillus leucophaeus | reverse complement strand
CGAGAAAAGCTAACCATCATAAATATGTATGCAGCCAATTAAGGAACACCCAGATTCATAAAGCATGTCCTCAGAGACCTACAAAGAGACTTAGATTCCCACACAATAATAATGGGAGACTTTAACACCCCACTATCAATATTAGACAGATCAGTGAGACAGAAAGTAACAAGGATATCCAGGACTTGAACTCAGCTCTGCACCAAATAGACCTAATAGACATCTACAGACCTCTCCACCTCACATCAACAGAATATACAATCTTCTCAGCACCACATCACACTTATTCCAAAATTGACCACATAGTTGGAAGAAAAGTACTCCTCAGCAAATGTAAAAGAACAAATCACAACAAACTGTCTCTCAGAGCACAGTGCAATCAAATTAGAACTCAGGATTAAGAAACTCACTCAAAACCACTCAACTACATGGAAATGGAACAACGTGCTCCTGAATGACTACTGGGTACGTAATGAAATGAAGGCAGAAAAAAAGATGTTCTTTGAAACCAATGAGGACAAAGGCACAATGTACCAGAATCTGTGGGACACATTTAAAGCAGTGTGTAGAGGGAAATTTATAGCACTAAATGCCCACAAGAGAAATCAGGAAAGATCTAAAATTGACACCGTAACATCACAATTAGAAGAACGAGAGAAGCAAGAGCAAACACATTCAAAGGCTAGCAGAAGGCAAGAAATAACTAAGATTAGAGCAGAACTGAAGGAGATAGAGACACAAAATACCCTTCAAAAAAATTAATGAATCCAGGAGCTGATTTTTTGAAAAGATCAACAAAATAGAACACTAGCAAGACTAATAAGATGGGAGAGAAGAATCAAATAGATGCAATAAAAAATGATAAAGGGGATATCACCACTGATCCCACAGAAATACAAACTACCATCAGACAATACTATAAACACCTCTACACAAATAAACTAGAAAATTTAGAAGAAATGGATAAATTCCTGGACACGTACAGCCTCCCAAGACTAAACCAGGAAGAAGTTGAATCCCTGAATAGACCAATAACAGGCTCTGCAATTGGGGCAATAATTAATAGCCTACCAACCAAAAAAAGTTCAGGACCAGACGGATTCACAGCCGAATTCTACCAGAGATACACAGAGGAGCTGGTACCATTCCTTCTGAAACTATTCCAATCAACAGAAAAAGAGGAAATCTTCCCTAACTCATGAGGCCAGCATTGTCCTGATACCAAAGCCTGGCAGAGACACAACAACAACAAAAAGAGAATTTTAGACCAATATCCCTGATGAACATCGATGCGAAAATCCTTAAAAAAAAAAGCACTGGCAAACCAAATCCAGGAGCACATCAAAAAGTTCATTCACCACGATCAAGTTGGCTTCATCCCTGGGATGCAAGGCTGGTTCAACATAATGCAAATCAATAAACGTAATTCAGCATATAAACAGAACCAAAGACAAAAACCCCATGATTATCTCAATAGATGCAGAAAAGTCCTTTGACATAATTCAACAGCCCTTCATGCTAAAAACTCTCAATAAACTAGGTATTGATGGGACATATCTCAAAATAATAAGAGCTGTTTATGACAAACCCACAGCCAATATCATACTGAATGGGCAAACACTGGAAGCATCCCCCTTGAAAAC
>NW_012102077.1:3437307-3439096 GCF_000951045.1 Mandrillus leucophaeus | reverse complement strand
AAAGGATGAGTTTGTGTCCTTTGTAGGGACATGAATGAAGCTGGAAGCCATCATTCTGAGCAAACTGTCGCAAGGACAGAAAACCAAACATCGTATGTTTTCACTCATAGGTGGGAATTGAACAATGAGAACACTTGGACACAGGGTGGAGAACATCACACACCAGGGTCTGTTGTGGGGTTGGGGAATGGGGGAGGGATAACATTAGCAAAAATACCTAATGTAAATGATGAGTTAACGGATGCAGCAAACCAACAGAGCACATTTATACGTATATAACAAACCTGCACATTGTGCACATGTACCCTGGAACTTAAAGTATAATAAGAATAATAAATAAATAAATAAATAAAATGTCACCAACCAATGGAATAATTTGCCCATAGGTCTACAGCTAACAGGTGGAAGAAGGGCCAAGAATGGCACCCATGTCTCCTCACATTCCTTGTCCTCCTTGTTTTTCCCTTAAAAGCCTCTTGTAGTATTCATTTTACTCACATGTCAAAAACTATTGTTGGTGGCAGGAAAGGTACACAATGTGATTGTCTTATTCTGCTGAGACATGGCCATTGGGTGGCCAAGGACTCACCCTTACAACTGTGCTTTGAAAAAAATGGAATCAATAAGAAAGGCTACACAGACAGGGGAGAAGAGCAGAGTCTGAGTGAAGAAGCACACATGACAACAGAAACCAAAACTGCTTCATAACATTGTCTAGGGCCAGCCCTGCTCCTCATTTCCATTCTACATGGGGCTTGGATCAAAGGTCGGAGTGCAGGCACTAGGGTAGTTTTCTGTGACTGGATCCTGGAGGTGGGAGACAAAGATAGGATGTGTTAGACAGATTGATCATCTTTGGGAAACTTGCATTCTCTCTGCCTTCAAACCAAACCCGATTCCCAGAAAAAGATCTGCTCTTGGTCATTTACACAATCCAAGTCAGCAAATGACCTCCCTTGGGGGTGTATGCATTTCAGCTGCCTGATTTTGGTTGTGAGGAAATAGGACTGAATTCTGGCTCACTTACTGATCACGCAGGGCCTCATGTCCTGTCTTTCTGCTTACTCACACTCCTCTGCTTTCATGGTAAGATTTGGCCTCAATTTTCCTTGCCACCAATTTTATTGCAAAATCATGTATATTTTAAAGGACCTCAAAACCTTTTCATTACTAGGCAGTGTATACTTTACTAAGTTGAGAAATAACTGCGTTCCCAGGAACCGAGAAATGTTTATTTTCCCTGGGGTGTTGGTACCTCCTAAATCATGCCTTGTAGTTAGTTAGTCCTGGCCTATACCATCGTCAGCATCCCCCAAAGAAGCTACAGAAGCTCCACATTCACCCATGGGAAATCTTTTCTGGAGCTCAAAGCAAAGGATAAACCATGCAGGTGGTCCATGCAGGACGAAACTTAGAGAAAATCAAGCCAAGAGGCAGGGAAAATAAGAAACATTCAAACAAAACTTCAAAGCATTTAAAGCTAAACAAAGGTTTTCTCCTTTTTAATATTTTCATAAGGAAATTTAAATAATCCCAAGTAGCAAGAAGTGGGTGTACCTTGCCCTTGTATTCTCTGCCGAGTCTTCCTTCAGTCCTTCTCTCCTCTTCTTTTTTTTTTGAGGCAAAATCTTGCTCTTGTCCCCCAGGCTGGAGTGCAATGGTGCAATCTCGGCTCACAGCAACCTCTGCCTCCCGGGTTCAAGTGATTCTCCTGCCTCAGTCTCCTGAGTAGCTGGGATTACAGGCACCTGCCACCATGCCCAGCTAATTTTTGTATTTTTAGTAGAGA
>NW_012102077.1:3424527-3437257 GCF_000951045.1 Mandrillus leucophaeus | reverse complement strand
GGATAAACCATGCAGGTGGTCCATGCAGGACGAAACTTAGAGAAAATCAAGCCAAGAGGCAGGGAAAATAAGAAACATTCAAACAAAACTTCAAAACATTTAAAGCTAAACAAAGGTTTTCTCCTTTTTAATACTTTCATAAGGAAATTTAAATAATCCCAAGTAGCAAGAGGTGGGTGTACCTTGCCCTTGTATTCTCTGCCGAGTCTTCCTTCAATCCTTCTCTCCTTTTCTTTTTTTTCTTTTTTTTTGAGGCAAAATCTCGCTCTTGTCCCCCAGGCTGGAGTGCAATGGTGCAATCTCTGCTCACAGCAACATGTGCCTCCCGGGTTCAAGTGATTCTCCTGCCTCGGTCTCCTGAGTAGCTGGGATTACAGGCGCCTGCCACCATGCCCAGCTAATTTTTGTATTTTTAGTAGAGATGGGGTTTCACCATGTTGGCCAGGTTGGTCTCCCACTCCTGACCTCAGTTGATCCGCCCGCCTTGTCCTCCCAAAGTGCTGGGATTACAGGTGAGAGCCACCGTGCCCGGTCAATCCTTCTCTCCTCTTGACCGTGTCCTCACAGTTTCTCCCATTCATCCAGTGTGGTCCTGGATCCATCTCCCAGACATTTCTGCAGGAGATGTTCTCTCTAGTTGGCTGGAGGAATATCTAGGGGGCTGCCTAGGCTATCCTGTGTGACTCCCTGCCTTTAGCATGCTTTCCGCCTGGAGGCCCTTATTGCTGGATTGGAAGTGCTGAATCCTACCCAGTCCTGGGGGGCAGGCCTGCCGTTTCCCATAGCCACACAGTCACCTGCACATCTCCCCATCCTTCACTGCCCTGCTGTAACCCCACCAGCTCTTGTGTCAGGCAGAAATCAGAACTGTCTGGGAAGCAATCACTTGTTTTGTGTCTGGTCAAGATGACACACAGGTAGGATAAATAAGAGACAATTTAGCAGCTCTCCTAGAAACAGAACATGCTCCAGTGACCTAGTTTTTGAGCTCAGACCAAGCACCTGGAGCGTTTTAATGATTTTTTTTTTGTTGTTGTTGCTCCAGTCTCTTCTGCTCGAATTGCTTTTTTTCTGCAGGCTCAGCAGAGATGAAACACAGCTGGTTGTCATTAGATCCCCCTCCAGTAGTCTCCATGCTATCGAAAACAACTGCGTCAGATACCCTTTCTCCAGATGAAACCATGCCAAAATGCTAAATATTTCCTCTGTGTTCTCTTTTCCCATTCAGGTCATCAATGCTAACATCTCATTTGGGGGCTTGACTTAAAATTAGTGTCTTTCATAATGGACGAATATTTCAATTGGATAAATTTTAAATTCTTTTTATTTTAAACAAATAGTGTATGCATATATACAAAATTTCAAAGGTACATAAGGGGATACATTGAAAGCAGAGTCTCCTTCCTGCATCTGTCCCTCAGCAACCCAATTCTCAGATCCAGAAGCAATTGAGACTTGAAAATATAATCACTGTTACTAGATTCTGAGGGCTCTAGTAGAAATGGTTAATGCATTAAAAAAATTTGGTTTTATGTGGTCAACTTTTTTAGATTCCACATATGAGTGAGATAATGCAATATTTGTTTTTATGTGCCTGGCTTATTTCACTTAGCATAATGTCCTCCGGGTTTACTTATGTTGTTGCAAATGGCAGGATTTCTTTCTTTTTATGACTGAATAGTATTCCATTGTGTATATATGCCACATTTTCTTTATCCATTCATCCACTGATGGACACTTAGATTGATCCCATATCTTGGCTATTGTGAATGGTGTTGCAACAGACATGGCGGTGCAGGTTTCTGTTCGATATACTGAGTTCATTTCCTTTGAATATATACCAGTAGTGGGATTGCTGGATCATATAGTAGTTCTATGATAATTTTTTTAGGAACCTCCGTGTGTTTTCCATAATGGCTATAGGAATTTACATTTCCACCAACAGTGTGCAAGTGTTCCTTTTTCTCTGCATCCTCTCCAACACTTGTGATCTTTTGTCTTCTGGGTAGTGGCCAGTCTAACAAGTGTGTGGTGATGTCTCATTGTGGTTTTTATTTGCATTTCTCTGATGATTAGTGATGTAGAGCACCTTTTCATATGCCTGTTGGGTCGTAGAAATAGAGTAGAATGGTGGTAACCAAGGTGACATGGCTTGGCTCTGTGTCCCCACCCAAGTCTCATCTCGAATTGTAATCCCCATGAGTTGAGGGAGGAAAGTGACTGGA
This sequence comes from Mandrillus leucophaeus, assembly GCF_000951045.1. NCBI lineage: Eukaryota > Metazoa > Chordata > Mammalia > Primates > Cercopithecidae > Mandrillus > Mandrillus leucophaeus. The sequence goes on along the minus strand of NW_012102077.1, from coordinate 3,435,032 downwards.
TTATGGGGGTGGTTCCCCCCGTGCTGTTCTCATGATAGTGAGTGAATTCTCATGAGATCTGATGGTTGTATAAATGGTAGTTTTTCCTATGCTGTCTCTCCCTCTCTCCCCCCTGCCACATGCTGCCACACAAGACATGCCTGCTTCGCCTTCTACTATGATTGTAAGTTTCCTGAAGCCTCCCTAGCCATGCAGAACCATGAGTCAATTAAACTTTTCCTTCACAAATTATCCAGTCTCAGAAAGTTCTGTATAGCAGTGAGAGACAGACTAATACAGAGGGGCTAAAGTAGTTGCAGGGGCTTGGGGGAAGGTTGCTGGGAAGATGTTAGCTAACGGACCCAAAATTTCCGTTGGGAAGAATAAGTTAAAGAGATTTATTGTACAACATGATGACTATAACTAAAAATATAAGGTATTCTTGAAAAATGCCAAGAGAGTAGATATAAAGCATTCTCCCCACAAAAAATGGTGCCTATGAGTGGTAATGCATATGTTAATTATAATAGCTAGTCATTCCACAATGTGTGTATACTTCAAAACGCCATGTTGTACCTGCTAAATACATAAAACTCTGTCAACATAAAATATAAAAATAAAAATAAGTAAAATAGCAAGCACAAAATTTAAAAAAACAGAACCACGTGGTTCTATATATTACACACTTGCAAGTAGTAACAAACATACGCTGTTCTGTATTTCACAGTATATTTTTAGATCTTCTCATAGTACACGTAAAGCTATTTCATTTAAATGAGAGCATTTTGGCATATAGTGATGTACCACAATTGATTTAACCCTTTACTATATTAAATGTTTCCAATATTTTATTATTACAGAGTGCTGTAATTAATATCTGTGTACTTTCATCACTTTGCACATGTAAGAATCTATACATAGGATAGATCTTTAAAAGTATTGCTGGGGGCTGGGCATGGTGGCTCACGCCTGTAATCCTAGCACTTGGGAGACCAAGGTGGGTGGATCATGAGGTCAAGAGATTGAGACCATCCTGGCCAACATGGTGAAATCCCATCTCTACTAAATATACAAAAATTAGCTGGGTGTAGTGGTGCATGCCTGTACTCCCAGCTACTTGGGAGGCTGAAGCAGGAGAATCTCTTGAACCCGGAAGGCAGAGGTTGCAGTGAGTTGAGACTGCGCCACTGCACTCCAGCCTGGCCACAGAGTAAGACTCCGTCTCCAAAAAAAAAAGAAAGATTGCTGGGCCAAAGTGCATATGAAATTTAAATTCTGAAAGACACATTTTGTCACCCAGTTTCCCTCCAGGGAAGTTGTACCAACATATCCTTCTACCTCCAGTGGGATAGAATAAGTTTCCCCACTCATCAACACTGTTTATTCAACTCCATTTATTTCTTTTTGAAAAATGTCACCTCACTGTAGTTTTAGTTGGCATTTCTTTTATTATGACTGCATCTGAGGTTGAAATTACTTTCATAAATTTCAAAAACAATTCATATTTTTAAATTGTGAATATCTAATCATATCTTTGTCCAAATTTCTAATAATTTGCTCGACTCTGTATTGATTTGTGGAGGCTCTTTTAAACTAAGGACATTAGCTCTCTGCTGTGTCTTGATTTTTTTCTCTGCCACACAAAAATGTTTTAAACTGATGTGGCTGCACAATTTAATAGCTTCTGGATTCTGTGTTTTAAAGAAATACCTTAGCAACTCCAATAATATATTTTTTAACTCTCCTATAGTTTCTCTTGGCATGTTTACAGTTTGGTTTTTTACGTTCAAATTATTTTATTTTATTTTTTATTTTTTGAGATGGAGTCTCACTCTGTCGCCCAGGCTGGAGTGCAGTGGCATGATCTCGGCTCACTGCAAGTTCCACTTCTTGGGTTCACACCGTTCTCCTGCCTCAGCCTCCTGAGTAGCTGGGCCTACAGGCGCCCACCACCATGCCTGGCTGCTTTTTTAGTATTTTTAGTAGAGACGGGGTTTCACCATGTTAGCCAGGATGGTCTCAATCTCCTGACCTCATGGTCCGCCTACCTTGGCCTCCCAGAGCGCTGGGATTACAGGCATGAGATACCGTGCCTGGCCATGTTTAAATATTTAAACAATGTGTAATTTATTTTAGTGTAAGATGTGAAATACTGACCAATTTATTTTTTTCAGATGGCTACTTAGTTGTCCCAACACCACTTATTAAATAAGATGATTCTTTTTAAATAATTTGAAATGCAACTTTATCACATATGTTTTATTTATATATATATTATATGTGTGTAAATATGTATATACACACACAGTAAAATTATATATATGTACTGAGTCCATTTTTGTTTCATGAGTCTGTCTTGTCATACCCCAGACAACATTGTTTTAATCAGTATGGCTTTACAGTGTGTCTTAATACTTGGCAAAGTCAGTCCTTATGTACCATTCTTATCCTTTTTCAAAATCTTTTTTCTTCTTCTTGTTTATTTTTCATGTGATTTTACAAAAGGGTTAACTTTTTTCTTGTTACAAACTTTTTATTGGTTTATTTGTTGGTTTCACGTAAAATGCATTGATTAACTTAGCAATAAAATACATTTTTATGATCTTAAATCAACAATCCTAATCAAGATCATAGGATGTCTTTCCATTTGATCTTCTTTTATGTCCAAAACAGTAATTTTAAAGTTTATTCTTATATCTTGGTAAACTAATTCCTAGGTATTTGGCCATTTTTGTTGATGTTGTAAATAGAATGTCTTAAAAAAATTTCTGTATTCCAGCTTGTTTGTACATATGAAGGCTATAGACCTCTTGAATATTTCACCCCTAACCACCATTTTATGTCAGATATAATATACTTTCAGTTGATTATATAAGAGTTTCAAGATAAATAATCTTACCATCTTCATGTAATCATGCTTTTCCTTTCTAAGGTGTATGTGGCCTTTAAAGACTATTTTCCAATTGTATTGTCTGGTACTAGCAGAATAATTTAGCATAATAGCAATGATAAAAGACATCCTCTTTTCCCTGGCTTTAGTGGAAATACTTCTAGGATTTTCCCACTAATCCAATACTGATGCTGGCTCTGGGATTGAGACAGATGTGTTCTTTTGTGTTTTAAAAAAGAATTCACAATCACAGAATACTATAAACACCTCGATGCAAATAAATTAGAAGTTCTAGAAGAAATGGATAAATTCCTGGACACTACACCCTCCCAAGACTAAACCAGGAACAAGTTGAATCTCTGAATAGACCAATAACAGGCTCTGAAACTGAGGCAATAATTAATAACCCAGCAACCAAAAAAAGTCCAGGACTAGATGCATTCATGACCGAATTATACCAGAGGTAGAAATAGGAGCTGGTACCATTCCTTTTGAAAGTATTCCAATCAACAGAAAAAGAGGGAATCCTCCCTAACTCATTTTATGAGGCCAGAATCATCCTAATACCAAAGCCTGGTAGAGACGCAACAACAACAACAAAAATTTTAGGCCAATATCCCTGATAAACATCTATGTGAAAATCCTCAATAAAATACTGGCAAACTGAATTGCCAGGAGCACATCAAAAAGTTTATTCACCACGATCAAGTCGGCTTCATCCCTGGGATGCAAGGCTGGTTCAATATATGCAAATCAATAAACATAATCCATCACATAAACAGAACCAACGACAAAAACCACATGATTATCTCAATAGATGCAGAAAGGGCTTTTGACAACATTCAACAGGACTTCATGCTAAAAACTCTAAATAAAGTAGGTATTGATGGAAGGTATCTCAAAATAATAAGAGCTATTTATGACAGACCCACAGCCAATATCATACTGAATGGGCAAAAACTGGAAGCATTCCCTTTGAAAACCAGCACAAGATAAGGGTGCCCTCTTTCACCACTCCTATTCAACATAGCGTTGGAAGTTCTGACCAGGGCAATCAGGCAAGAGAAAGAAATAAAGCACATTCAGTTAGGAAAAGTGGAAGTCAGACTGTCTCTGTTTGCGGATGACATGATTGTATATTTAGAAAACGCCATCGTCTCAGCTCCAAATCTCCTTAAGCTGATAAGCAACTTCAGCAAAGTTTCAGGATACAAAATCAATGTGCAAAGATTATAAGCATTCCTATATACCAATAATAGACAGAGAGCCAAGTCATGAGTGAACTCCCATTCACAATTACTACAAAGAAAGTAAGATACCTAGGAATCCAACTTACAAGGGATGTGAGGGACCTCTTCAAGCAGAATTACAAACCACTGCTCAATGAAATAAAAGGGGACGCAAGCAAATGGAAGAACATTCCATGCTGATGGATAGGAAGAATCAGTATTGTGAAAATGGCCATACTGCCCAAGGTAATTTATAGATTCATTGCTGTCCCCATCAAGCTAGCAATGACTTTATTCACAGAATTGGAAAAAACTACTTTAAAGTTCATATGAAACCAAAAAAGAGCCCACATAGCCAAGACAATTCTAAGTCAAATGAACAAAGCTGGAGGCATCACGCTACCTGACTTTAAACTATACTACAAGGCTACAGTAACCAAAACAGCATGGTACTGGTACCAAAACAGAGATATAGACCAGTGGAACAGAACAGAGGCCTCAGAAATAATGCCACACATCTACAACCATCTGATCTTTGGCAAACCTGACAAAAACAAGCAATGGGGAAAGGATTACCTATTTAATAAATGGTGCTGGGAAAACTGGCCAGCCATATGTAGAAAGCTGAAACTGGATCCCTTCCTTACACTGTATACAAAAATTAACTCAAGATGGATTAAAGACTTAAAGGTAAGACCTACCACCATAAAAACCCTGGAAGAAAACCTAGGCAGTACCATTCAGGATACAGACATGGACAAATGACTAAAACACCAAAAGCAATGGCAACAAAAGCCAAAATAGGCAAATGAGATCTAATTAAACTAAACAGCTTCCACACAGCAAAAGAAACTATCATCAGAGTGAACAGGCAGCCTAAGAATGGGAGAAAATTTTTGCAATCTACCCATCTGACAAAGGGCTAATATCCAGAATCTACAAAGAACTTAAACAAATTTACAAGAAAGAAACAAACAACCCCATCAAAAAGTGGGCAAAGGATATAAACAGACACTTTTCAAAAGAAGATCTTTATGCAGCTGAGAGACATATGAAAAAATGCTCATCATCACTGGTCATCAGAGAAATGCAAATCAAAACCACAATGAGATACTATCTCACGCCAGTTAAAATGGTGATCATTAAAAAGGAAACAACAGATGCTGGAGAGGATGTGGACAAATAGGAACGCTTTTACACTGTTGGCGGGAGTGTAAATTAGTTCAACCATGTGGAAGACAGTGTGGTGTTTCCTCAAGGATCTAGGACTATAAATACCATTTGACCCAGCGTTCCCATTAGTGGGTATATACCCAAAGGATTATAAATCATTCTACTCTAAAGACACATGCAGATGTATATTTATTGCAGCGCTATTCACAATAGTAAAGACTTGGAACCAACCCAGATGTCCATCAATGATAGACTGGATTAAGATAATGTGACAAATATACACCATGGAATACTAGGCAGCCATAAAAAGGATGAGTTTATGTCCTTTGCAGGGACATGGATGAAGCTGGAAACCAGCATTGTAAGCAAACTATCACAAGGACAGAAAGCCAAATACCACATGTTCTCACTCATAGGTGGGAGTTGAACAATGAGAACACATGGACACAGGGCGGGGAACATCACACACCGGGGCCTGTGAGGGGGTAGGTGACTGCAGTAGGGATAGCATTAGGAGAAATACCTAATGTAAATAACGAGTTGATGGGTGCAGCAAACCAACATGGCACATGTATACCTATGAAACAAACCTGCACGTTGTGCACATGTGTCCTAGAACTTAAAGTATAATAATAATAAAAAATCCCTTCCCCCTTTAAAGAATGTTCCTGTTTGCTTAAAAGATATTTTAAAATAAAAGTGTAAACATTAAATTTTAACTGATTTTTAAATATTTATGGAGCCAATCATATGTTTTTTCCACTTTTGAACTATTTACTGTGAATTTCATTGAGATTTCTTGATAAACCTAAGTAATCAACCGGTTGTGGTGTTTTGGAGGAGGTCCCTCTCTGAAAATTATTTCTGCTATGGGAATTATGTTAGGTTTAAATTTTCTATCTCTGGTAGGGTTTTTATGATTTATATGTTTCTAGAAAATAATTCATTTCATCCAGGTCTTCAAATTTATTTATGTAGAGTTCAGTAATTTCTGGTGATTACTTATCATTATTTTAATTTCTTATAATCTGTGATAATTTCCCTAATGTTATTAGGGAATTTATTTTATAAATTTGTGTAGTCTTTTGTATGAAGTTAGCCAATCATATACTCATTTGATATTTTTATACATTTATCCTTTTGGATTTATTAGTTCTGCTCCGTGGTTTCTATGTTTCTGTGTCCTTCAGATTTATTTGTTATTTTTCTAATCTCTTGAGTAGATATTTCATTAATTTTGTTAATTAAGTGTTCGGAACTATCAGTTTTCCTCTGCAAATTGTTGTAGCTGAATTCCATAAGTATGGTATGTAATGCTTTTATTATTTTTAGGATTCTGTCATTTGGATTTTATTTTTCTCCTAAACCCAAACCCAGTTTTATGAGTAAGTTTTTGTTTTTCTACCTCATTATTGTGGGTTTTGTCTGTTTTTTTTCTAGTTTTGTTGTTCATTGATTATTTTATTATACTGTGATCGGAAAATATCCTCTGTACCATGTCTACATTCTGGAATTTACTGAAGTTTTATTAGCAGCCTTATATTTATGGTCAGTTATTTTTATAATATCCCATAGGTACTTGAAAGGAAGATACTTTATTTCAAGGAGAGAATTATAGAGACAACAATAAAAGCTGTCCCATGCTGTTGTTATTTGGATTTTCTGTTGTATTACCTAATTTTTGACCAGTTGAAAAATCATAGACTGAGAAATTGAGCTAAAGTGTTCGATAAAGTTAGTTTTAAAAATTCTCTGTAGGTTTGCTGTGCAAATATTGACGCTATATTATTTGTATTATTTGATATAGCAACAATGACACATTTTTTTTAAGAGTATGCATTCTATTATTAAAAGGTGTCTTCCTTTGTCTCAGTGTGCTTTTGGCTTTGAAAATAACTTGTTCTGGTATTAAGCTTAGCACTCCTGCTGCTTGTCTTCATTTGCTTGCTATGCTTTGCAAACCTTTTTATTCTCAGTATTATTGCATTCCTCTGTTTGAAATATTTTTCAAGAACACCTGCATAAAGTTGGAAAGTACTCTGTGGTTATAGCTGAGGGTCATTTGCTTTTAATAGATGAGCTTATATCAAGATTTGCTTTTACTGAAACTGTAACATATAAGATGGACTTCTAGTTAATTAAAAAAATGCTTTTATGAAAATATTCAAACTTTTACAATGTAGAAGTCATGACAGGTCAGCTTTGAAGTATTCATCCAAGGCTGGGTGCAGTGGCTTATGCCTGTAATCTCAACACTTTGGGAGGTTGAGGCAGGAGGATCAGTTGAAGCCAGGATTTGAAACCAGCCTGGGCAAGGTAGTGAGACCTCATCTCTCTCTAATTTATCTCCAGATAATTTTAAGAAATTATCTGGGTGTGATGGTGCACGCCAGTAGCTCCAGCTATTCAGGAGGCTGAGGCAGGAAATTGTTTGAGCTCAGGAGTTCAAGGCTGTTCAGTGATCTGTGATTGTGTCACTGCACGACAGCCTGGGTGGCAGAGCAAGACTGTCTCAAAAAAAAAAAAAAAAAACTATCTATAGATCTAGATCTATAGATAGATAGATACAGTGAATTTGGTTTAAAAATCAAATAGAACGAGGACTTATAATGAAAAGTGACAATTTATGCAAAAGTGGCTACTTTGAATCATTTCTATTTTAGTTTTTTTCAATAATTTTATCTGTACCTTTCTAAACAATTTTTTTATTAGGCTTTTTTTTGGTTTATTAATTTTAGACATTTTGTATTGGCTTTCTCTTGTGGCAAATGTGGATTTTGCCCATTTACACACACACGCTCACCCCTTCTCTGTACTCCCAATATAGTTATTTGACTTTATTGGTAACTTGTGCTGTGAAAGTTACTTATATCTCTTTTATTGTCTATTACTCTGCCACAAACTACCCTGAAACTGCGTGACTTACAATAGCAGTAAACTTTTATTACCTCCCACAGTTTCTGTGGGTCAAGAATATGGGAGTAAATTAGCTGTGTGGTCCTGGCTCAGGGTATCTTATGAGACCGTAGTCAAGACGTCAGCGGGGCTGTAGTCATCTGAAGACTTGACAATAGTTTGAAGATTTTCTTCTAAGATGGCTGACTCACATGGGTAGTGAGTTGGTTTTGGCTTTTGGTAGGAGGTCTTAGTTTCTGGTTCGAGGACCTCTCCTTGGGGCTACTTGAGCGTCCTTTCTACAAGACACTGGCCCCCAGGGCAGATGATTCAAGAGGGAGCCAGGCAGAAACCTTGATGTGTTTTGGGACGTAGCTTTGGAAGTCACCGTCCATCATTTCTACAGTATCCTCTTGATTATACAGTTCAGCCCTACTTAATGTGGGAGGGGACTACACAAGGTCATGAATAACAGACCTGCAATCATCTTGGAAGCTGCCCATCACAGTCTTCCCTCTGGCCCCCCCATGACTTACATCTTTCCCACATGAAAAATACACTCACCACTTCCTAAGATGCCACACAAGTCATCTCCATATAGCATCTTACTTGAAGTTCAGGGTCTTTTGCCATCTAAACCAGGGGTAGGTGTAGGCGTGTTTCCTCATACACAGGTCCTGGAGTACAGTTCCTGCTAAAGGTCCATGAACTAAAGAGACAAGCCATCTGCTCCACACACCCAGCATATAGTGGGAGGCAGGCATAGGATAATCAGTATAGGCAGTCCCATTCAAAAAGAGGGAAAACGTTGTCATGGGCCTATACTGATTTAAATCCAGTTGGAATTTTCTTAACTGGAAGTTCCTTGACTCAGTCCTGTTCCTTTCCTGGAACGATTCTCTTCTAAGAGCCAAGACAGACTCTTGGCTCTGCCTTCTGGGCTTCTCTGGGAGATCCTGCCTTTTCCGTGGAAAGTTACCTGTGTCTGCAGCTGAATCATCTCTCTGCTTGCTTCCTGTCTGTAGAAGTTTGGGGGTCCAGTGCTTCTCTTCATTTTGTATTGTTCCTGTTCCTTTAATCCAAACCAGTATAATTTTCCTATTAAGGGATTCCCTCCGTTAGACACAAGATCCACACACAAAAGTTTCTTTGTGATAAGCCCTTCTTCTCATTGGTCTTCTGCTGAGACTGTTGAGACATAGCACCCTGAAGCTTCATAGCAAGCTCTCTCTTTTAAGACACCATCCTAAATCTTTCCAAGGTGTAAATAAGGGAGTTGCAGCCACATGCATGGCTTCATCTTTAGATGCTGTTTTCCTGACAGTGCCCAGGATCTTATATTCTCCTAGAAGCCATATCTTAATTTTAGCATTGCTTTCCATCTCGAGGGGCTGAAAACTTTCAAAAGCTGGAAAGCTGGCTTCATCTAGTCCAGGCTTCTTTTTGTATAAAAATCCCTTCTCCAGCTTGTCTCTTTTCTTTTGTATTTTAATATAAGCAATAAGAAGAAACCAGGTGACTGACACCTTTAAGTCTGGAAATCCCCACTCAGTCACTCAGCTTGCTAGATGCGTTTTCTGTTTTCCATATGACTTCAGGCAGCAGTATTGCTTCTTCCTGTTACAACATGACAAGGATTCCCTTTCTCCAGTTTTCAATAACGTTTTCCTTAGGTTTCTGTGAGCTCTCACCAGCAGCCTCCTCAGAGGTCTGCAGGTTCTACTAAAAGCTGCTTCAGACATTTTCTTTTTCACTAACACCCTTTTCAAAGTCCTTACTTTTCTTCCCACTGCCCAGTTCCTGAGGCATTCTCAAATTTTAGGTGTGGTAACAGCAGCACTGAAATCTGTAGCATTTATCTGTTGATGAGTAAAGAATTGCCCTCATCATATGCAACTTATCTATACAAATCCTGCACGTGTACCCCCGAATCTAAAATAAAATAAAATAAAATAGCCTTAAAAGGAAGATGGAGGAACCTATGATTGCTGGGAAGGCAACTAACTGTAAACCTTAAAATGGGTGGCTTTCTATTGTTTTTGGATGCTTTAAGTTTGGAATTTTTACAGCTATACTTCAGGGTATGCAGTAGTTCTTTTTCTTTATTCTACTTGGCAAATAAGCTATTTCAATTGGAAGTCTTCTGTTGCGGGAAGTCAGGGAACCTGAACGGAGGGACTGGCTTGGGCTGTGGCAGAAGAACGTAAATTGTGAAGATTTCTTTTTAATATGGACATTTATCAGTTCCCAAATAATACTTTTATGATTTATTATGCCTGTCTTTAATCTCTTAATCCTGTTATCTTCATAAGCTGAGGATATATGTCACCTCAGGATCA
>NW_012102077.1:3418669-3419487 GCF_000951045.1 Mandrillus leucophaeus | reverse complement strand
ATTATTATTTTGAAATGGAGTCTAGCTTTGTCACCCAGGCTGGAGTGCAGTGGCTGATCTTGGCTGACTGCAACCTCCGCTTCCTGGGTCCAAGCGATTCTCCTGCCTCAGTCTCCCAAGTAGCTGGGATTACAAGTGTGTGCCACCATGCCTGGCTAATTTTTGTATTTTTTAGTATAGACAGGGTTTCACCATGTTGGCCAGGCTGGTGTCGAACTCCTGACCTCAGGTAATCCACCCACATCGGCCTCTCAAAGTGCTGGGATTACAGGCGTGAGCCACCGCACCTGGCCCCGTTGTACTTAATAAGATCCAATTTTCTCACCATGTGCGGCAAGGCTTTCATGATCATTCCCCTGTTATCTCTCTTTCCTAATCTCCCCTGCTACCACTGGACTGTGCCCTAACCCACTCCACTCCCCGACTCACTATGCTCTAGACTTCTGTAGAACACCAAGCTGTTTCTCCATTAAAATATTTGCATGGGACGCCCACAATCCCCACCTGGAAGGCTCTTCCTCTTGCTTGGTCCATGGCTCACTCCCTCCTGTTATTTAGGTCTTAGTGTAAGTGTCACCTCCTCACCGAGGTCTTCCTTGTTCACCTAATTAATGTAGCACCAGGTATGATTTCATCAGAGCACCCAGCACAGGCTGCTATCTATATATGACCAAAGATAAAATCTACCAGGCAATTAGGGAGATTTTATGCAAGTTACTGCCATGGGAAGAACAGTTATTAATGAGGAAAGGAAATGAAGGGACCTGGAGTTTTATAGAGGCTGGAAAACAAGAAAGTGGTTAGCAGTTTTAGGGGAG
>NW_012102077.1:3404363-3415934 GCF_000951045.1 Mandrillus leucophaeus | reverse complement strand
TATTTCATGTTATTCCTTTGATAATTTTTCTTCCATGCTTTTCTGTTTTGTCTTCAGATTGTTTGATTTGTCTTGGTGAAGTAACAATAGCCTATATCAAATTCCTGGTTTCTATATCTATATTTATATCTATATCTATCTATATATATTAATTCTTTCATTAACATACTTAATAATTGACTAAAATTTTATTAACTAGTGTTACATGTCAGGCACTGAATTCCATTGATAATGATACCAATGTAAGTAGAATATTATCCCTTCCCTTGAAGGGCATACAGTGTAGTGGGGAAGATACACTTTTAAATAAATAAGTACAGTGTTATGTATAGTGCTGTAGTTGAAATATGTACAGAATAAAGTTGGGGCATAAAGAAGGGAGTGGATCATTCGATTTGACAGCAAACAGAAAAGACCATAGAGAAAGGAAGCTTAGGCACCTCTTGGAAGATGAGCAGGTGCTCACCAGCTAGGAGGTGGGTAATGAGTAGGGACATTCCAGGCAAGAGAAGCAGAGTGAGCATCATGCTTCTGGGGAAATAGCAAGAAGTTTGAGATGCGTTAAGTGTAGGGTGGTGGTGGTATGAAATGTGGAAGGAGAGCTATGCAAGACCCAAATGACGTAGGGCTGCATATACCAGGCTACACGGTTTGGACTTTATCCTATAGGTAATGAGATGCTTTTGAAGAGTTTTAATTGGGAGAGTGGCATGGTCATAATTTTGTGTTAGATATACCACACTGGTTATGGTACAGAAGGCAGTTGGGGCAGTAGCGCTCAGGGGACTGGATTACTATCATTGTATTTCATGAGAGGTATAATGATTATATGACCTGAAGTCACAGAAAAGGGAGTGAAGAAATATGAATGATGTGATGGAGGTTGCATTAATGGAACTTAATCAGATGTGGGATGACAGGATGGAATAATAGAATATCTAGAGTGACAACCAAGTTCTTAGCGGGGAGAATGGCTGGGCTTTGATGACATTGACTGAAGAACCAAACACAGGCAGGGGAGCAACATAGTTATCTGGAAGATCATGATTTTTTTTGGTGTTGTGTTTAATTTTATATACCTGTGGGGCATCCAGTAGACATCTAGTAGACAGTCATATGTGCTTATGTATACACACAGGTGCATGCACATGCACAGGCGCGCACACACACACACACCCCCCTAGAGCATAAAAATTCTCTGGAGTATAGATACAGCTATCAGATGAATTTAGCATATATGTTATAAGTGAAGACATGAGAATTGATGAGGTTACCCAGGAATTGCATAAAGAATTACAAGAGTTTAAAAAGGACCAGGTGCAGCCTCCTGGAAGCCCTAGGACATTAGTAGGTACCTGATAAATTTATTTTAGTAAATGAATTTTAATGTGTATTACTTCTTTGACAAATTTTGGGTATAAACATAGTCATACTTTTTAGTTTTCCAACTAATTTTTGAGTTCCCCCATGCCTTTATTGGCATCTAGTCTAGTGTCTACTCCAGAACTCTCCCTAACATCTGAAATTGGGTTGAGATCTTAATCAGTTTCCTCTCAGGAGATCCCTGGGCCCCAGTAGTACTACCACCTATTCAGTTACCCAAGTCAAAACTAAAATCAGAGAGCCAGTCTTAATCCCTGTTTTTCTTTCATTTAGTACCATACTTCCAATCCATCAGCAAGCTCTATTGACTCTGTCTTTAAAATGTATCCACTTTTCTCCATTGCTACCACTACTGCGGTCTAAGGCACTATCGGCTCTTGCCTGGTGTCTTAGCCCATTCAACCTGCTATAACAAAATACTATAAACTGGGTAGCGTATAAACAGCAAAAGTTCATTTTGAATAGTCTAAAGGCTGTGAGAAGTCCATGATAAAGGTGCTGGCAGAGTTGTGGTCTAGTAAAGGCCGACTTTCTGGTTCACAGAAGGTGGCTTCTTGCTGCATCTTCTCATGGTGGAATCAGTAAGGGGTTTCTCTGGGGCCTCTTTCATAAGGGCACTAATCCCATCCATGAAGAGTCGACCCCCCATGACTTGATCATCTCCCAAAGGTCTCACCTTCTAATACTATCACCTTGGTGATTAGGTTTCAACATTTGAATTTGGAGGGACACATTCACACCATTGCGCCTGGATAGCTACAGTGGCCTACAAGCTTCCTACTGTCACTCCTGACCATCTAAAGTTAATTTTCCATTTAGTAGCCAAAATAATCTTTTTTTTTCTTTTAGAGTTGGAGTCTTGCTCTATTACCCAGGCTGGAGTGCAGTGGCGTAACCATAGCTCACTGCACCCTCAAACTCCTGGATTCAAACAGTCCTCCCACCTCAGCTTCCCAAGTAGCTGGGACTTCAGGCATGCACCATCATGCCTGGCTAATTTTTGAAATTTTTTTAGAGAAAGGGTCTCGCTGTGCTGCCCAGGCTAGTCTTGAACTCCTGACCTCAAGCCATCTTCCTGCTTTGGCCTCGCAAAGTGCTGGGATTACAGGGATGGGCCACCATGTGCAGCCCAAAATCATCTTTTTAAAAGACCTCAAATCATTTCATTCTTCTGTTTAAATGCTTCTGGTGCTTCCCAATGTGCTTTATTTTTTATTTATTTTATTATTATTATTTTGAAATGGAGTCTAGCTTTGTCACCCAGGCTGGAGTGCAGTGGCTGATCTTGGCTGACTGCAACCTCCGCTTCCTGGGTCCAAGCGATTCTCCTGCCTCAGTCTCCCAAGTAGCTGGGATTACAAGTGTGTGCCACCATGCCTGGCTAATTTTTGTATTTTTTAGTATAGACAGGGTTTCACCATGTTGGCCAGGCTGGTGTCGAACTCCTGACCTCAGGTAATCCACCCACATCGGCCTCTCAAAGTGCTGGGATTACAGGCGTGAGCCACCGCACCTGGCCCCGTTGTACTTAATAAGATCCAATTTTCTCACCATGTGCGGCAAGGCTTTCATGATCATTCCCCTGTTATCTCTCTTTCCTAATCTCCCCTGCTACCACTGGACTGTGCCCTAACCCACTCCACTCCCCGACTCACTATGCTCTAGACTTCTGTAGAACACCAAGCTGTTTCTCCATTAAAATATTTGCATGGGACGCCCACAATCCCCACCTGGAAGGCTCTTCCTCTTGCTTGGTCCATGGCTCACTCCCTCCTGTTATTTAGGTCTTAGTGTAAGTGTCACCTCCTCACCGAGGTCTTCCTTGTTCACCTAATTAATGTAGCACCAGGTATGATTTCATCAGAGCACCCAGCACAGGCTGCTATCTATATATGACCAAAAATTAGGGAGATTTTATGCAAGTTACTGCCATGGGAAGAACAGTTATTAATGAGGAAAGGAAATGAAGGGACCTGGAGTTTTATAGAGGCTGGAAAACAAGAAAGTGGTTAGCAGTTTTAGGGGAGTCATGAGGACAGACCCTGAGGAATACACAGAGCATGGTGGGCCTTTGTCGCTAGCTGTTTCTTAGAATATAATACGATTTCTCAATCATTGATACTTTCTATGAGCACAGGGCTCAAAGTTAAAATTCTCTCTTTCCCTTGTTCTTTCTTTCTCTCTCCTCTCTTTTTCCCCCCTCTCTTTGTTGACAGATTTATAGATGTTTTAAATAAAACTTCTAGTACAATTTCAGTAGAATTCAATGAGATGCCCAAGAGATGGCTTTTTTTGTTTAAAAAAAAAAACACACAAAAATTTTGTTTTTGGCTTTTGGCTAAGCGTGGTGACTCATGCCTATAATCCCAGCACTTTGCAGGACTGAGGCAGGAGGATCACTTGAGCCCATGAGTTCAAGACCAGCCTGGGTAACATAGTGAGACCTCTGTCTCTACAAAAAAAAATTTTACCTGGTCATGGTGGTGGCACACCTGTGGTCCCAGCTACTCAGAGGCTAAGGTGACTAAGGCTCACTTGAGCCAGGGAGTTTGAGGCTGCAGTGAACCATGATGGTGCCACTGCACTCCAGCCTGGGCGAAGGAGTGAGACTCCATCTCAAAAAAAAAAAAAAAAAAAAAAAAAAAAATCAATTAAAAAATGCTAAGATAAATATTGTACAAGAAAAAAATAAAAATTAAAACATTTACAGATGGCATTGGGTATCTTCTTATTTATTTTTAGTTGTTTTATCTATAAATCTCAGGTCTTTTGATGAACAGTGCCTTCTTGAGAATTTTCAATGACAGAGATTAATCTTACTAATTTTGAAGAAGATAATGAAACAAGTCTAAAAGGCAAAACTTCAAAGAACTTGCTTTTGATAAGTCAGATTTTCACAACAATACAATATATAACTATATAAGATCTCAGAGCATTAGAACTGTTGGAGACTTCAATTATTCCAAGCCCCTAATTTTACAAATGAGGAAACTGAGGCCCAGAGAAAGTGACTTGTCTAAGAGCACACAAGATAGGGAGAAGTCTGGGATCAGTGCCCCTTGTTTCTAGCCCAGTGTTGTTTTCCATCTGTTATCTCTTTGCTTATTTAAACACAGAAACAAAAGCCAGGAAAACAATTTTGGGGGGTGGTTTCTTCTCAAAGAAAATTAAATCAAATTATAGTCACTTTAAGCTAAGAAGAGGAAACAAGTAGTTGAGTGAAGCCTATCTGTGACTCTTCTTCTGTATTGTATTTGAAACTCCTGCAGGGTGAGTGGAGGTTGTTGGAATAAAGTTCATTTTAACTTTGAAGTTCCAGTACTAACTTTTACAGACTCTTTGTGCCCATTGCAGATTCCTCCTCGGGCAAATCATTCTGACAGCCCATGACCCTGATCAAGTCTCTGCCTTGCTGGCACCTCTACTTTTCATGGGTGAGAATCCTACTTTCAAGAAACGCTTTGGAACTTACATTAGTGAATAAATATGAATGCCTTAAATTCTCGTATCAGTGCGTTTTTAGAAAACTGATCTGAAGAAGTTATAAGTATGGTAATTAGAAACAATTGTCTTTGGCTGGGCATGGTGGCTCACAACTGTAATCCCAGCGCTTTGGGAGGCTAAGGTGGGTGGATCACTTGAGGTCAGGAGTTCAAGACCAGCCTGCCTAACATGGCGAAATCCCATTTCTATTAAAAATACAAAGATTAGCCAGGTGTGGTGGCACGCGCCTGTAATCCCAGCTACTCAGGAGGCTGAGGAACAAGAATCGCTTGAACCCGGGAGGCAGAGGTTGCAGTGAGCTGAGATCATGCCACTGCACTCCAGCCTAGGCCACAGAGCAAGGCTCTGTCTCAAAGAAAGAAAGAAACAGTTGTGTTAGAGGGCTACTTAAGTGGTTTAAACAACTTTCCGAGATATTAGTTAAAATACAAGCAAATCTTTTATATATGTATTTAGATCAGATATCTCAGCCCAAGCTCCTTTCCCTCCCTGTTGGAAGTAGCAAAATCTCAAAATGGGAGAGTCCAGATTAATGAGTTTTTACAGTCCTTTCAATATGTGGTCCCCAGCATTTTTTTGAGAAGCAGCTTTTAATATGCCAAATACTAGATGTGTTGTTGACATTTAACAAATGTCAAAAAAAAGAACATTTCTCACTGAAAAAACAGTTTGGATTACAGTCTTTTTATAGGATTGCTTTCTTCCCAAGATATGCTCATAAAAGTCCAAGATCCTTTAGGTGAGTCATTCTTAAACATTTTAAGAAAATAAGAAATTTAAAGTTTAGTTTATGTAGATTTATACCTAAAAAGGCTAGATCATGGTCCAAACAATTAGTACATGTTGAGCATTGACTATCTGCAAAGTACTGTCTTAGGCTAGTCAGAGAGAAAGGCTGAAACAGGTATGACTGAAACAGAGTTCCAGTCTTCAAGAAGCTTTCAATCCCGTAGGAGACATAAGACATATCATAAGAGATATCTTTAATGCAAAGTAATCTGTAATGTGTTCAAAAACAGGCAAAATCTCTAGGATGTGGCATTTCAGAGATAGCTAATGGGAATGCAGCAGCAAACGAAATAAAATCCTTATCCCTTACCTGAGCCCAGGGAGGTCGAAGCTGCAGTGAGCTGTGATTACACCAATGCACTCCAACCTGCGCAACAGAGTGAGACCCTGTCTCTAAAAATTTAAAAAAAAAAATTAAAAAACTAAAATTCTTATCCTCAGGGAGAATGCATTATATTGGAAGATGCTTTTTATTTCTGGCCATATCTATACTTGTGTTGATCTATATGTGTATATGATGTCAGGTGCAGAGTAAGGGCATGGAGAGAGAAGAGTGACCCGAGGAGGCCTCTGCTGATACAGTGATATTTGAGCAGAGATTTGTAAGGAAATAAGGCAGGAGGAATATCTGGAGGAGAAGAGCATTCTCGGCAGGTGGGACCCACGTACCAGGGACGTTCCACTGTGGCTAGAACTCAGTGTTCTGAGGGAGATGGGAAGGTTGGTTAAGAGACCTGCCTGGAAAGATAGCTGGGGCCAGATTGTCCCTCCCCAGTGCCAAGGGCTTTCAAGGTCTTTGAAAAGACCCTGGCTTTTGCTCCAAGTGAGATGGGAGCTGCTGATGGGCTTTGAGCAGAGCAGCGGCGCGATCTGACTTGGGATCCAGAAGGATCACGCTGACAGCTGTGGGGAACAAGGGCAGAGGAAGGAAGCCCAGTTAGGGGACGTGTTGGTTTCCTAGGGCTGCATAACAAATTACTATACAAATTACTTGCACCGCTTAGAACAGTCCATTTGTTTTCTTACAGTTCTAGGAGCCAGAAATCCAAAATCAGGGTGATGGTAGGATTGGTTCTGAGGAAGAATTCCATGCCTCTCTCTAAGTGTCTGGTGGTACTTGGCAATCCTTCGTGTTCCTTGGATTGTGGACTTTCTCTAATTTCTGCTGCCATCTACACATGGCCTATGTCTCTCTGTATCTGTTATTCCATTTCTGTTTCTTAAAAGGATACTCATCATTGGATTTTAGGCTCACTCTGAGCTGGAAAAATCTGATCTCAAGATCTTTTACTGACTTAAATTGGCCAAGACCCTTACTCCAAGTAAGGTCACCTTCTGGAGGTTCTAGGTAGACATATATTTGGGGCGATGGTGTTATTCAACCCAGGATAAGGAGGTGTTTAAATAGTTCAGACCAAGGTATTGGATACAATGGGGAGAAGTCAGATTCTAAGGTCCCTGAAGGTAGGAAATTTTATCTGTTTTGTTTACTTTGTGACCTCAGATTCCAGAACAGTGCCTGTACATAGAAGGTGCTCAGTAAATATTTGTTAAATAATATTCTTTATATCCTCCACCCATCAGAAGGCCACAGCACCAGCAATAGTACAAGGCCAGGAACGCCCCTCACTTCACTGAGGTGCATTAGCCTGGCTCAGGCCCCTTTCCCTTTAAGCATCAGTGACATCGCCTGTCCCTTTTCTAACCTCATATAACCCTGACTGTGACGCCCAGGTCACTTCTGAAGTGTGCTGTTATGGCATTAGTCAAGGTCTCTGCAGGAGCTCTTTATCAACTTACCAACTCCCTGATTTGGGCAAGGAGCATTTCCTATGTTTGCATTCAGCAAAACCAAAATGCTTGGCATCTTGGGTCTACAATACCTCCTCATTTGGACTTAACAACCAGGAAAAGCCTAGGAAATCAGAGATCTTTATACTTCCTCATTGCTTCTGTAGTGAGAGGAGGACAGAGGGTCTGTCTATGAAGCTCTGACCAATACCTGTCTCTAATAATATGGGGGTAGTTGTGATCTGTGCTGAAGGTTCTGTCCCTCTCATTTGTCATCTCTCTTTGAACTGAGGGGAAATCATTCTGATATAGTGGTCTGGGGGAGGTCTCTAAATGCTGGCGGTACCTCAACCCCAGCGAGTGTCCACACTCTTGACACCAGCATAAGAAGGAATTCAAGGGTGACTCAGAAAATAGTGCAAGTACAGAGATTGATTTCAAAGCGAAAAGTACACACACACTCAAGAAAGGGGAGTGTGGGCATACTCAAGAGAGACTCAAGCAAATGGGGTTTGGGGCTGCTACTTCTATGGGTTTCTTTAACCAAGAGGTGGCATATTCATGAAGATTCCTGGAAAAAGGTAGAGATTTTTCAGAACTGTGGTGCCACCCATTTTTACTCCAAATACAGTGCACTGGTGGGCTTGTGATTTGGAGTGTTAATGAGCATATAATGACGTCCTAGGTGAAACCTAGATCAAATCCAGTGCCTTGTTGGATCCAGTCGATCTTAACCAGCCTGGTGAATCTCCTGGTTTTTCAGAGTCTTCTCAGGTCATATCCTTGAGTCATGTGGAACTGCCGCCTGGAATTTTTTATTTTCCTGTGACCACCCTGTATTACTTGTGTCTCAGTTCTATCCCTTAATTCCACAGCAACCCACATTCATGGTTCAGTCTCGTTCCTGGAGGTCCCTCTCAAGATATTGGTTCTCAGACACGGCTGCACATAGTAACCACCTGGAGGATTTTTAAAACTACACATGCCTGGGTCCCACCCTTAGAGATGATCATTAAATTTGTGTAGCATGTGGCCGGCACTTGCATTTGTCAAATCTCCCCAGTTGATTCTAATAGGCAATAAATTTGAGAGCCACTGCCTCACTGGAGTATATAGATGATGTATCAGTTGATGTCGATTATTGATTTGAGTGAGGCCTTTTGTCTGTCTCTTTGCACTTTGGTGTGAGTAAACTGTCAGCTAGATAATTCTACGGGGAATTCCCCAACTCCCAAAGCCCACACATTGCTGTATGGCCAGCTGTGGTCACACGGAAATCACAGTCAGGACTTATGAAAAGGAATTTGTCCGAGAGTAACCTTTCTCTCGCCACCCACTGGAATTTTTTGCTGTTTGAACCCTCTTCTTCATGCTCAGTGTACAATAAGTGACTTGATCAGAATTTTCAGGAAAGCCTGCCAAAGCAAAAGCTAAAGTAGCATGACACTGTCCCTTCACGAAAGTTAGAGGAGATTAGGACAGTCCGTTTTAATTAATGTCAAGTTCTCAGGCCAAGGAAAAGCTGGCTCCTTGAATCATGATCATTTTTGTTTTTCCTCAAACACTTAAATGTAGTCACTTCCAGTAGTGTCCTGGGAACTTTTGTGCTTTGGGACAATTTCAGACTTTGTTATAAAAAGAAAGGGAGGGGAGGTTCTGGCCTGTGTCAACCCCAGGAATCCTGAGACCCAGAAGCAGGACATGGGATGCTAATGTTGGTACTTCGTGGTGTCAGGGTTCCCAGGGTCTACAAATCACCCTTATGTACAAAACACCCATACTGGCTGCTACTTTCTTTGAATAATTCTGCTTATACAAAATTGCAAATTAACTAACCAAATTAGACTTCAGCAATTTTTAAGGTTTTCTGGATATTTTAAATTGTCTAAGAAATCATCCAGCACCAATTCCCGCTGTCTCTCTTTGACTCCCAGTGACTCTGCTAAGTACAGAAGGGCCTCACTTGACCTCAGTGTGGGAAATACCATGCATTAAAAGTTTTATTTTTAAAGGAATCAGCTGAGGAGATGCTTGTATTCCTCACCAACTCTGGCGGATCTGCGCTGTAGGAGAGGGTAAAAACTACCCACAAAAATTTACATGTGCCGTGGAAAAAAAATCCCTTTATTTTTCATGGTTGTTTGTTAATTCTAAAACTCCCATTTTCACTAATTATAGAAGAAACACCAACGTTGTTTTGCCAGTTTATGGTAATCCACTCATTTTAAAGTCCCAACTCCTACTCCCTGTCCTGGCATTTCCCATGCCTTCCTAACTAAGGCATTTTAAAGTCCTAACTCTCTCTCATGGCGTGAAAATAATTTTCTCTCTACCCTTTATCCTTCTTAATTGGGACAAACCCCTGTAACAAAAGACAGATTAACAAGAGAAAAACAGTTTATTATCATGTATACCTCATGTATACCCAGGACGTATTCAGGGGAAAAATGAATAAATTTCAAAACGGTGGCTTAGAATTTAGGCTGAAATACCATCTTCAACTGAAAGAAAGAAAGAAAGGCGGAGGGAGGGCCAGTTCCTGAGAGATGCCCAGGAAAAGCTCAGTAAACCAGGGTAGGGTTTGTTATTGTAAACTCCAAAATAAAATTATTTTCTTGCAAATTTAAGTTCCTTACAGATGCTGGTTATTGGACCTTTGTCAGGTGCATAGCTTTCAAAAATTTTCTCCTATTCTGTAGGTTGTTGTTGACTCTGATGATAGTTTCTTCTGCTGTACAGAAGCTCTTTAGTTTAATTAGATTCCATTTGTCAATATTTGCTTTTGTTGCAGTTGCTTTTGGCATCTTCATTATGAAATCTTTGCTGAAATTTTTATATTTTTGGGTTCTCCTTAGCAAACTATTGCAGGAACAGAAAACCAAATACTGCATGTTCTCACAAGTGGGAGCTAAATGATGAGAATACATGGACACATGAAGGGGAACAGTATACACTGGGGCTTATCAGAGGCTGAAGGGTAGGAGGATGGAGAGGATCAGGAAAAATAACTAATGGTCATGGGCTTAATACCTGGGTGACGAAATAATCTGTATGACAACCCCCCATGACACAAGTTTGCCTGTAAACAAACCTGCACATGTACCCCTGAACTTGAAATAAAAGTTAAATTTTTTTAAAAAACATTATTCTTAATACTTTAAGGGATATTTCCATATCCTGCATTAATAATCATAAGAATTCAGTAGCCGTGTAAAAAACAAATTTGAAGGCCCACATCCAATCATCCAAATGGACCCCTCTTCTCAGCCAAAGGCATTCCAAAGTTAACCTAAAAAACTAGTTTCAGGCCATGATGGGAAGGTGGAACCAGATATGCCTTAGGATACACACCTCCCTTTTGAAAGTACTGATAAGCAGACTCTTTAAGTCTGATAAAAGCATTTACAATCTATTCTCTCTGAAGCCTGCTACCTGGAGGCTTCATCCCCATGATAAAACCTCGGTCTCCACAACCCCTCACCCGGACATTCCTTTCTATTGATAATAGCTTTTTCAACCAATTGCCAATTGGAAAATCTTTGAATCTACCTGTGACTTGGAAACCCCCTGCTTCCAGTTGTCCTGAGTTTCCAAATGAAACCAGTGTACATCTTACATGTATTGATTCATGTCTTATATCTCTCTAAAATGTGTATAACCAAGCTATACCTGGACCACCTGGGGCACTTGTCCTCAGGATCTCCTGAGAGCTGTGTCATGGGCCATTGGTTACTCATATTTGGCTCAGAATAAATCTCTTCCATTATTTTATAGGGTTTGACTCTTTTCATCGACATTCTGAAGATTTAAGTCCATGCCTTTTCCATTGAAAAGCGTTCCTAATACAGATAGACATCCTTACAAATGGAAATTTCCCTTATAGATATAAATTTCCCCTGTAAAAGGGTAACCTCTCTAGAACTAGAAATACCATTTGACCCAGCCATCGCATTACTGGGTATATACCCAAAGGATTATAAATCATGCTGCTATAAAGACACATGCACACCTATGTTTATTGCGGCACTATTCACAATAGCAAAGACTTGGAATCAACCCAAATGTCCATCAGTGACAGACTGGATTAAGAAAATGTAGCACATA
>NW_012102077.1:3397920-3398672 GCF_000951045.1 Mandrillus leucophaeus | reverse complement strand
TCCTGCTGCACAGAGCAGGTGGGAATCCTACTACCCTTGCCACCTTGGCCCTGGGCGCAGCTGCAGCCATCAAAACTGCACGTGCAGACTCAGGGTTCCTGCTCCACAGACCAGTTGGGAATCCTGCTACCCCTGCCACCTTGGCCCTGGGCGCAGCTACAACCACCCAAATCACAGCTGCAGACTCAGGCATTCTTGCACTCTTGGGGGCCCAGGAAGGCCCCCATATGCCCTCTCAGACTCAGAAGTACCTGCTACCACTGCCTGGGGTCTCCCTGCTGTCGGCACCCACTCTAATTTGGGAGCAAAACTGAGGCTGAGCCCAGGTGCCATGAACAGAGCAGGAGGCAGACAGGTTACTGGGTCGAAGGGGGTGGGTCCCCAGTGAGGCCACACCTTCAAGCCAGGGAGAGCCTGAAGGCTGGAGGCTGGGCTACCAGACCCACCCACTGGAGTGGGAACCTGTGGGGCCTTTCCTTGGCCCACACATGGCCTCCCATGGACCAATTGGCACACATTTCCTCCCCTCTGAGGCCCATAAAAGTCCCTGGTTCAGCCAGAGCTGAGCAGACCTTGGGAGGACAAGCTGCAGGGAGAGCTACCCTCTCCAGGGCCTCCTCTCTCCTGAGAGCTGAACACTCACCAGGATGAGTGTTGGCAGAGAGGAGCCACCCACTCCAGGGCCTCCTCTCTGTTGAGAGCTGCAGAGATGACCAGCGACCTGCCTGCAGAGAGGAGCCACCCACTCCAGG